>NW_009952973.1:3492343-3526070 GCF_000747805.2 Chaetura pelagica | reverse complement strand
GGGGGCGACCTGTGCTTGGAGTGCTCACAGCCTCTTTGCTACCCAGCTCATCCTACCTGCGCCACCGTGTGGTGAGACAATTCCGGCTACCCCAGCTTACAGGGGAAAGTATAATCCAGCCATTCGGGCATATCCCTCCCCTCTCCTTCCCTCACTTAAATAACTAAGGTGTACCCATATATGTTTAATGTGTTTTAATCACTCCTTTTGAACCTCCTGCCACAAATTGCTTTGTTTTCCCCACAATAAACCGTGCATTTCGTAAATTCTAATTGGGGATTGGTTGCTGTTATTGGAAATATTAGTAAGCACTGAGCAAGTTATTCACTCGAAAAAGTCAGGGCATAAGCCCCTGTCTCCTCTGTGTGAGGCGATACCCACGTGTGGATCTCTCAGCAAATCCTGATAAGTTAATACACTCCAATAAGGAGATATAATAGGTCACGGATCGTGACAACATCTTGTGAGTCTAACTGAATAGTTCCCATTAAATAAATACCAACAGAAGAATAATAACTATTAAGTGCTACTAAAGGTGGATAGCATAATTATCACCAAACTTTTACTTGCTTTTTGTTTGTTCACATACTATGTGCATTAGAATGATCAGGCTGCCATTAAAAACATAGTGATAGGAAGCCACGAGTAAGTAGAGAGCTCTCTACAAAATCAAAAGTGTAAGGAGGGAACGTGGTTAGTGAATGTGATTTCAAACTTTCCTTAAATATTAAGATGCTAGAAACAGTAAAGGTGACACTGGGCAAATATAGATAAGGATGTTGGCAAACTGATTTTTTGTTTAAAAAAAATAACCTGGCAGTTTACCACTACTCTCTTACACGTCACCATCCCTCCTATATATTTCTGTACTTTAATCAGAGCTGCACCAAATAATGCTTACTAGAAAATGTTGCACTTTATCCTGGTTCAGCAATGAGTGTCTGTATTTTATTATACAAAACGATCATCCAAGCTCATGACAGCACCAAAGTAGTTCAAAAAGGAAAAAAAAAAACAAACAACAAACCACAAAACAATCACAGAACTGTAAATACTCATCCAGGGAACACAAGTACAGCAGAAAGGGATGCTGGAAATATGGGATATAGTATGCAGTAAGCATGACAATTCTGTGCAGCCTCAGAAGAGTGAATACTGCATCTGCATGTGTCCTGTGACAGCATGGAAAAGTGTAATTTTGAAAGGGATGAAATTTACCTCTGCTTACACCTCTTTGCAGATGTCACTCACTACAGCTTGTAGGACATTTCTCATTTACATAAAGTATTGAGGAGTTCTACCAAAAGCAGGTGACATGAGTAAAGGAACCTGTTTGGTTACTATAGATATCCCCTTGACAGTATCCCTTGAGCAGCAAAAGATAACGCAGGTGGGAACAAGTTACAGGGCTTCTCTGTGCAGCAAATGCTACACAGAGTGTTGAAACATACACTCACAGGGGAAGTGTAAAACCTAAGGTTCTCACAGGCCTAAGCAAGGGCTAGTAGGGTCAGTCAGCAGAAACAAATCTGTATTTTGATGATGCTGATCTGGATGATTACTATGCTATTTCTACCCTCCTTTGTCTTCCTTTTAAAATCCAGGTCCAAGAAAGAATAGGAAATTCCTGAAATTCAATCTAAACTCCATAAAAAAACCAACAGATTTTTCTATGCAGTGGAGCAAGTCTTTAACCTTAGGAATTGAAAAATGTGGTGTTTACTTCCCTCTACATTCCTTCTCCCTGCAGGGGCAAAATAATGTCCAAGGAATACACCCTTGATTACAGTTATAACTATTTACCACAGTGCTCACAGTTAGGTTGGATTTAGCCCACTGTAAATAATATTGTAAATTAGAGATTAGATCTTACTGAAAAACAGCCTTTAAACTCTCTTTACACTTTACTGATAAGTTCTGTACTGGAGAACTAAATGTATTAAATTGAAGCAGATAAATAAGAAAGCATTTACAACAAAGCACTGCAGAACTACCAGTGGAAAACAATCTGGAGCGTGGTCAGCATTTGGATGTACATGAAGAAAAGCAACTGTATACACTCCAATGAAGACCTAAATATATGTGTACGTGATGTTATATAGGACTGAGAGTTCAATTTTAACAAAAAGTTCTTACAGGCAAAAGGCTGCCTCTCCCCCAAGCAGTGCATGATCAAAGGACGAGTCAAAAGAGAGAATAGAAACTATAAGAAGCATTACCAGCAGTGTGAAGTAAAATAAGAGTCTTCAAATTATATAACCCCCATTAAATGAATTTTTAAAAAATTCTATATATTCATTACTACAGTTGGGAACTCATAATCTCCAGCAATGCCTCACTCATGCCATTTTACAGGCTTGAGATGTCCAGCAAGACATCCATGGCGCTCAGCTTCCTGCTGGTTCTGCCTCATCACAAGGCTTGGCCCGAAATGCAGTTACTATGACAAACATCATCTTTCTCACAGGACACTCACTGCTCCTTACAGCACTGGCTTCTATGGGTGCCTGTAATATGCTGAATGTAACCCTTTCCCCATTTTTTCCCCATCTTCTGCAGTCTGGGCTGAGCCAGATGCAACTATCTTGCTGTACTATATAGACAGAGTAAAGTGTCAGGCCTCACCATACTTCTCCAAGTGGAGGATCTAGTTAAGGCAAATGGCAACCATTGAGAACCTTCTGTACAAGCTAGGAATACTGTTTGTCCCACACACAGACAGTTAAACTTCTAAAGTATTTGGGGATTTCTAGAGTTGAAAAGCACTACAAGTATCCAGTCTTACAGTCCTGACTCAGCCACAACCAACAGTAGTCAGAGCTTTGAGAAGAGCTTTTCCTAAAGAAAAAGAGTAGATTTTTTTCATAACAAGTGCATCCACTTTTCAATCATTTTCAGTTCAACAGGAAATTGCAAAAAATCCCTAATACCTGAAAAAAAAAGATAAATCTGTTCTGAGTCTATGAGAAATTAATGGTATTGCAAGGTAAAACAGCAACAACCTGCTTTCATAAATGGAATAAGGTTACAAATTTTGGAAGCCTCACTCAACCAAATTGAAGTACCACAAAATTTGAGATGAGCGTAGTGTGCAGATTGGCCCAGCTGTCTATAGGACTCTCAACATAAGTATTTAGGTTGGAATATGATACTACCTTAGATTTAAAAAAAAAAAAAATGACGACAACAACATATTTCATTCAGAATCAGCTGACTCTTTGTAGATCTCAGTACATGAAAAAATGAGAGGGCCATGTGGATAATGATTCTATAATTGAATATCTTAATAGAATATTTGTTTCTACATAGAATGAGATGATGTTTTTTCACTAAGGAAACTACCTCTAGCTATTGCCTTACTTAGAAATTGTACACAAGATCTCAGGGTGTTTGGATCACAAAAGAGTAAATAAATCAAAGCCTGTTGTTCTATTACCTTCTCCACAAAGGTAAACTTGCCCACAGTCCATAGAAATAATTCTCCATCTAGGATTAATAACCACAACATTTATAATAGTAAAAAAAATATTTTAATTATTTAAATATTGGACCCAAAATAAGTAGGAAATTATAACCATAGCACTTGAACCATCAGGGAGTGGGATATCACCCAGCCAATAACAGAAGCAAAACCACAGTAGAATATCGAGGGCTCAACTACTTCTCTTTGCTATGAAATCATGAGCAGAGATTAATGCTGAAGCAAATGGCCTGATGAGAAAAGAGAGAGTAAGACCCTGATCCACAGTAACTGTATATGAAACATTCTGCCAGCAGTCTCCCTTCAAAGGGCTTCAACTCAACAGCCTCCTCTAGTTCCTACTGAAAAGCAATCGTATATCAAAGGCTACAAACAGAAAATACTTATTTTCAAGGTATCAGAAATGCTTTGACACGGGTTCTAAACAAAACATGTACAACACATACAAAGCCATAGAAAAAACCCGCTTGGCTTCATGTTTTGTCACAGACTGGGCACCCAGCCCACATTCACTGAGTGGTTCACATACTTTTTGTATTAAGTTGGGCCAAGGTACTTCATGGCTTCACAACCAAACCAGCCAGATCTGTGGGGTTTGCACAGCTTCAGGGTGAAACTGGGCAAAACGGGATCGGAGCTGCGGGATCCAGCTGGACCCCAGCACAAAGCGAACTTCAGTGACCATAAAGGCAAGTAGATCAAAGGGTTTTTTTAAAAAAAAAGCTTATAAAACCACCAAACTATGAATGGCACCTCTTTTTCAGATGATTTGTCCTGGCTAGGGAGACCCAGCAGGAGCCTTCCCAGGGCTCCCTCACGCGAGGCCCCGGGGCTGGGGCAGCTGCCGCAGCGGAGGGTCAGGTGACCCGCGCAGGCCAATCCCAGCGCGCCCGCCCTGGGGCTCTGCACAAAATGGCTCCTGGCAGGGAGAGGTGCTTGGCCACTTCCCTTCCCCTGCCTCCCCAGTAGGGCTGGGGTGGTCACGCCAGGTTCCTGCTACTGCTGTGAGGATCCCAGACTCAGGTGCCGGCATCTGTTGCTGAGTTCAGGTCAGGGCTTTTCCGGCTGAGCTGTAATTACTGTTTGAGTAGTGTGGTTTCCGTTTTTTACCTATTTGTATATATCTGTATATAATACACTACTCTTATTATTGTTTACCATTATTACTCTTATTAAACATATTCTAGGGGTTTTTTTCCAACCTCAAATTCTTTCCCTTATTGCCCTTTATCTTCTCGTAGGAGGGCATTGTTTACCATTATTACTCTTATTAAACATATTCTAGGGGTTTTTTTCCAACCTCAAATTCTTTCCCTTATTGCCCTTTATCTTCTCGTAGGAGAGAAGGGGGGAAGAAGAAGGAAGGAAGTTGTCTTCTGTGATCTCTGACCTTCCTCTGAGCTTACGTAGATATATGGAATGGAATATCTTTGGCCAATTTTGCTGTCTGTCTAACTCAGCCTCCTACGGGGGGGTCACAGATCTCCCCATAGTGTCTGAGCCGGCAGAGTGCAGGTGCAGCCTTGAAGCCTCAGTAGTTAGAAAAACATTCCACTGTCTTATCAGCCTAGCAGAACACACTGTTGCTAGCTACAAGAAAACTTACTGAAGGAAAAAAAAATTCAGTAAAAAGAAAAATTGGCTTCATCCTGGCTCAAACCAGGACAGGTGGTCACGCCAGGTTCCTGCTACTGCTGTGAGGATCCCAGACTCAGGTGCCGGCATCTGTTGCTGAGTTCAGGTCAGGGCTTTTCCGGCTGAGCTGTAATTACTGTTTGAGTAGTGTGGTTTCCGTTTTTTACCTATTTGTATATATCTGTATATAATACACTACTCTTATTATTGTTTACCATTATTACTCTTATTAAACATATTCTAGGGGTTTTTTTCCAACCTCAAATTCTTTCCCTTATTGCCCTTTATCTTCTCGTAGGAGGGCAGTAGGGGGGTAACAGAGATATCACCTGGTTATTGGCTAAAACAGTGACACTAATCAAATGACGAGGAGATGGTTCAGTAGTCTTGTCTTTTAAAAACTTTAAGCTCTAAAACAGCATACTTGAAGTTAGTGCAAGTTTACTTTGTGGACAACACTACTTAAGTTTTAGTCCTGATTTCATTAACTTTGCTTTCGTTGCTTGGAAACAAATTTACGCTGAATTACATAAAGATTTTTTTACATCTAACCAAGAATATTTGTTAATCCCCCTGCCCTGATCAAAATAGAAGTTTAATATAACTACTTCTTAGAGGCAAGACATGAATACAAGGGAAAAGTAAGGCTAGAATGTGATTAAGAGGAATTGACAGACTTTGATTCTCTTGCTTGCTACTATACATCATAAACGCTTAAATCTATTGAGATAGGACTGTAACATGGCAATCCACTTTTAATAAATCAAGAGGGCATGACTTTTTGTCCTTTTATAATCTTACCTGCACAGAACAATAATGCAAGATTCAGGATAGGAAAGACTCCTCCATGTTCACAAAGTCATCTTATTATCTCATGTTTATCCATCTGCATGAAGAAGTCAACTATGATTTGGTTATACAATTGTATCTAAGGGGCAAGTACGGGATAAAGAGAGAAGAGGTAGAAGTGTATCTAAACAAACTGGATATTTTCAGAGGGACCTGGCATAACAGGCTTCATTTTAAAGCACTGTATCAAATTGCCAATAAAATCTCAGTGCCATTGGCATTTCTTTTCAAAAAGTCGTGTCAAACAGGATAGGTACTTTTAAAAAACAGAAAGGAAGGACACAGAAATGTAGACCAATTGGCCTAAATTCAATGTTCAGAAAAGCACTGGGATAGATTAAACTATAACCTAGTGAAAGGTGTCATTGAGAATACATCTGTCGATAAATAAATCTTAACACTTCTACTCTAATTTTCTTCTATGGAAAAGCCAAAGCTGTTAAATTTTAAAAATCTTCAATGTTATTTTGACAATGTTTCTCATTGCATTCTCATAAGCAGGCTATAGAAAAAAATAGATTAAACTTCTGTACAGGTTCTGCAGCACTGTCTGGAAAACTAAACTTGAACAGTTATCACGGACCTTTTCCCAAATGGAAGGATGCATAAACCTGCTGCTATTCAGCAGTTGTTTTCCGGATATTGAAGGGGGGGGGGGGGGGGGAAAGTGACATGACAGGAAGTAAAAGTGAAAGACAAAATTATATTTAAAATGATAGTGATGAATTAGAAAAAATTAAACTTACTAAGGGCAAGTAAAAATTACATTATGAAGAAATAAACTCTACAAAGAGTGGCCTTGTCTGTGTAGGTGGAACTTCCATAAGAAATGGAATAGGCTTATAATTTGTCACAAAACCTGAACATAACAATATTGTGGTATTAGAATAGGCATAAGCATACTATCCATATCCAAGAATAGTAGTATAGTCTGCAGGACTCCTGAAGCAATCAGTTCTTCTTACTCTACTTAGAAGTAGTAAAGATTCAGTTGGAGAACTGTGTCCAACTTGATCTGAAAAATTAGTGCCTAACTGGACAGACTTCTGAATAAAGTTTAAGTAGGCTGGAATTGTTTGAATGGATTCTCTGTGGAGATTGTAGGATCTCTGCCACTGGATGCCTTTGCACACAAGGCAAACAATTTCCCCTTAAGATTTACATGGTGAGGATGGGTTAGATGAGAACTCCAGTCTGCCCTCTGGCATTAAGAATGCAACTTTCATTCTTCATTGCAGTGATAATTATACAACCTCCTCCTTTTTCCCTAAACATACCATGAAGACTGTCATTCCAGTCAATACATGGGCAGTCCTGAGTGAAGAAAAGAGACACTAAAATAAGTTTTCAATGGAGACTACTAAAATTAGATATAATTATAGCTGTCTTAGAACTAGAATTAATTGTTCTTGTCTGTAAGGCACATACAGAATCCCAGAATGTTAGGGGTTGGAAGGGACCTCCAAAGATTGAGTCCAACACTCCTGCCAGAGCAGGGCCAAAGCTAGGGCAGATAATAGCATAATATCACTAATTCCTCAAGACTTGTAAGGTTATGTATTTAATACTATCAGCCAGTAATTACAATTACCAGTGCACATCACATACATGGGATTACTCACTTTTGCAAGTTAATTAAACAAAATATTGTTGCCTCTTCATTCAAGTTGATTGTAGGTTAGCTACTAAGAGAAGAAACTATTACTCTCTTTGTCTGGAAGGGAGAGAGAGAAATGGGAATAAGAAAAAAGGGAATTAAAAATATCCTTAAGGTTAAGAGAAACTATTTGGTTTATATCTGACTAAGTAAACAGGAATTAGCAGAAGATTGATGGCATTCCAAGAAATTAATTTACATTCAAGTTAAATTAATGCCTGTTCTTGAATAGTTGGACCTGGCAGACATTCTTGAAAAGTAAACACAGGATCAAGTGGAGAAACACCTAGAGACCTGTAGGAATGCAGTGTCTGTCTGCTAATGGTATCCATGACTTAGCATGATGTCTGCTAGTGTCGCTAGAAATTGCATGAGAAATTTGCAAGTTCAAGAGTTTACTAGCAAGCATTGCAAAATATAAATTATAATTAGAATAGTAACTTTTAAAAAAAAGAGACAGTTTAATCTACTATAGAAAATTGTAGATTTAATGGTAAAAGGTGTATAACTTAAAAGAGCAAGATATGTTGGTGCTTAAGGAGACACTCATACTATAAGTCTGGAAACTATTAAAATACATGGGTAGAGGTATGACTGTGTCATGTTTAAAAAGGCTGCTATATCAGAAAAGACTCATGTAGAAAGTATATTTTATCAAAGACTGTACTTCAGTCAGTCAAAAATCTCTAACTTGTCCACTGTGTCTCCTAATAACAGTCACTCATTGTACAAACAACATTTTTCACTACCTTTAGGGGTAGATATTACCATCTGGAGAATAAAAAAAATTAAAAGATAAAAACAGCAAAAAGATAACTGGTTTATGAGTCCTCCCAAGATAATTATTTTTAATAGCATTTTATTCTTTCATCATTATGATTCAGTGAGAAGCCCCATTTAGCTCTTTTGCTCTTTTAGTCTGTTACAAGAATAGAGTTTTCTCTATCAGGAGTTGTTAAAATGAGACAGACATGCTCATTAGTGTAGCATTCATTGAAAATTAAATTATTAAATAGAAAGCAGGCTTAATAAATGTAATTTTCTACTGTATATAAAAAACAGCTCTCACTAACATGTCACTGTACATGCAGCTCCTGTGTTTGCAATTACTCAGGAACACTGGAATAATTTCATATTATAATAAGTATTCAAAACCACAATTAACCTTCTGCCAGACTCTGTCTATCCTTTCACCTCCCAAGAAAAAGTTTGCTAAGGTCCCAGGGCATACATGCAGTTATCTTCAATATGATGTACATACTTTGGACTAGGGCTTATCTCCTGGTAAAGTATGTGAAAAGATTTTAATTTACTGAAAGTATTTGTGATTCTGACATGGAGTCACTACAAAAAAAGTGAACCATAATATATTTCTGCAATGTACTGTGCTTGTGTCCTACACTGCTGTCTGGAGAGATAGAGTGCTTGGTTAGGTTACTACAAACATGAAATTACAAGTAAAATTAAGCTTCTCATTTACCTGATAGGGAGGCTTAATCTTCTCCTTCAGAAGTTAATTTTCAGCTCTCCACACCCTTCATCTTAATGTATATTGGTTGTGCTGAGATTGATGCGTGTTAACATTAGTCAAAAAGGATAGTGAAAGTCAAAGTGAAGTAAACCCTATCCAGGCCAAATCTATCCTAAATAATTTACTAAAAAATATGACCATTGATTCTAAAGTTTATTAAACTAGTACTTAAAAATAGCTATTGAAATGTTTTCCATTTTGCATCCATAGTGCTTCCTATACTTTTACAGCTAGAATTTGTGACCATTCATCAGACGTATTGGTCCACAGCCATTCCCCATCCACTGGTGGGTCACCTGGTCATACAAGGAGATCAGGCTGGTCAAGCAGGACCTGCACTTCCTGAACCCATACTGGCTGGATTTGATCCCCTGGCTGTC
The DNA here is from genome assembly GCF_000747805.2 of Chaetura pelagica. NCBI lineage: Eukaryota > Metazoa > Chordata > Aves > Apodiformes > Apodidae > Chaetura > Chaetura pelagica. The sequence continues at coordinate 3,516,537 of NW_009952973.1, read as the reverse complement.
CTGCACCTGCTGTGTGAGCACACTCAAGATGAACCTCTCCAAAATTTTCCCCGGTACTGAGGTCAGGCTGACAGACCTGTAGTTTTCTGATCTTCCTTCTGGCCCTCCTTGTAGATGGGCATCACATTGGCAAGCCTCCAGTCATCTGGAACCTCCCCTCTTGACCAGGACTGTTGATAAATCATGGAGAGATGCTTGGCAAGCTCCTCTGGCAGCTCCCTCAATACTCTTGGGAGTATCCCATCTGGTCCCATAGACTTGTGAGTTTCCTGGTGCTGTAGCAGATCCTTAACTGCTTCTTCCTAGATTATGGGGGCCTTGTTCTGACATTTATTCTATCTTCCACCTTAGGAGACTGAATATTCTGGGGTAGATGGTCTGAATATTAAAGACGGCATTAGGTATCTCAGCCTTTTCCTCATCCTTGGTTGCAGTGTTCCCCCCCACATCCAACAAGAGATGGAGAATCTCCCTGGCTCTCAGATAGATCTGACTGAGTAATCTTCATCATCTAAACGACAAGTTCCCTTGATTACAGATGTTAAGGAATCTAAGAATCCATGAAATAACAGAGAAGGTCTCTGCACTGATCATTACTTCAGTAAAAGGGAGGGAACAAACATTAGGAATAAGTAGTCATAGTGGCAAAAATCGGGAAAACTATACTTGACATAAATGAGCTAGGGAATGAAAAAGAGACTGAATAGCAAGGTGCCAAAGCTACCAAGAATATTAAGTTACTTTGAATAACAAACACAATATGAAAAATTGCAGAAAAGCAGTGACTAGGCAGTTAAATTCAATGCTGGTAACTGTATATTGGATACACATTATGTAAAACTGTCTGAATACCACATATAAAATAATGGGATCTAAGCTCAACATTGCCTCTAAGGAAAGCAAATATTAAATTATAATTAATTGTTCTCTGAAAATTTCAGCTTATTGTTCAATAGCAATCCAAAAAGCAAGCTGAAGAGATGAACTGTGGTTAGGAATAGAGAAATAAAGTGCTACTACTATAATTCAGTTTCTGGTTTGCTCCAGCTTAAATACACTGCACAAGTCTAGGCTATGTATCTTGAAAAAATTACATGGCATTGGAAAAGGACAATAGCATATGGAGCTGTTGTAATGACTCCAGGCACTTAAATCAAATAACACATGACTAAGGTTTACAAAATCATGAGTAACATGCAGACAGTGGATTGGATCTGATTTTCCACTTTTTCTCCAAATTCAAAACTAAAAGGCATAAAACAAAACCAGCTGGTGCAGGATTCAGATCTGGGGGGGGAAGTAGTTCATCACACAGTACTTAGTTAAAAATTGAAGTCTTCCTAAAAGGTAACAATTTTCTGACCACATATAAAATAATGGGATCTAAGCTCAACATTGCCTCTAAGGAAAGCAAATATTAAATTATAATTAATTGTTCTCTGAAAATTTCAGCTTATTGTTCAATAGCAATCCAAAAAGCAAGCTGAAGAGATGAACTGTGGTTAGGAATAGAGAAATAAAGTGCTACTACTATAATTCAGTTTCTGGTTTGCTCCAGCTTAAATACACTGCACAAGTCTAGGCTATGTATCTTGAAAAAATTACATGGCATTGGAAAAGGACAATAGCATATGGAGCTGTTGTAATGACTCCAGGCACTTAAATCAAATAACACATGACTAAGGTTTACAAAATCATGAGTAACATGCAGACAGTGGATTGGATCTGATTTTCCACTTTTTCTCCAAATTCAAAACTAAAAGGCATAAAACAAAACCAGCTGGTGCAGGATTCAGATCTGGGGGGGGGAAGTAGTTCATCACACAGTACTTAGTTAAAAATTGAAGTCTTCCTAAAAGGTAACAATTTTCTGTACTGTAGGTGTAAAGGAGCTACTGGCTTTAGACCATTTCCTCTGGTACATTTCATGTACCATACACTTCTGTGCCTCATTATGTACCTTTTATCCCTGACTCTGCTTTTCTCCTCATCATCCCTCCACAGTGCTAGCAAATGTCAGGGCTTACACAAGCTTGCAGTAAACTAATTCTCTGTGCCTTGGATACCAGCCACAAGCACTTTTCTATAAATCAGTTATATCATACTCTCAAAGAACATTTCCATGGCACTTCACCTATGAACAGTTTGGCCTATTGATTTTTTGTTATAGAGACATCCATATTCCAATGAATTCCAAATCACTTTCCATCTGCTTTCTCATCAAAACAAAAACAAACAAACAAACAAAAAAAAAGGGGAAGGGAAGACAAGCTCATGGCTTGTTGACCACTCCTTGCTGCCCTTCAGGTACTGAGAGGATGTACTGAGGAAGTTCTGCAGAATGAAGTAAAGTGTTATTGGTGAAACATTGTGACCAGTTTGCTAAGTACTGAATACACTGAAAATGAAAACTTTTAAACTCTGTATAGTGAGAGGTATTCTGACTGATACATATTATGGGATGATTCATTCATTGGAAAAAATATTTCCCGTGACAAAAGTGAGAAGATAGGTAATTTTATACTATATTACTGTGCAACTCTATTTTTACAACTTTAAAGTTGTCAGTCAAGGAAAACAAGAGAAGACTTGAGATTACTTCTGCTTATGGAGACAGGAAAAAGAAAATCCAATTCCTCATATCAGCTCACATAACTAAATGTTGTAGAAGTCTGTGGAGACAAAAAGCCAGTTCTTACCTTTCCCCCTCTCTTGAAGAAAACAGGAGTGCAGCTGCTTCCATAAAATGTAAAAAAAATGAAAGCATTTTACTGGGACATGATTAGGACATCCCTGCAGAAGCAGAATTTTAGCCTGCCCTTGAACCTCTCTCTAGCCAAATGCTAGCACATTTCAAACAAGGAGCACACAGAGCCAGCCTACATGCAGTGGTGGTTCATACATAGCACTGAATTGCTTCTGCAAATGCCATTTCTACAAAACTGAACCTGAGTTAGGGGGGAAAAAAAAAGAGTTTGTTTCTCTGTCCATTAAAGAATATAATCAATACTGTTTCTTATCCAGTGGATTACTTGCCTTTCTTTCTATGAGAGGGTCTAAATATTTTTTGGTTAAGTAATCAAGGGCTATAAGAATTTTCATGCAACAAACCACAAATTCCACAACGCACATTCACACTTGATGTGCCTCACAGTCAGAGCCAATAAACTGAGAAATGACACTGCTGTTTGATCTCTCCACTACACTTATTTCAGCAGGGGACTTTCCAAATCCACACCTACAGACAGTTTCAATTCACAACTCTAAGTGGTCAAAGAGCCTCTCTCAGAGGACTAAACCAAACACAGATGCATGTCTTTACAGTCTTATAATCATGATGACCGCAGAATCATAGAACTGTCATGGCTGGAAAGGACCTCTGAGATAACCAAGTCCAACCATCAAGACAAAAAACCCTAAAGAAACACAGCCAACCATGCACACTGCACCAGAAAAACCCAGGAAAAGACCCCACAACCTCAGCCACTACAGCATGCCCTGAAGCACCGCATTTACAAGTTTCTTGAATACCTCCAAGGATGGTGACTCAACCACTCCCCCAGACAAGCTGTTCCAGTGACTTACCACTCTTCTAGTACAGAAATTCTTCTTAATATCCAATCTAAACCTTCTCTGCCGCAGCTTCAGTCCATTTCCTCTGGTTTTGTTGTTCTTTTACTTGGGAGAAGAGGCCAAGATGATGAAGCACACCAGAGATACCTATTTCTTTCCCATTCAGGCAATCTGTGTAATTGTTGCTGAGTTGCTCCTTTTAAACACAGTTATGAAAGAATTTTATGCAACCTCACATTTGCCACAAGTGTTTTAGTATCATTAATTCTTTCAAATTTTATCTTCCTAAAACTAAAGCACAAGCCAACTGTTAAGTATTTGGATCCTTTGTTTTTTAGATATCTAGACTGCAGCAAGGTTTCCACTTCCTTTTTTAATGTTGTTTTTCTTTTCATGGTATCATTTCAAGTAATTATCCAAAATCAGAGACTGCACCATCTGGAAAGCAATTTGCCTAATTGGTGCTCTCTTGCCTGTGGCATTTGCGTATCATGTGTTTTGTGGTAAGTGTCCACAATTGGATTTTATGTACATAGTACCTAGGAGCATTGTTTTACTTGTAGCATTTAAGTTTGTAAGGTCTATCAGAATGAAGGCCAGCCTGATGAATTCTAAATTCCTTCCTGTTTCTCAGAAAAAAAAAAAAAAAGTCAGCAAAATCATGCCTTGCTTTTTTTTTTAGCTTACTTGCTTACTGCGTTCATCAGTAGCTGCATTCCTACAGTCTGCAGCTCCATGCCAAAGGCTGTCACAGGGTCAGGCTTCCAATATCCAGTGCTGCACAGACAGCCTGCTAGACCATGCTGGGGTTTCAGTCCTTTTTATGTTCCAATATTTTTAGCTTTCATTACCAATTGCCTCAATGAATGTTCAGGTTCAAGGCACAATTGTGATGACATTTTCACACAGGTGGGCGAAAGGAAACATGATCTAAGGCATACAGCAGTCCAGCAGGCAGAAAAGCATAATCCGTAATGACAAAAAATGGGACTGTAAAAAAACCTGACTGTTGTCCTACCTCATGATTCAGTAATAATTTATTCCAGGCATACTGAATAATTTGTATGGATTCCTCCTGGAGCAGTGCAGAGCCATGTGCCATACTGCTGCTCTCTTGAGATGGTCAGACCCCAAATAAGGTCCAGAGACATCTCAGCTTTGCCCTAGCCTTTATGTCTTGAAAAAAATAAATCAAGAAAAAAAACAAACAACCAAAAACAACAAACCACAAAGCAACAAACACTACACTGAAAAATTTACATTACTTCAAATGACCAGCAAACCAAATTCAAACTTCACTTGCATATAGTTCAGCCTTCTTTATTACAGTCATTCTTTCTTTACTGCTATGTTTTCTATCAGTTTCTTTGCTACATCCATGATATTGCCTTCCCACTTTTTTTTTTTTCTTTCTTCTATACTTTCCTTTGTGGATGGATCATTTCTCCAGGACCATCAGAGTTGCTTCATGGTTTCTTCTTTGCTGTTCCTTTGCCTCAGTTCTTCCACCTGGCAAATGTCTTGTCCTTATCCCTCTTTAGTTCCACCTCTCCCACTGAGAGATGTTTTTCCTAGATACTCAGCTAGAAAGTTAAAGATGTTTTCAACACATGATTCACAAATGTGCTTTGGTACAGTACTGCCAAACACTGAAATGCACACAGGATCCATTAGGTGGCTTTTGCATGCTCACACAAGATTGTGGCATCAGCACAGAAAGCTCCCTTATATGAAAATTTAGGATGCCTAAGCATACATCCTGAAACACTTGTAACGCATTCCATTTAGGTCCCTGAAAACAACCACACTAATAAGGTGATCTCTCTGTTTCCTTTTCCTTAGACATCCAATCCCAACTGTTCAGAACAAAAACAATCTCTATGGAACTGCTACTACTGGTTAGACAGTTATTCTCCCTCTTTCCTGTCAACATGCATGAGTAAAAAAATATAAAGAAAAACACTTGAAGTAACAAAGGATTTTTCATTAATAGTACTATAATTCTATCTTCTCCATTCCACATATTTATCTATTGCTCTCACTCAAAATCTCTTTCACAGAATAGTTTATCTCCTGATGTCTCTACCAAGTATGTTTTACAGTATTGGGTACTGAAGTAAGAAAAGAAATTAACTTATTTACTTTATAGTACAGAGCTTGGAGTTCAGAGGACTTGTAAACATTTCTTCGATTCACCTACTTAAAATGCAGTAAAGGTTAAATTAAAAATCAGTTTTATCCCCTGATTTTTCAGCTTTTCTGCTCTATGCCCATAAAAGCCCAATGTTCCCATAAAATATGTCGGTCATCTAACTATTGTATGCTATAACTTGAGAGTAAAAAAAAAAAGTACAGATAAAACTACAACTAGTTGAGAACAGCAGAATTCTTTCCCTGTGCACAGCTTTTTAGTGTGTTTTCTAGTGGCATGGAAACTCAGATTTTTCAACTCCAGAAAAGAGAATTCCCTATTCTGATACAAGTAGATCAGTATTAGCAGTATGGTTCCCATAACACACAGGAAATTCACTTTGTCTACAGTATAAAATGCATTATTCATATTAACACCATCTAGTTCATTATTATTTTACAAAACTCTTGGAACATTTCGGTATTTTACTGTGGAATATTTGAGTATTTTACTAGGAATATGTTGAAATATATCCACTGCTCAAAAAACAGTCTCAAATATAATAAAAAAATAGCACAGCTATTTCCGTAAAGTCTGTCTTGCTGTTTCTGCAGTCTTAAAAGCCCATTCACTACACTCTTCCTGCAGTAACTTGCATAGCTTAAACTACTAATTCAGTACACAGCAGGGATATCTGATCAACTGACATTCTGTCTAGGCATATACAAATAAAGTGAGAGCTGGAGGACTGTAACTTTGCCTCATGCCTTTGGCTTGGAAGGTATTCTATTAGAAGAAGTTATTAAAATGTTGCAGGCCATAGATGTATTAATGTAGTATTACATTTATACAATATAACAAATAAAAGCATAAACTACAATAAACATGAATTTTCAGCATCCTGAAGCTCCAAGCAATGGTATATCCGTATACAGGAGACTTATTTGAAAAATTCTTTAAAGTATATTAAGAAAAAATATTTAACAGCCCTTGCCAACCTTGATATCCTAAGAAATTTATTTACTGTACTTCATGTCAAAAGAAAACAATGGTCTTAGAATGTTTCAGTTAAGTATGGCAAAAAAAAAGTTTAGAATTAATATTCAAGGAGATAAAGTTGGGAAAAAGACACAATGCACAGAAGCTGACAGAAGGTGAGTAGGAAGGTTATGGCTTGCACAATATGATTTTTCTATAGTTACTTGCCTCCAAGATGATTTTTTTAAAAATTATGTCATTACTCTTCAGCTTATGTGCTCATGGCTTTTGAAATTTTGTTTGTTTCCTCTTTGAAAAATTTTGGTTTTACTCGTCAAAGTAAAGAGCTGGTTTAGTTTTATTTTAAAAGTCCTGAATTTTCCTTTACTAGGGGAAGGTTTACAGCAATTCACCCAGAAATATTTATAGTCAAAAGCTAGAATCCTGTGCATAGGTTAGAAATAAGAAGATAACCTTAAAATACTAACATTTTAACCAAAGGAACACTAATTAAAGGAACTTTAACTTCAGCAGGTTAAATTTAAAAATGAAGTTAGAAAGGGCAAAAAAAGACTTGGAGGACCAACTAAATACAGGGATCGAAACTAATTCTAAATCCTTCTTCAAACACCTCAGAAAGAAAGAACCTGCTGAAGTGTCTATAATGCTAATTGATATTCATGGTATAAAGATAGTGCTGAGAAAGGACAAGATTATGGCAAAGAAGCCAAGTGAATTCTTTGAATTGGCTCTCTGAGGAAGAAACTGCAGAAGTCTCAACTCAGGAACCCTTCTATAGAAGGGAGTTCACACAGAGTGAATAAAAGGTAGCGCGCCAGGCAGCGCTCCCTGGGGAGCTTTAGCACAACTCAGTGGTGAAATACCAAAATTATCTATGTGTCATATGCTATATATGCATGAAAACCTGTCAGTACAGATATACAGAAAAGAGCTGGGATGAACGGGTTGCTTTCTCCCTAAGCTCATAATTCACCTGAATTTTAGCCAGGTTGAGTTCAGTGTCCTTCCCATTTTGCGGGAATCTCACTGTCAACCTTCCTTAGGCGCCTCACACAGCAGGAGTAGCACATCTCAGCTTTCCTTTCCAGCCAGCTCCCACAGACTGCCCGAGTCTTGCCCATTTCCTTAGCTCTCCACAACTTCTGTCTCCTGGAAAAGTAGCAGAATGGTGCCAGAGCTTCTCACTCCTTGTTCCCTGACTTTTACCCCGCATTACACTGCATACTTCAAGGTCACTAGCTGCACTCACACACACATGCAGCATATGATGATCTTGTGCACCAAACTATATTGTAAAAAACCCTGACACTTTTTATTCCAGCCTTGATATTCTTCTAAACCTTTGTTAAAAGGCATTTTGTTATCTCAGCATTCCCTTATCTCTTCTTTCTTTCAGCTGTTCTCTGCATATACTATATGCCAGCCAACTTTTAAATAATTAACTAAGCACAAATTGTTGTATTCTTAAATTAGTAGTAGAGTATAGTCCTGCTAAAACTATGGAAATGACATAGGAATTACAAGCACAGTTTTCAGTGTGGATGGGCATAGTTACTAGATTATATATTGAAAAAGAATATATGCCTATGTAGCACAAAATGCAGAAAGCATCAGTGCAAAATTGTCCTTTCAGTCACGTATCTGTTTTTAAGAAATAAATGTTCAGAAAACCTTTTTGTGTTCAGTAGGCTCCTAAGTGTTAAGCAATTTAAGAATTTTCAATTATGAATAATACAATCCTAATAGTGAATATTTTTCAGTAGGAAGAAATAAAAAACTATTTTCTTGCTTCTTCACCAGTTATAAAAATTGCTCTCACTCAGTAGAGGAAGGAAAAATCCTATAAGTGGCTCTTCAGATAATTACATCTGCATAGTCTGTACTTTGAGATTTGACAGCAAGGAGATACTCAAGGACACAGTTACTTGTACACATAATGGCAAAGTTAAGGTCCTCAAGTAGAACAAAGTATCTGAAAACTGCAGAATTATAAATATGAGAAAAATAAACAGGGCAAGGTAAATACAAATTCTGCACACAATTGATGGCTACAAGGCAAGTTTTCACAAAGTACTTGTCATGTAAAGTAACTCTTACTGGAGACTAAGTTCCTTGCATAATCAAAAAAAAATGCTATTGCTTTTTAATTTTTTTAATAACAGAGTAGAAAGAGATACCTATATATAATTTTTATGGACTAGCAGTTGGCATCATGATCTTCGGTCATAGCTGCTTTTCACGCAGCTGGAGTCCATGAAGAGTAGAAAAACATACTTCCTAATTTATTGTCTTTAGCTTCACTGAAAGATCGTTAAACAAATTAGATTTTCCAGTTACCTTCAGGGAAAGCAGTGACATTTTCTGTTATCCTTTAAGCACTTAGAGTAGATGAAGAACGGAGAAGTCAATACTCAGTAGTAGCTATGCCATCCAATATCTAATTAACCAGTGTAGTATTTAGTAGTACCACACTACACTCTACTTTAAATTTTCCATGTAATGACAGATTTTATAGCCTTTTAAATTTTAGGGAGTTGCAGTTAGGAAGAATAGGACTTCCTGAAATTAAAGAAATTTTTTTGTATTTTAAAGTACTTTCTGAAACATAGATCAAGAACACTGAATATTTTCCTGATGCTAAGAATTGGATGAGATCTCCTGAACCATCTACCTTGCTGTGTTCTACAGAATTTTCCAGTTATCTTTAGAACAAGGTAGAACTCCTCTCCACAAAAAAAAACAAAACATTTTTGTCTTTCTCCTTGAACTGAATTAAGGAAAAGAAAACATAAACAAACAACCAACAACAACCCAAACAACAATGAAACAGAAAATACAACCCCAAATTCAGAAACGCTGGAAAAGAGTGACTGTGTAGCATGTTCATGAGTTCAACTCCTCAAGCAGTACACAAAGACAACAGTTTCATGCAGAATAGGAAATGCCTGTTCTTTTTACCTCTCCCTTCCTTGCACTCCAAATCCAAAATGCCAAGTAAATGAAAGCTAAATTAGGAACTAATGAGCAAAACCGGAACCATCTATCACTATGTTTGGCCTCTTTTGACTGCTTGTAATATTTTAAAATATAAGCAAGGCTAGAATGAAGTAGTTTTCTAATTTCCTAATACTGTAAAAGTTATTTGATTTTGGTTATGAAATGCTAAATATCTTGTTTAAATTTCAATTTATAGATTGAAGATATTTTCTCTCCTAGTCTTGGAACATTATTGTTGGTAATAATAGCATGAAAAGTATCTAGCATAAGGTAAATCAGAGTATTTAGAGTGGAAGAAGCTGAGATAGAAATATTGTTTGGAAATACTTCAGGACAATTTGGAAATGTACTGATATTATAGTGATATGTTAGAGTTATAATGTACTACTCCATTCTGAAAGCATCAACTTTGCAGTGATTTCTGTGTAATTAACAAGTTTTAGGAAGCTTATTAACTAGGGATATCATCACTCAGCATAGGATATTTTCATAAAATCTTACTTTAATTATTTCACTGAGCTGCCAAGTGACAAAGTATTACAGTGAGATTTATTATTTAGATAAAGACAGTATCCTCAACAGTTTAATAAAAATAAGTATATCCTTGATTTCTCAGTAGGTACCTGTAAAATGTGAAACTATAATCTTTAATCTTCAGATAGCACCTTCTAATATCTTACAAATGCTGATGAATTAGTCATCTGAACACTGTAAACAAAGTTACATTCTCAGTAGCAAGAGGAAATGTTTTTTTTTCACATCCTGAGGTGTAAATAGAACTGCCTCAGGATGAGGATAAATGTTGGCATTCATCTCAGAGTTGAGTATAGCTGTCAGAATTAAAAAATCACATCTACTTGATCAAGTTGATAATATTCCTTTCATGATGATGCTTTTTTTCTCAGCTTGTCCACAATTTCATGTTCAAACTTTCAATTTTAAATTGAAGCAGAATCTCTAAAGGCATAAAAAAACTTAGAGCATCTTCCTTTCATTAGCAAGAGTATCACATTCAATAGATGTCAATCACCTGGAGTAAGTATTTTGACCTTCCAACAATAACCACCAAGATTTGTGTGGTTTTAAGAAACCAAATACATGACTGCCACTTGTTTACTTCCTTGTTACAGATAAACTATTATCAACTTATTCCACAGTGGGTGATGAAACTATAGGTCTCCACTAGACCACCTGCCTGACCTGTCCTCACAGAAGAAAACAAATGCTCAGATGAATCTGCTGTAGGAAGGAAGGCTGCACATAGCTGTGGCAGAAGATCTGGAGGTTCTAACATCTCCCACTTCCTTCCTTTCTCTCAATACATAACTCTACAACATAGGGAGGAATGTGCCCAAGAAAAAAAGAAATAGTTCTGTTTCTTATCAGTTTAAGATTTGAATGGACTGTGAAATTCTTTTCTAGCCCTAGGAGGAACCATAGTCAGAAACATTAGCTTCAGGAACTACTTATGGTCAAAATATGAGTGTGAAAGAGTGATAGTTCTTCCTGAGACCATTTAGTGCCATTTAGGTACAGTTCTGTGGAATGAAAATAATAAGAATTATGTTTTAACTTTGAATATTCAATTGATAATTTGAAAATCATTATGAGGTGTATTTACATTGGACATACTTTGAATATTTTTCCAATTTCTACTTTATAATGGTCATATAATGAACTCTGGTTAGATGCCTAACAAAGTGAATGATAAAGCTGGTGAGAGCAAACCTGTCTGTTTCCATCTCTGTGAAGCCATATTAGAACACGGAAGAAGAGATCAATTTAGTCTAAGTAATCTGTATGCAGTGTGCATCAGCAGCAAGATCATAGTGCCACAGCCAGTTTGTTGGCTAAGGATTATCATACTGTAAATCCTGTATCAGGAAGTATATCAAATAAGTCCTCCTGCTGATTAAAGAAATATGCCATCGGACTCAGAAATCTTGTTTCTAGCTGCTTACTCCTCCACAGAGTCAGTCTTAAGGATGTATGTAGCAGCTTTTTTATCTGCCGAAGCTTGTTTGCATCTCAGAACGGCTAATTTACACAAGAATGAAGAGTGCCATTCTTTGAAATCTACATCTTAGGGCATTTAGCCTATCCTCTAAGTCACGCTGCAAATTGCTTAGCCTCCTTGCACAAAGAATTGTAATAGAAGTATGAGAAAATAAAAAGAAGTGTCCCACAATTAGATGCTTTGTATTTTCACACTTTATCTGGTATTACTGTATTTTTTTTGTTATTAATTATCTGTTCAAAAAGTATACTGGGACCATGTCATTTTGATATTTTTTGTGGAAGTTGTTACTTTAACTACAAGGTTAAAAAAATAAATTAAAAAATAATAATTTAAAAAGCGCTTTATTCATTCGATTAATGGCCTGCCAGCTATAGACTATTACGCCCCAGTATTCTCAAGTATTCTGGATCTGTTGCCAAGTTCTACAGGATCCCAAGTCCAAAGGATCAGACCATGTTCTTTCTAGGCACTAGACAATACATATTTATAGCAGATAAATAGCTTTTGCTGAAAGTGCAGAGGGTTCCTCCAAATAAACTCCTCCAATACAAGATAAAAAAATCATCATGGAGCATTCCCTTAGCCTTCATTTATTGGGAATTAAGTGCCCATAGACAAGAATACCTGGTTCTTGTAAAAGAAATTTAAAAATCAATACATGCTGTTTATAAGTATGTGCAGAATCCAGATGTAAGAAACAGTCTCGTTGATTCTGAGGTCTGACACTGAAAATGGGGTTATGAGAATCAAAAGCATGAGTTTCCTCATCTTTGTTTCTGAAAGCTATACTGTTCATATTCACAGCATGCCCTTAATTGGCACTTTGTTGTTGCTGCTAATGGAGGTGTTATGCTGCAGACTCTGATTTCAGAACCAAAATAAATGTATTTATTATTCCACAATTTAAATTTTCCTCATCAGAATCAGGAAATTCTGGCACAAAATGCCTGATGATTTAGTTACCATACGGATACTCCTTAATCTTGACTTTGTGCAGGGAACATGACTGGGGAAGGGGACACATGACAGGGGGCAGAGTTCCTACACCTTTTGTTTTCTTGCTTTACAGTTATTTTTCTATTCACATGATCAAAAAGCTTAACTAGATAGGATGACATACATTTCAGAAAGTTCTTTTCCTTACCCTGCCTGCACTGCTTATAGGAATTTATTATTGTTATTAATAACAGTAATAGCACTGTGCATCACAGCACAGACATAGGAACAGAATGCAACCAAAGGAGTCTGTCTACTACGTTTAAAGATTGCAAAATATATGAATAATACATAAAAGGAAGTAAGCTGATGGAGCAGATATTAAGAGATTTAAGCTACCTTGTTCTAAAAACACTAAAAAACAATGGTCTCCCAGCAATAACTATATTTCAGGTTTCTACAACTGGCCACTGTATGACCTTCTTCATATGATACGCTTGTTTGTTTTTTTTTTAAGCTGGATGCTTTTTTCCTGAATTTTTAAACTATGGTTTTATATTATCACCACATCATTGCCATATCTTCAGTCCCTCAGGCAAAAGACAATCAAAATTTCAAATCCAAACAGTTATACAGTTGGAAAGGGACACATGCAAGAAAATGACTGAAAACAATTTGGGCCTTTACCACTGTATCAGTTTTCCATGGAGGGTTTTCCGATACAGAGATGATCAGCAGCCCTGCGTGATGGCGCAGGACAAAACTGAAGTACTCCCTGTCATGAAGAAATGTTTGTTTCTAATGACAAGGAGACATTCACAGTGACAAAAGAACTCCCTCCTTCTTAGATTGTATCATGCGTACTTGCCGATAAAGTAGCACATACGTGGTACAACCACTTAAAAAATGTTTTATAACTTATTCCCATCTTCTGGGCTTTATAGGTTGAATCAGTCTTCTGTTTGCTGTTACAGAGCTCTGATAAAAATATTTATCAGGGTTTCAGAGAAAATGCAAATAATTTTATAATTAGAATTGTAAAAGTCATCAGCTTAAAGCATCTGAAAACATTTCTAAGGAATTATACCTTGTCTCAACAATAAAAATACTACTTATGAAGTTTGCTTAGTTCAAAAACTAAGATCTATTTCTCAACAGTTAATAACAAGAAGTAAAACTGCAGTTGTTAGCCAGATGTGGGAGGAGGAACTGTCTCAACTCACAAGATCTATTCTCTGGTGGGTCAAAGTGAGACTGAATTTTCAGTAACAAAAAACATAAACATATCATCTTTCACAAAATCAATCCCGTCCTCATTTATCAAATTTCATTCTCCTGTGGAGCAGCACTGAAATAGAGGGCAGTATCATAAAGGAAACGGTATTTTTTCCTATAGCACTAACATTTTCTATTCTGAAGTCTGGTAGAAAGACAAATAGCAAAAATCCGTTATCTCTGCCCCACTGGCCTCATACCCTGGACCTGTGAGGGAATCTGTTATAACTCTGATTCTGACTCCTTTCCTGATAAAACTTAGAGAAGCTGCTTTGATGCCTTTGCATTGGCCTTTGTATTCTTAGATTGTTATGAATCGGCTTAATTAAGGAGAATTACATTTCCATCACTACAGAAATATGAGACATTTTAATGTCATTGTCCTTAACAAAAACACAGCTGTCATTCCTCTGTCCCAATTACTTTCTAATACGACACTCAACATTTACTTTTAAACTCATGAAAATTACTAATTAACAAAATGTTCGTAGTTGGCTAAGAGGATATCAGTTCTTAAAGATCTGAATTTTATTTTTTTTTATTGTCTATTCCTGTCCATTTTCAATTCTCTCAGCAGACCCATCTGGAAACAGGCCTGATAGCAACTTTAGAAGGAGATCTACGATGGTATTATGTTTAGAGCAGGAAGTTTTCACTTTTCATACCATGTTCTCAATATTCTATTTAGATAGCAAGTTTTCTATCTAGGATATGACTATATGAATTTGTAGACATTTTTCACCCACTCAATAGTACCTGATTTTCTATAACAAATATATCTATCCATGGCAGTGGTATTATCCTTTTTTAATATGATGATGCGGTTTGAAATTAAAAGGTGCTGCCACCCAATAAAAGAGAAAATGGCTATAAGAAAACTTACCTTCTGCACTATGAAGACACAAACCATCCAAACTTTTGTTGGGATCAACCAAATAGTAAAAAAAGAATCAGTTTCAGGGATGAAATTTTTAAAAAGAAAATTGACAAAGGTTGTAAGGGAAGTTTATTGGGGTCTATTTCTTTCCTCCCTGTATCCTACACAGATATATTAGAGATGCTGGGTATGTCAGAGAGCTACGTGACGCTATTACAAAAAATAGATACTATGAAGAATCACGTCATTATTGGAGACTGAAAAAAACTAGGTAATAGGTTTATTTAACAAATAGACATTGAGAGAGCAACACAGGGAACCCTGTGGTTGGAGTCTACTACAGGCCACTTGATCAAGAGGAGCCTATTGATGAGGCCTTTTACCCCAGCTACAGAAAGCATCACATTTACAGGCTCTCACCCTGCCAGGGGACTTCAACCACTCCAACATCTACTGGACAAGTAGCAGAGTGAGCTGTAGGCAATCCAAGATACTCCTGGAGTGCATTGAGAAGAACTTGTTAAGCCAGCTAATACACAGCCCTACCAGAGGGAAGGCAATACTGGACCATATAGAGAACAACACTGGAAGAAGAAAGAGTGGATGCAAACTGACTACTGAAAGAAGATTTCTAACCATCAAAAAGTCAGGTTTTGGAATGGGCTTCCACTCACAATATTGGGTGTGGGGAATGGGTGGGAAGTGAGGCAAACGTCTACAATTCTTAGTGAAACTCGTTGGGAATGGATGCAATTGTGACCTGAAACTC
Source organism: Chaetura pelagica (assembly GCF_000747805.2). Lineage (NCBI taxonomy): Eukaryota > Metazoa > Chordata > Aves > Apodiformes > Apodidae > Chaetura > Chaetura pelagica. The sequence goes on along the minus strand of NW_009952973.1, from coordinate 3,500,960 downwards.
ATGGTCTCCAGCAACTCTTAAGGCTGCTGGAGACTCTGTGTAGTCAAGTAATATTGAAATGGATGTCTGAAGTTTTATACTCTTCTCTGAAGCACTCACTGACTTAGCAAGCATTTAATAATGGAGAGAAAACCTTTCCTCCATTTTGTAGTTGCCCTGTATCTGAAACATTATTACTCTTGCATTACCAATTCAATGTTTTTATGAGTCATCACTCTCTTCTTCTAATAGTATTCTAACAGGCTAATAGTTAGACTGGGCATTTAATTTATAAAAGCTATTGCATGAAATCGAAACAGAAAAAGTTTAGGCAGTGAATGTTATAAATAATACAAGGAAATACATGCTAGAATGTGCTACTGATTTCTCCTTGTTTATATGCATTTTTTATTAGAAGATCAGCATCAATAATCCCTAATGCACTTTTTCTTCTGTTTCTACAGCAGTGTTTTATTTGTCTTTTTATAAAAACAATTAAGTTTCAAAAAGGAAGGAGTTCCAGAAGTGTAGGTGGAAAGATTAGATATTGTCAGCAAAATTACTCACAGCCTGTTGCCCTCATTTGAAAATATTTAGCACTATAGGAAGGGTGACCAATTGACAATAAGCATTATGTTCCCTTTGTGTTCCACTGCTACTGTACTTCAAGCATACATAGAAAATACAGTACTGGTAAGAGAAGCATACCTTTGTTCTCATACTTATTATGTCTATGACCATGCTATAAGACATGCATTTATTAATTAATGACATGGTCCATATTTATGTTCTGTTTTTCAAGACAAAGGAAAATTAGAAGATAAGTACATAAGATCCCAAATAAGTAATTACTAGAATGATGTATAATTAACTATAGCATTTAATAGCTTCCCTAAAATAATTTAAATTGTAGGTAAAACCCACGAAGATCGCTCAAAAAAGCCCAGAGTTTCTCTCTTTTTAATAGAAGCTTCCACATAAGCTTTGTTCTAATACATTGCATAGAAACTTCTGACAACTGTCATAATGCAGAGTAATTAGAATAATTTAGTTTCCAAGATCTACAACTTTAGTAATAAAGAAAAACTATTCTGCTGCCAGAAAGGGAAAGCGCAATTCATGGAAAAAAAACAAACCAAATTTTCAAAAAGTGCATCCATGATACTGTCTGTTACTGGATTTCAAATGATCCCCACCACAGGCTTTCTAAAAGGTTTGAGTTCTTCAATCCTCATGTTGACTTTACTGAATTGGTTATTGTAAATCACCAGTATTATTGGAATTGCCTTTATTTCATTTTCAGCAAGCACTGGGATCTCCCATCTTCCTGCTTTTAAGTATTTTCAGACATTTCTGAAAGGGTGGCTAGTGAAGGAAATAATAACAGGTAATACAGTGAGCTTGCAGCTGAGAGAACTTTACCTTGCTCTTCACACTCTTGTAAGTCTTGGCTAAGGTTTAAAAACACAGGCAGGAGTTCAAGGCACATTCTGAATGAGTTGGGTTGTTAATGTCATGCTGCTGCTGCAGTACCTGCATAATGTAGAATAAATCTCATCTCCAGTCTGCACTGGGTAACAGAACTTCTGGTTTACCTGTTTCCATTCTACCATAGTTCCTGTGGTTCATAACATAAACAAGTCCTCAAAACAAACAAACAAGAAAATCAATCTGTTTGAAATAACATAGCTCACTACAGCCTAAGAGGAAATCAGATGAAATGAGATCAACTGTATCAGCACAAATATTTTTTGCTGAGATCTAATTTGAACTCCCTAGTCTACTAAGGATTTAAAGTTTCAACATTTAATCTTTTATATAACACAAAATATTTCCTCCTTTTTGTAAAGAAGTTACAACTTTTTTTTTTTTAAGCTGCTGGTATCTCACAATAAAGCCTCTAAATCCTGATTTGATTTAGTTTTCTGACAAGCACAAATTCATTTTTTCAAAATATCTGAATATAAAGATGCAGAGAAGTTTCTTGACATTTAGGTGACAGGAACTAAGTAAGTGCTTTGGAGACCTAGCTTTTGGACTTGCTGAGCCTGTTCCACATAAACCCCTATGTAGGCCTGGGGGATGGGAGGGGAAAGCAAGCTTTAATCTTCCAAATGTCTGCAGGGAAAACACATCAAGCTCATTCTAGAACACTAGTAATTTCCCTTCTCTCCTCCCCCTCCTTTATTAAACTAGAAAAAAAATCTTCTCTTTTCATGTAATAAACTGTATCAGGAGCTGTGTGATGCAAAAGAAAAAATATAACAAAATAATCCATATCAGCTTTCTTCCTACATTGTAAAACTGGAAGCAAATATTCTACTTCATTATTGCAGAGCCAGGGATTTTTTTTCTAATTTCCTGTTCCTCTCATTCGGCTCTAATTTTATTCTCTCCTTTGTGCTCAACAATCAACAAAACTCTCTTACTATCCACCAGCTCTAAGTAATTTTAAAGATTCATTTTCATGTACTGTACTCGCAGTTCTCAGGAAGATGCTGTTGGCTTTAACAGAATGGCAATTTTGCTTTCATCAGCCACAGTGCAAAATTAATTTATATTTTTGCAACAGCAAAAACATGTTTTACTTGTATTCCTAGTGGTCAGATACAGTATTTGCCATATGTCAGTTCTGATTTCCAACATTTTGCCCCCTTGCACAACTGTGACCACAAATGTCAGGGCTATATTTCTGCTTCTGGGTGCTATTTAGGAGATAATGCTGGTACACCAGTGCATGGGGACTCACCACCAAGAGAAATAAATAAGAGGTAGAATCCAAGTGGGAAGAAGTAGCTGACAGAAGAGTTGTAGGCTTTTCTTCTCCTGAATGTTTAATGGTTTGCACCTTGTGCTCTTCTCCTTTAATTTTGAATTGTAACCTATTCCCAGCAGTGAGTCACTATAGCTGCTGCTTCACTTATGCACTTGCAATATAAAATGTTTCATCTGTTGACTCAACAACTTCTAGCTACTTCCAGAAATAACATGTAAATTATGCTCTTTACTAGCATGGGATCATGGGGCCTGACACTTCACAACTAACTTAACAAGACCTCACATTGATCTGTACTTCCTTCTAAGCAAAGCAAGTATGAAAGGAATAAAATACTCCCCCAAACCCCCCAAAAAACACACTGAAACTGCTGAAGTTCTTGCTATTAGGTTTTATCTTACTTTTGCTAAGAATAAAATGTGGAATAGGAATAGAACCTTCAAAAATAAATCCTTCGTGTGGAATCTGCTTTCTCATTAGTCTGTTTCATGCTTTTGACAAATTTTCAGTGCCATGTGAAAAGTAAATAAAACAAACAAAGCACCACACCTAAGCATTCCTTTAGCAGTTGCAAAATCTTTCAGATCTGAACCTAATGATTTGAACATACTCTCCTTTATAGTGTTGATTAATTAAAGAACAGTATGAATGAGGTGTGGATTTGTGGGATTTAATTTCTTTTAAATAAGAAATTGAATTGTTTCAGTTAGAAATTTTAGTTCTTAATGCTATATGGCACAAATATAAGTAACAATTGCTTTTGTTCTTAAAAAATTCAAGCATCAAGTATTCTTAACAGAGCTTAAGGACTACTATTTCAGCTGTCAGTATTGTAATACAGATGAACATTTTTGTGTTCTTGAATTCCTGATATTCTGTAATTTCCAGCAGCAAAATTACTGGGAAAACTTCTGTATTGAGAAGCATACTTGCTGTGCCCAAAAATATAATCGTGTATTTATCAGATGGCTTGCAAAATAAGCATCTCATTATTACCCATTGGAGGTCCCCCACTGCTCTTCTCTCCACTCCTTCCAGTTCTCTTCACTTTAAAATAGTTCTAAATATTTAGGATAACAGAGGAAAATTTAAAGCTGCTGTACAAATGTAAGTTAAAAAAAAGTAAAAAGCTGACAGCTGGTTACCAAATGCAAGTTACCAAATAATTTTTGACAAACAAAATAATTCTTTGACAAACAGCTCTTTCTCAGTCTGCTTATTTTGTCTGATAATCAGAAAAGTAGAAAATAAATGGTCTGCGACTTATCAGTAGTGCAAATGTTATGGAAAAGCTAAAATGGGTGAGATCTTTTAAATCAATGCAACAGAGAGTTAGCACATTTGTATTTCTACCTTTTTGCTCTCTATCCTACCTCAATCACTTATTCAGGATTTGGATTTCTTATTCTACGTTATACAATTATCTTTTGATATTACACCTCTTTTTTCTAATTTAAGGATGTACACTAGTACTAAGTGTTCTCTTGATTAGATATTCTGACAGAACTGATTTTGGCACCATGGCAGAAATAGCAAGACAATGAGTCAGTTGTTTCAAGGACAGCTATATTTTCCAAATAAGAATCACAGAGAGAAGGAGGAAAAGCCTCTTGCTTGATGAAACCAAGTGCAGAACCAACATCTCAAGCCTTAACTTTTGATAAACTCAACAAAATTTAACTGACATTCTTCCAGTTGTTTTAGGGCTTTTTTTTTTTTTTTTTTTTTGTCTTCTCCTCAATAATCAGAGTTTCCCAGAAAGGCAATCCAATATCATGTGCTCACCTCCAACTGAGCAAACTACAAAAACTACTTTATTCCTTTCCAAGCTCTTTCTATTCTGAGATAATATAATTGCCAATTTATGTATTAGGCAACCTGTAAATTTTGTTCACTCTTAAAGGTATGGATTTGGGAGCAGAACTTACAATTCCCAACAGAAATTTTTTAGATCTGATCTGAAGCCAAGAATCAGGAAGACAAATCCTTTTTGAACACAGTACCAGATGAGATGCCCTCACTTTTAACACTGATCTTCTGAAAACTGTCAAAAGAAAAGACTTTATAATACAGTATAAATTATACATCTCTCTCCTAGCAACTAGTTGCCCAGTTTTACTCTAATTAAAGCCAATGGGGCCTTCTGAAACTGGGGAAGATTACATCTCAATAGTCAGATCTGACTCAGTAGCTGCCTTCAGAAACCCATTCTTCAGGTATCACATACTAGGAGAAGCAGAACCTTTGAACATTAGTTTTTTCTGCCTTTTCTGTTTCAGAATCTCCCTTCTACGTAGCATTTTAAAGGGAGTGGAACTGCTGCAGCCTCAAAGCCTGCCTGAGGATCCATGGCCTGCCAAACTATTAATAAGTTAGATATAACTAATTGCATCATTTAACTTCAATAAGATAATTTGCATGGCAAGAGAGGCAACAATAAAGAAGCATTTGCAAAGCAGCATTTATTCTTTTACATACTGTTTGATAGCTGTATCTGGAAACAGTGCTATTGTATTTTGTGTCACTGGAATGAGAAGCAACAGCCAGTGGCTGTGGTTTTAGCCAAAAGACTAAGAGAAAATGTATTCTTTTTGAAGACATTTGCTATAACGATGACTAATGAAATACTATGTGGTAATGGAAGAACTATTATAACCTAAAAATGAAAATGGAAACACTGAACCTCTAGTTATGGACTTAGATACAGCTGAAAAGGTGTTTCGTTCTTCTCTGTGGGAAATGGCAATTTTTCAAATATTAGAACGATATATATTAGAGCAAAATATTAGACAAATATTAGAATTACAAATGTTGCAGATAACAAAACTAAATATTTAGTTAAGAAACAATCCCATAGTCCATTACAAAAACTGGTCTTTATCTTTTTCATCCTTGATAAAACACTGCAAAAAAACTCTGATCTTACAGTATCTCTGCAGTGTATCACAGGAAACAATCTAAATAGAGAACTTGGCCTTTAGGGACAAGGATGTGGGATGTGAGGCACCTGAACTAATTCACATAAATACTTGATGGAATTTCTAAGCTTCCTTTTGACAGGTTTGGTAGAGGGAAGGAAGGCAGAGAAGCACCAGAAAAAAAAAATAAATCTGTATCTGCTTTTTCCCTGAGAAGTAAAAGAAAAAAAATTTGAAACAGTCACTTAAAATCTGTTTAGTGCAAAGACCAACTTTCTATTGCAAAGTATTTTGGCAAAATAATATCCAGCCACTTCTGAACGTGTTTGAAATTGCTTTCTATTTAGCACTTGATATTTATTTCATTACAGTAAATCGTCATATTAAACTGTAATCTTATATTATAGTAAAGCCACATCTGTTGAGTGGCTTTTTTTATAGACATAATTCTAAAGATGCATAAATGAAAAAATAAAAGAATGTAATAGACATAGAACTAAGTACTAGAAGGTTACTCTTGTAATTAAAGGAATAACATGCTATTCTCAAATGAACACAATTTTTATTGCTGACACCAAGGGACAGTTGAACTAGATCTCTTAACCACAGCCATATAATATAATTGTCTGGCTAAAGCACACTAAGTATCTCACAGACACTACAGAAAAAAAATAAATTAAAAAAGGTGGAACTTCATTTCTCTCTGAAAGAAGGCAAATACTGCTTCCAGGCTCACGTCTGCCAAGTCCAAACAAACACCAGGAGTACCAGATGCACACACCCAAAAATCCAGAAATCCCATTTCCACCATGCCATTGGTTCCACCCTCAAGAACTAATCCTCACCTAGCAGAAAAAAAAAAGTTGCCAAAATGCAATTTTGGTAGTGTGCCTTTATCTGCAGTTTAATACATATTCATATTCAGTCATAAATGCTTTCATGGTTTAAAAGATATGATTAACAAGGCACTGATGGCTTATGACTTAGAATTTCCCCCCATACACACGTTTGGAGTTACACTGTTTATTTAGGTAATCCAAAACCAAATTAATAATAACAAATTGGTAGAGATAAGTTTCCTTCAGGGTCAGAAATTCAGTAGACTCTTTGGCAGCTGTGCCAAACTAAGGTTACTAAACCCCCAGGGTTTCTTCCCACAGATCAGGGAACAGTAAGGACAGCACAGCCTCCCACTGTGCTGCAAGTGCTCCTCAGCTGCTCGAGAAGAGCTGCCAGCAAGAGGAGGAGGACAGGTTTGGTTTGGGTTTTTTTAAAGTCTAGCATTTCTTCATCTCCTCATGAAAGTTGCTGGCAAAAGGTGACAAATTACAGGATTGGATTGCTAGTCTAGCCAGGAGCCGTGCTAGACCACCCACAGCTCGGCATGAGCCAACACAGCAGCTGTCCATGTCACAAGGCTGGATCTCACCTATGATGAGAAAGGAACAGGTGCCAGACACTAAATTAGTGGAAACAATGTAACGTTATTGAGAGGTGACAGGAGGGAACTGTTCTACTTAACTACACTTTGGGGAGAAGTGATCAGTGTCCAACAGACATTTTATGGGCCAGATTTTCAGTTTGGTTTTAATGGGATTCTCCCCTCCTCCTCCTTTTCATTTCCATGCATATATTTGGAACCTTGCACTAATGCACTAATGACAAAGTAGCTGGGCAGTAGCAGCCAAGTCCAAAGCAGCAGTGAAACCTCCTGGAATTTCAATGTCTTACATGCATGTATAAGCACTCAAGACCCCCTATGCATTGGAGACTTCTAAAATATTTTTTAGCTGTTTAAAAATCTACACTTCCATCAATACCTGGTATAATACTTCCTCAGTGGATCTGGCAGCTACTCTTTTCTGCCTAAATGCATTTGGAATCCAGAAACTTGGCAATCCTTACCTACAGGTCCTACAGGTCCTAAAGGGTATAATTTTCTAGCCATGCTCTGAGCTTACAAACCAAAACATGCAGGAAAATGAGATAGTGACCACCTTCTAATAACATGGCCAAAAAAGTATGAATCTTAAATTCTAGACTTCTTCAGGATGTGGAGATAAACAAACTATTCCCATAATCCCAAAGATAACCCAACTATGAAAGTATGAGTAAGTTTCAGTTGAAACTGGTCTGCCAGGCATCAAGCAGTATAAAACTCAGAAGGCCAGATGATGGTAATAGGGATCCTCATACCACTGCCTCCTGGTCAGGAGATAGAAGAGAGCCCACATTCCCCATTCCTAGGCTGTTTTGCATGTCTTAGATGGCACAGTGGCTAGAAATAGAAATAAAGCAGAAGTATATATAGACGAAAATAGAAATAATCCACAGAACGTTAACTTGAACCACAGGACTCTTACTCCTTTGTTAAGCTGGAATTAAAGACAAACATTCCCTAGATTCTGAAGCTGTGGCCATGAGCTAGCTAGATGAAAGAGCAAATAGAATTCCAGGAAACAGTGACAAAAAGGACAACTGCCTCTGCAGCTGGGCAGCAGGGGAGCAAGGTGGATTTGGCATCTTACATCAGGCTGTTACTTCTCTACTGGCTTTAGCTTTTGGTATCTTCATTCCATGAAAGAGACAGACTTGAACAGAATTTGAAGATTTTTTTTTGTTAATGCAGAACACAACACTGGTGTAACAATATGACTGAAATTAATGATTTCCATAAGACATTAAAGATAACAGTATTAGCCCTTTAATAAACCTTTACAAATAATAATTAAAAATCATTACATACATTTACTCTTCCATGCCTCTGAACTAATTGTAACTCATATAATGAAACATGTGAGGGAGATGAGAACTTTGATGGCTACAAGGTAAGTTTTCACTAAGTAATTGTCATGTAAATGAACTTTTACTTGAAGACTTACTTTCTTGCATAACCAAACAAATTGTAATTTTTATATATTTTTTTTTTTTTTTTTTTTATATG
>NW_009952973.1:3449272-3491969 GCF_000747805.2 Chaetura pelagica | reverse complement strand
TTTTTTTTTTTTTTTTTTTTTAATATGAGAAAAGAAATACACCTATAAAGAATGTTTATGTACTAGCAGTTTGCTTTGTGCTCTTCTAAGAAACAGGGGTCACGCTTCAGATTTAAAGCCATAAGCGGTTAAATTAATTACATTAGGAGCTCAGAATGGGATATTTTAGTGAAAACATGAATAAACAAACTAATAGCTTTTTATGAAGTCCTGTCAAACTCAGAGGAAGATCTTAACAGTTTAGTTATGAAGTCCAGCTGCACAAATGAAGACAGAAAATGTTTCCAAATGAGATCCAAATTACAGCACCATATCTGATAGCTTCTTGTCCTGTGACAGTGCAGGGTGGGATGCTCTAGTTCTTGGATCAAATATAAAATAAAATAAAATTCATAAAATTCTAGATCTCCTATACTGCTGGTTTATCATCAAATTCATAGCATATGAAGTCCTAAAAGCATCAGTTTCAGGATATTTTATTATTTACGAGTCCACTGAGAATGTCACTTTGTAGAAGACTGTCCACATTTCCACAGCTATCACTAATACACAAGTGGCAACGCCCAGAAATATCAAATTGCTCCCTGGTGTATTTGGCAGGTAAGTTAGTGCTCCACGTTGCTTGTGCCTGCAGACATAAAGGCATTTTCCCTGTGATTCTTACTAGAACTTACACTTCAAGCAAAAACTGTCAAAACTTACTCGTTTTGCCTATACCCACCAGAAAAAGTAAAAAGAAAAGCCATGCCTAAGAAACCCCCAAGACACCTGCTACACCTTGATTTCAAGGAAGGTCTAGCAGGCTGTGGGACATCCCCCAGACTTGATCCCCTAATTCCCAGGGGAACAACCTGCCTGGGACTTGTAATCCTTCCTTTCAGACAAAATCCTCACATCCTTCATGTGCTACCAGGATTTGGAGGAGAAGGGGCTGTAAGAAAGAATATGATGTAATTTAAGATTCTCCCTTACATGGAAGAGAGTTGCAACATAGCATGCACCCATATAAGTGTCATGCTTCCAGGTGCTGCAGTAGACAGATGACAGAATCATAGACTGTGTGGGGTTGGAAGGGAACTCTAAAGGTCATCTAGTCCAGCCCCGTTGAAATAAAGTGTGCAATACACAGATTCCAAAAGGTGGAAGTCTTATTCTGGGATCATTTCACTTTCTGCCTACTTTTTTCTTTCATTCCTTACACATCAGTCTACTGATACTTTTACATCTGTGCTTATGTGGATTTTGCACCTCTGAATAGAACAAAATGTAAAGGACATTGACAGATACCGTCAACATAATCTGTAACTCTCCTGTTGGTCGCATTTTCATGCCCTGTCTCTTGTATTTCCAGTGACATACAATCACATTCAATCAGATGTGAACTCAAGAAATGGTAGATAAAAGCTTTTTTTAGTGGCCTGAATGATGAAAATTGATTTAAGCTATGGACTTTGAAAATAAAACCTATGCAGATTTTATTCTATATTGGGAGGGGGGGAAATAAAAAAGTAAAAAATTAATCGGTAGTTCATTTTAATGTGAACTTTTTATTTATGTCACGTGTCCTGAATTTGCCCATAGCAGAGCTTTGCATTGAAAACTTGCCTCTTCTCTTTCAAAAATACATTTTTCTAAGCAAATTACAAAAATAATTAACTATGCTAGTGCAGGAATAGCAGGCAGTATGTTTAGAAGTTTTAGAGTTTTATTTTAGGTGACCATGTTGGGATACTGCAATTTTGATGGAGTGACTTCACATTTCAACAGCAAAATGTACGTCTTGAAACACACCCTCATTAAAAACCACATCAACTCTTCTGTATACTTTTCCATAAGGCGAATCAGTGTGTAATTTTATGCAAGCTTTTCTGATGTATGAAGACATAAATGGCACAAAGAAATACAGTACCAAGATAGGCAGACAAAACTTTATCTGCTAGAAATGTAATATGATATATATATGAATATACATATGATATATATGTAAACAGACAGTCACATGTATCTATTATAGTATTTCCAACAAAGTGTTTCTTAAAATAGTGAAATGAAGAAATGTCTGTAGGATTTTCTTCTAGCAGTAACAGACTTTAAATTTTAATCTAAAAACACTAGGGTTTTTAGGTTAAGGGTCAATCTTCTCCCACAATTTATATCCAAAACACCATCCATCTATTAAGTAGCTCCCAATACTAACAAGGGTAAAGATTTAAGTAACATGGTATTCTCATGATGAAATAAAATTAAACAAAGTACTAATTAGGCCAAAACAGAAACCTTTGAATCTGAAAAAAAAATAATAAAAATTAATGAACTTATGAGTGTTCATGCTGGATAATTTGGAGACAGAAAAGTTTAGCCAAGAATCCAGAGAACAATGCAAAAATTCTATCTCTATTAAAAATAGAAATGAAAGCTAAAAGATTAGTTGACCTGTATGGCATTCAAAATGCTTGTATTATTTTGCAGTGGAAAGGCTGTTAACAGTACAACAAAGCAACCTCCCTACCAAAAAGGAAGAAAACCCACAAAAATACCCCCACCAAAATAAACAAAAGTAAGCCAACAACAAAAAAACACGGAGCTTGAGAATTACTACAGAAATGCTGAAGGCTCAAAGATGCATCAGCATAACTCATATCACAGGAATTCAGAACACATTGAGTAAGCTGTTTGTATTGCTTGTGCCTTTGCTTTCCTCTGCTGCTTTTCTTAAGACTTTCCTAAAGCTGTGTTTTCAAGAAATGCTAGAGCAGTGCAACCCTTAGTTTGGATTAACTGGGTAAAACCCGACCAAGATCAGTAAGGCATAAAGGCTATCCATGCTTAACTAAATAAATTCTGGTACTGGGAATGACACTAATGTGACTGTTCTAGAAAAATAACCAAGTAGAATGCTTCTGATGAAAATAAATTTAAAAAAACCCCAAACAACAACAACAATAAAATCCACTAACATAGACCAATATAAAACGGTATTACAGTGAAAAAGTCTCAGTTTAGGGTTTGCAATGATTGTATTCTGAAGAAAAAAAAAAAGTCGCTGTCATGTTATAGTAAGGCAGCAATTAACAAGTTAATTTTTTTTTTTCCTTGATGCAGTTTTTCAGGTTTAAGATAAAAATTTACTTTGCATCTGACAAGCCTGATAACTTGTATCCTGCACTTGGCGGATTCTGAAATTTGTTCATTTAATACTTTGTGAATGCTATGCTAAAGTGAGTAATCAAAAATTGTTACTGTCCTATGCCAGAATATTCCTCAGAGAAAAATTAAAATAGACTAACAATACTGCTCCAGTTAGAATACTGAAGCATTACTCCAAAGGAAGGTTATCTTCTGAGTGGAAATTTAGAAATAAATACAGCAAATACTTGAGCAATGAAGTAACTAAACTACTGAGGACAGCTGTTCAATTGCTTTAGGCAAAGTGAGACAGTAACACAGTGAAATGATACAAACCAGAAAGAAATATTTCACTGTATGAACACTGCACCTATAGTTGATTTTAAAAAGACATTAAAATAAAAAACTTTAAATGCTAAATACAGAACAGCTTTATATGATGGATTGTTGCAGCTATGTTGAAAAATATGAAAAAAAATTACAAACCAATCAAAAAACAAATGCAACGAGTAAAAAAAGGCAAATCATCAAAACTCACACAAAATCCTACCTTAGAAGACTATTTCAGGTCAAGTTTGTGATTACATTAACTCGGGGTTATTGAATAGAATGGATGTCAACTTATGATAATAAAGGTATTTCACTCAACTTACAAAAACATTCAAAAACAATTCCCATAAACACACATATATTTAATTAAAAGTAAGGTTGTTCTCTGGCTCATGTTGCAATACTACAATGGGTTACATGTTTACTGTTTAATACTTATAGATCAGTGTGACTGATAGCATAGAAATCCCTGCATCCTAATTAATTGATTGTTCTGTCTGAAGATGCTTGGCAAGTCTAAACAGAAATACTTGGGTTCTGAAAAGCAACTATACTAATACACAAGTCATTCTATTCTGCAAGTTCAACAAATACTCAAAAATATGTAGCTACACAACTAGTTTAAGTTTTTCTGACGTAAAATGGGAACCAAGAGGTCATCACAAACTAGACACCACTACCTGCATTGGCATTATGTTAGAAACTGTTATAATTTTCTGTTCATGTCAGGTTAGATTCCCCCATTACCCCAAACCCCTTATTATTCTCAGTGTATTGTAAAAGTAAGGTTATTTTATGGAAGCTGTTGTTAAGAAGGCCAGAAAAAAGTAGGTTTACTGCTTCATCACAAAAGCTATAGAACACAAATCTAAAGCCATGACATCTTACTTAATTCAAGGAGCTAAACTACAGAAACTAAACACAATTCTCTGGTTTTATTGTAAGATGTTTATGCTGAGCTCCCATAAAACCTTTCAAACAAGAGGGAGGGTGGAGTAAAAGGACTGGAATTCATTTCAGGTCCTGCAGTAATTTACAGAATTTACTCAGCAGTTTACCCTTAGCAGAGTCTTTTCAGCATAAAGATAAGTAGTCCTGAAATTATACCAACTTTCACCTTAATATATTGCCTTATACCTTGAAAATTACTCATTACTAAAAGGCTCAGACAAGTTCCATTAAGGATTTCAGATTCTGCAGGCTTTATTTTTTTTCTTAGCACATTCCAGAATAATGCTAGTCATAACTATTTTTTCAACTGCTGCACTCACAGAAGTCTTGCTTTGACACTGCCTGTGGCAGCGTACGTGACTAAAGCCATGCAAGAAACACCTGGGCAAAAATGTTCTGATTTTCTTACTCCTCTCAATACCACTACTGTACAATTGTATTTTGTGTATCTGTGAAACAGAAATGTCTCTGAAGCCCCACTGATGCATTTTTCAACCAGCTCCCTTGTCTGCTGATCTATAAAAGATCACTAAAGCACAAAATGAAATGTTAGAGAAGTCAAAAGAAGAAAGTCAGTGGATATGGCCACTACCTCTGGGCCTCATCCTGACCATGCATTACCTTCAGCACTGCTGCTGGCTTCTTGTCAGCTTCCCAACATAAGCTTACCTGTCAAAAAAATGCCTCCTGGAAAAACTGTCTGCCAGCAGGCCTTTTTTCTTTAGTTATTACTGCTGAATACATTAGTTCTAATACAGAAAAAGCTGTGGGCAGTACTGTTTCTACAATCTGAGAGTATACTATGATAAGCAAATGTGGGTTTTAAAGGAAATCCAAACCTTCAGAATACAAAGGCTGTTGACATACCCCTTCAAATCCTAAACGATACTCCACTTCATCCAACTACAGTTGTTCCACTGTGAGCAAATGCAATTCTACTTCTGCTTCCATCTTCCACAATAACTGCATTTATTGCTCTGCTCCATCACATGAACCTGGTACAGCAAGATTTTTTCAATGAGAATACTCTAGAAATGAAAAAACAACAGCAACAAATGCCAAAGAACACACAAGAAGCCTCCAAATACCACTCTTAACAGAACTTAGGACAAGTATCATCATTAGTTTCTCCTCTGACAATATTTTTATGTGAACTGAAAAATACTTGGTTTTTTCATTGCAGAGATGGAATGACATTATGCAATCTTGCCAAAGCAAAGAGATAATCCCATGTCATAACATCTAATGGAAACCACACGGTTCCCATAGGAACAGATCAGGCAAGCAAATAATTTGGTGATGGATACAGCAAAAGAACATGTACAGAACTGAGTAACTCTATACTCAAGAAATGTTACCTTGGTAAGGGCAAGGTTTCCAGGACTTTTAAATAGATTGAAGATACTATGAGAACAGCTTGACTGACAGAAAAAAAATAACCTATCAGTTTATTTTTTCCAGAATTACTTATAAAAAACCCTCATTATGCACAAATAAACAATTACACTTTTACTAGAGAGTTCATTTTATATGTGTTGGTTTTTTTCACCACAGATTCTGCTTCCTTAATACCACTACAGCAAAGACATTTATTCAGAAAACCAGCTCACAAAACACTATTCTGTATAGGAGCTCTTCTTCTAATGTGTTCAGCATGTGTCAGACTGTGTACAAACTCTGTGGGCACAAAGTCCAGTACTTTCAGATATTGTACTTCCTGCAAGAGATTAATCTAAACAAGTAGAGTTGATATTTGTAGGTTGTCACAACATGCTGAAATCCCTTAGAAATGCTCTCAGTTCATTTTGTCTGGAAATTGAGTGAGACTAGGAATTGGGACCATAAAATGGAAAGAGGAAGGATAGGACAAGTCCAGGAAAACTTGGCTCTTATTTATATTTCAATTATCTAATCAAATTAGATTGTTAATAATTAAATTATTCTCTTTGAGATTTATTTAGACCACCATACAACTATGCTGGTCTACGAAAAATAAATATGAGACACAAAGATTAAAAAAAAACACACAAAAAAACCCAAACAAAAACAGGAAGTATCTTTTGGATATTCTCTTCATTGTTTTATCTGTACTTAAAAAATACCAGTAAAGGCTGGAAAAATGCAAGTGAATGCACTTAATATATTTTAAGGATTCTTTTCTGATGGCGTATCTTTGCCTGACAGAAAGGGAGCAATGTTTTTGTGAAAATGGGTTATCTTCCTACATAGCCCTGGCAAAAAGACTCAGGAGTACAGCAAGCCCTTCTTAGGAAATGTGAGCACTAGTATGCTTTTCAGATATTCAAACCCTGCTAGATTTATGAACTTACCTTTTATAGCCTGTTGGAAGCTTTATCCAGCTCATCTTCTTCCTTCTGCCATGATTTTCTGATCACTTCTACTGAGAGGATAACAAAGTTGCTTCTGACAACACCAGACACTCCAATCTAAGCTGAAACTGACAGCTAGAAATGGTGTAGAGAAGCAAGAGTGTGGACTGAAACTGGCTGCTTGATTTTCAAATGCTTCTGTCTGCAGTAATAAAGAAAAGCTGAGCAGCAAGACAGAAAGTACAGTTTTACAGCACGAACTGAGAGGAAAGGTAGGAGAGGGACAGAAGGTTTATTTTGCACTCATTTTAATTCTTCTGAACAGAAGCCCTGAAGTTTAGAAGCTTACCTATCAAACAAAGAGGAAGTATCAATACGGGCATCCTAAATGGTCCTGCAATAAAGCCTCATGGAACCCAGTCCTGACAATTAGCAAGTCTGTGTCCGGTCGATTCTCAGTCTGATAGTGAGCCCAAGTTCATTCTTATCAATTTAGGATGAACTGACAAAACTGTGCTCTGAATTCCAGCTGGCCTCCACTTTCAGATAATTTTCCATATTGTTGTAGGGAATTATCTTCCTCTCTCTCTGAGCAGACCTGAAACATCCAAGAACTATAATACCACATGAGACCAGAACCAAAACGACTCCTCAAAAACAAGACTCACAGTACCTAAAAGGCATGAAAAACTCAGGAGTATGCAGGGCCACAGCTGCACTACTGACTGCACAGCCGAAGAATGGAAAACACCTGGGACTCCAATTA
This sequence comes from Chaetura pelagica, assembly GCF_000747805.2. NCBI lineage: Eukaryota > Metazoa > Chordata > Aves > Apodiformes > Apodidae > Chaetura > Chaetura pelagica. The sequence goes on along the minus strand of NW_009952973.1, from coordinate 3,484,466 downwards.
GCAGAGAATTTCAACATCTGTTTTCATCAAGGATATTAAACATGCCCCTAAATACTCTGAAAAATACTAGGTAAGACAACCAACACCGACAAACTAAACAGACTAATTCCACAACCCAAGGTTTCAGTCCTCCTCTGAGCAAGCTCACTGAAAGTAAAAGTAAACAAAACATAAATAAAAAAACCCCAAACTATCACAATTTTCAGTCCTTCTCATTCAGATTTCAGTCTCAAGTGTGTTTTTTGTTACATCAGTCTACCATCTTTTTTTACTAAGGAATAACATAGGATTGTGAAATTCACTCCAGCATTCAAGAAGCTGGACACAAATGGACAAAGTTGACATCAAAGGCATACTAATAAACAAACTTTCTGTACAAAGCGGTTTTGCACTTACATTTTCTTCAGCTTCTTTATAGACAAAGCTGTAAGACTCTATCATGCATTTTTTTCCTAAACGCTGAGAAAGCAGTAGTTAGAGATCATTTTCATTACATTTATGGCTTGTTTTTTGATAAAGAAGATAATACAGAGTACAGCATTTCCATTGTTTCTTTTCTAAGGATAAGGTTTTCTAAATTAGGTAAGTATTGGGTCTGTTTTAACCAGTACTTAGATAGTTCAGGAGTAATGTGGGAAGAGGGAGAAGAAAGTACGTTCCTGTGAAGAAACAGAGTAAGAATTTTTTTTCAAAAAATTATGTCAGAATTTCTAAGCTTTTTCAAATAAAATAAAACAAAACACAGGTTTAGGGGGAACTGCATGATTTCATCCAGCTGGAAATACCTTTATTCCAGTAATTTTTAATAAAGAAAAATAGATTTAGATTTACAGTGGAATTATCATTTACATCATTGAGATATGAATCAATGTTGTTGATGGTTTCGACCAACATATTCCAGTGGCTAAGGCTACTTACCTGAAGTTAATTTTTTCCCTGCCTCAATCAATACATATATTGGAAACATCTCCTACAATAAATAGTTCTAAGTAACAGGCAAATAAATAAAATACTTGGAGGGCAATGGGATTATAGGTACCAGTCCTCCCTAGTAAAATCATCAGTTTTTAACAGGAAATAAAAGCATACATTGAACCCAATGTTTGCACTTCAAAAGGGAATTTCTCTTCAGTTTTGTACACAGTCTCCCAGTCCCCCTACCCCTATATAGCCTCAAATATCAAAATATAGCCTAAAATTTAAAAAATGTTATTTTAGAATGCTGAAATACTTCACCATTCAAGAATGTTTCTTCTTCCATTTTTGTGCCAGTGAAAGCTGATTTGGCCCAATTTTACAAATACTGCTAGCAATTAGAAGCTACATTTTTAGGTGAATAAAAATATGCCAACACAGATGTCATCCTACTCCATATACAAGAACACTGGCTTCAAAATGTGAGCCAGCTCCAACAGTACACAAGCCACCAGTTTGGCACTATGTACTCAGCCCATCAGGCAGTCCCCCAGCATTGCTCCCCATCAGATCTTACATGCTATTCAAAACTTAATTTAATTTCTTCTCAGTTTTGGTAAATGTCATCCCTAGTTGAAATTGAGACCATCTGGATTTATTTATTTAATTAAAAACCTAAATGAACTACAGAACAGGTCATTTGTCTCACCTGTTAAGAGAGAGGCCTGTCCAGATCTCTCTCTCATACAGTCTGGACCAAGACATTTTTGAAATGTGTGATACACTTCACTTTTAAAGCGACTAGAATAAAGACAGACTTTAAATCAAAGAGAAAAAGTAGCAGGAAATTAGTGTCACTTTCACAAATCCAGCTAGAATAGACGTTCACATTATTTAAACTGAAAGGTGAAAGATGACTGGAAGGAGTATTTGTAGGTTTTCCTCATTTTCCTCATTTTTCTTCATTTGCCACCAATGTTTACTTTAAAGTATTCCTGATTAACTAAACTTCACAATACACTGACTTTGTTCATCTAGGAGATGTATGCATTTCTTCGTGCTGAAGTGACCTCATGTCACTATTGTGTATTTAGTGATAAGACAGCCTCATTCCAGCAATAAAACCATGTGGAATGCATTCCTCAAAGTCCTATTAAGTATAAAACATTCAGCATTTACTACATTGAGAGAACAGAGTCCTTAAAAGGTTATTTAGACTATAACACAGAAACTAAAATATACCCTGCATCCCATTGATTTGACAGCCTGCCATAACTAGCTTGTACAGTCTTAATTAGAACACAATACACACACATATACTCTCTTCTGGGAAAACATTCCCAATTACAAAAAGCCACAACAAGAATAGCACTGCTTTTGACAGCTGGTATGCACATATTGTCATAATTCTGCTGGATTCCTACTGGAAGTGAAAGGTATGCATCTTCCAGAATCTCTGAAAGGTAACGTCAGGTTGAATAAAGAGATCGGTCAGTGTCACAGGCCCGTTCAGCTGTTTGACACTTTGCTGACTCCAGCTCTTGCTGAAGGGGAGGAAGATTGCTTGCCATTTTTCTCCACCAGCATAACCCATGCACGTATTCAAATCAGAAACAGGATTTTGGGGAAAAAAATGCTTTTCAGGTCATTTCCATCGAAAATATAACAGCTCCACCTTGAGGCAGGACCCAGTAAATGCTAGGAGAAGGTGCAGTCAAGCTGAAGATGTATGACAACACTGTCTGCAGCCACCATCTAAAGCACAGATTTACATCTCCCGACGTCTGTATCTCCTTCTTATATTTTTAGCGTAATAGAAGGCATGGGAATACATGTTTTTTGACAAATTAATTGCCTAAAATTAATTGTATATAAAATAAAAACAAATTCTAAAGAGTAGCTCCAAAGGATGATACAAGTCAAGCATAACAAGGCCTGACAGCAGTACTCCTTCAGGAGATGGAATTATTCAAGTTTCTCTCTGAGTAGTGCACACAATCAAATTCCATACCTTTAATTTTTTCATTATTACTATATTTTTCCTAAATGAGCAGTAAAATGATTAATACATCTCAATGGTCCATTTGACTCCATACTCAAATATTTTGAGATAATCAACAGTTGCAATACAGTGCTAAGCATTGCCAGTAAGTGATCTGCTCTTCAAGTATTCATGAAATTATTTATCTTTAAACAGGTTATTTTAAAAACCTAAGTGTAAAATATCAATTTGCATATTCTGCAGACTACTTCAGGACTTTTATTTTTAAATTACAATGTAACAGCAGTTAGAACTTTTCTAATAAGTCCAAGTTAGGACAGTTAGCAAGTCAAGATGCACATAAAACACTTCTGTTGCATTTAAATGGAATTAGGATCTTGAGATATATTTGTTAAAGCACTTGTAATAGATTTGGTTGAAGACTACCAGTAAGTGGAAACAGTACTTGCAACAGGAAAGCACAGTGAGCTGTACCTCTCCCTGTAGAAGAAAATGATGATAGAAAAATGAAAAAACATTAATCATCGGAGCAGTTCACAGCTATAAAGTAAAGCAGACACATGAGCAGTCAACTTGAGTGAAGAGTGGAAAAAAATAAAGAAAAATTACTGGGGACTGACAGCAGCTTTGAAAACACTAAGTTATTTTGCAGGTAAGAAACTAAAGGGATTAGAAGAGGCTCAAATTCCATCTTATTTAAGTGAACAAGAGTTCTACCATTAAGATTTAAGGAAATAATGTAAATGGGATATCTCTTTACTCTCAAGTGTGCACAAACTCTTGTCATGACCTTATCATCACTGACAGGAGCTCTCTAAGACTTTAAGTAAGTATTGTGAAATAATTGACCAAATTTATAAATTAATTTCATCTAATAACCATTTAAGCCAATAAGGAACTTTACTAAAAAGACATTTGGTTAGTTCCAAGATGACAGGAATACGAATGAAATGTTCAACATGGATAAACAGGAGATTGTTCATCAATGTTTCTTTAAGTGAAGATCAATATACAAAATATATTCCAAATCTCTTAGCCATTGATAGGCCAAACTATGACTCTTCACAAAAGCTGCAGAGTAAGTCTATTACCTTTCTTTGCCAAATTACTTAATTTCCAACTTTAACAGGGGAAACACAATGTTACCATGATGTGCAAATACAGTACAAAAAATAAGCACTAGTTTGTTTTTAAAATTCAGTCAACATCTATAATTTGCAATGCAATCCCCTTTATGGTATATTAAAATAAGTGTTGGTGAAACACAATTTTGATTCTATACAGCTGAACAGCCTCATATAAATTTATGAGCGCAACAGATGTTTCTACTGGCTCATTTAGACCACTTCTCCTTACATTCCCCTCAGCTGATGAGGTGCCCTTCTATGTTACAAGGAATTCCTTTTACATCACACTGGTACAGCTGGTTAAAAACACCATCTGCACTCATAAATGCCTGAACTGCATTTAGCCACACTATACACAACTTGAGAATGCCTGCTGAAAGCTGGAGATGAGGTTTTGCATTATGCTGGATGACATATGCACACATACAATGGTTAAGCCTGTAAATATTGTTCATGCTGTCAAAGTAGGATTTAACAGCATTTGTCTTTTGGTGGCCATTTGGACCAACACACATTCAACCTGTGATTTAACTATTCTTTCTAACCAAGGGCACATCACTGTAGTACTCATACGCAAAAGGAAGAAGTCTATCCTCTCAAAATAAAATAAAAAAATAAGTTGGTTTCAAAAACAATTACATTGATAAATCCCCCCCATTAATAAGAGTGTAGTAATTCGCACATGAAGTCTATGTTATTTCTAATGCCACAGTGCAGTGAAGCCCTAACCCAAAAAACTGGGTTCCCAGTGCATGGCCAACAGCATTCAGAATTTATTTCTAGAAAAATAGGTTTTAGGAGCCCTGATTACCACCAGCCTTAGTTAACTCGATCTTTAAACATGCAACTATTTCAGTAGTTTAGCCAGTTAGCCAAAAAATATTAAAATCTATTTCAACGTACCTCTCCACCCACAGTACTCCTGTTAACTGCTTCAGCTCCTCTAATAAAACAGATGAAATTAAACATTTCTATTCCTTGACTGCATGAGCTCAAGCACTTCCTTTCTCCAAATACCAGTTTTAGTTTGTTGGGATTTTTTGCCTCCAAAGTAGTTTAGTTTGGCAAACATTACAGCCAGTAAAATTGCTTCTGAGTAATTTAAATAATAAAAATAGCATTTAGAAGAAGTTACATTGAAACACTATGTAAAATAGATGTTCTGGAATATTTTTATTGATCTGATACAGATTTATTACTGATCAAGAGTCAGAAATTCAATGTTTAAACCTATCTGTAGTACTTTACTTATATTTTAAGGAAGAAACAACTCATCTAAGAAACCCAGATGTATATAATTTTACCCTTACTGCTGCAAACAGCTTGTTTAAGCAGTTGTTCACAAGTGCCCCTCACACTAACATTCTACGTATCAAAAATCTGCAAAAAGAAGAGCAGATTAAGTGAGATGCTAAGAAGTTTGCTGCAAAACATACTGTTTTCTAACTAATAAAGATCACTCATGTCACAAAATATTACCATGCTTTGTAGCATAACTATATGGTCCAGACATAGAAAACATAATAATTTAAAAAAATTAAATAGTTCTTCTATTAAAATGCAATAATTAATAATTCCAAAGCTATTACCTGGACTCACATGCCTATATTTCTTCATTTTAATTTACTAGGGATGTTAAAATTCTCCGCAAGTACCTACCTTTACTTACATAAGCTAAAAAGAATTCTAAAAACACAGCATATGGATGATTCACGTTTGCAATAATAGTTTTGAAGGAAACACATGCCCAAAACTTACAGATTCTAGGTAATACAATTATTGCTGAGGATCTATGTACCCACAGTTTTGTTGGTTGTTTTTGGGTTTTTTGTTTTTAACAATTAACTGTACTGAAGTTAGAGCCTTCAAGGCTGGAGCATTAATTGCTTCATACTGAATAGTCACTTTTACACTGCTGAAATAAACAGGAGTACTAGTTTGTCAGTTTAAAATTACTCTATTTTCTATTCTGTTCTACTAATAGGAGACTTTATTAATCAAAAGCATGATATGCAGAAGCAAAGGGACTAAATCTATATTATTAAGGCATTTTCTTTTTATTTTTCAGAAATTGCTAGCAGTTCAAACAACATTCTTTTTGTTCATCTTCGTTTAATAGCAGACTTTAATTTGGAAACCATTATGGGCATAGAGAGAAATTTAGCGCAATAATTAAATAGGCAAAAATAATATTTAAAAAAGCTTCTCCAGAAGTCTTGTAGAGGTTTATTTTTTACCAGCTGACACACACCATGTAACCCAAAATCTTAAAAGCAATGTTCCAGTCACTACCGGACACTCGAGTTATATGATTTATTGTCAAGTCACAAAGGGAGAAGAAAGCAACTATCACACCTGTTTGAAGTTACACGCCTCAGTCAAAGAAATGTGTCCTTAGACATGGAATTACAGTAGTTTTGTTAATTTTAGGAGTCTGATCTACTTAAATAAGTACTATTGCTGAGCAAGTGTCTGACAAGGCTATTAAAACAAAGGCAGCGCTAACGTTAACATTTACAATAGCATCAAGATGTTAAGTCTACTTGTCAAATGGTAGTCTTGGCTAAGATGGATGCTTAAAACAAATCTACTTGTTCCCCAACCATTTTTGGGGGGTGAAATAATCTACTTCTGAGCCAAGAACAGCCTATCCCACGCAACAATGTCATACCTTGCATTATATTTCAATAACCAAGAGAATGCAGCCACCACTTTTGATATAAAGCAGTTTCACTGGCAGGTTTGAAAGATTTGTTTTTAGCTCATATCCTCTATTTTCAGAAATGCAGTGTTCAGAAAAAAACCTACAGAAAAAAACCCAAGATTTCCAGTAAATTTTTTATTGTCATCATTGTCAGTTCACAGAATAATACCACTAAAAATACCTATTTGATTCTAAGGTGCAGTAGCTTTGACCCAGTCTCATCCATCACTTCATAAATATGTCTGATGGTTTTATTTAGCAATATTACTTTATATATTGCCAGCTTACTTGTAATGTTATTTTGGGAACATTGATACTATTCATAATAGCAACAGAATTAGAAAGACTAATTTTCTTTTAAGAAATGCTGTTTCAAATATAGAGCTAAATTCAGAGACTATGAGAGGAGGATTGCTCAATTCTGAGGTATTTTAACAGCTAGAATCCAGACCACAGATACATCACATGCTCAGAGGTTTGAACGGTCAACTTTATACACAGGTGAAACCTTTAAAACATATCCAGATTGTCCCAAATTTAATATTTCATTCACAAAAAACAATGAAATTCACATTCTGATTATGTTAATGTAATAAGCTAACAAATTGTGGTCTGAATTATTATCTTTCTGGGTCTGCTAATAGAACAAATAAAGCTATAAATCTTATTACTACGTTAAATCTAAACCCCATCTATGACACACTGAAAGCTTATGTTTTAAAACCTGAAAATTTTACTCTAAATATGCAAAATTAAGTCAGCACAACGCAGTGGAACACAGGATGAAGAATACTATGAATCTTCTAAATTGGAGTATTTAATTATACAGAAAGGATTCAGATCAACAGCAACTTTAAAAAATAAACTATGTTTGATAAAATAATTATTTTGTCACATTTCATGAGAACCTTCCAAAGCACCCCATGCAGAAAATCTGAACACTTCTTTGCTAAGTATCTTTGATTTTAAATCCAGGAGAACGCTACAGCAGAGTTAGAATGGGAGAAGAGTCATTTCAAATAGCTTACTGATGGAAGGAGCATAGGTTTTTGACAGTACACTAAAAAGACAGTATGATAAAAACAAACAAGAAAATCTGCTTGCAGCTTCTGTTTCATTAGCTTCAGATTTAAATGTGCCATTAATTAGGTACATTTTGAAGGGTGGCAAAACAGTAACCGGAGATTTTAGAAAAAAAAATAAATCAGAAAATAAGTTTCTCTGAAAATAACCATCATAATATAAAAGACCTTGCCCTAATAGTCTGCATTTAAAACCTCCAATAAACATTAATATTCATTTAATAACACAGCAATACAGAAATTATATTTATTGCATTGGAATAATATTGACTATTGAACAATATTTTAATAATTATTATATACCTTACGATTTTAGCTAAAGCCTCTGGAAGAGAAAAACAAGCCTAAAGAAAAATCTGTACATCCTTTCTGTATTACTAGAGCCCCAGCAAATTACTGTGGATACCCGGGCAACTATTCACCTGCTCCTATAAAACTAAAAAAGAACAGTTACCTTGGCAACTGCTGTATCTCATACTATACTGTGTTACTTCCAAGACAAAAACATGGTCTAAGTAGAGAGTTGTGGAGGACATGTGGGTTTTACATTTTCATTGGCAATGTCCTCAGGGACACTAGAGCAGACTTATAAAGCTATCTTAATTCTAAATTAGACAATAAATGTGTTTTCACTATATGAAACGAAATGACATCCTGATATAGTCTCCATCTTAGTACATATAAGGACCATAAAATTTATAGGGAGGATTTTCTTACATTACTATTAAAAATACACAACACACTATACAGCAAAAACAATCCATAGAAAGAAGGGAAGGAGCCCAGTGACTTCAGACCATGTGCCATTCACACTCTGCAATTTCCTATAGAACTGAAGATGTTCTCAGCATTACTCAAGAAAACCTTGTGCATAAGCAGAATGTATCCACTTCCTTCATCTGCCCTGTAGCTACAGAAACTTTCACCAGGTTCTCCAGGCTGCAAACTAAAGTTTAACCAGCTCTGCCCTCCCTGCAGCCAGCACTTTCCTGACACACTCCAGAGTGTCCACAGAGAACCTTGGACAACTTGAGGTCCTCCTACCCACTTCCCCTCCTGGTGTCTGTATCCCAATTGCCTACAGCAACCACTGAGCCTTCCAACCACGTTAGGTATTTTAGCCATTTTCAAAACAAATGTTCAGCAGCAGAGTAAAGTAGCTCTTATCAGAGACTTAAATTTACAGGCAATACATGAAAACTTCTACTTTTTCAGCTCTAGGCACTGTTTGTGACAGATGTCACTTTAGTACATGCACTTGAAATACCAAATTGAAGTACTGGTGTTCTAAAATGAGGAAATATACCAAGTTGATCTGAACTCAAACTTCATGGCTTATTAATAATTTTAAATTTTTTGCTGATGCATCTACAGGTCTTCTTCAATCACTACTCACATGCTTAAATGTGAACTGTGAAACATCTTCCCAACCACCGTCAGCTCAAATCACCTAAGCTTCTTTTGCCTAATTACACCAGAATAATGCCTCTCAAATTTAATTTAAATACAGAAAAACGATTAACCTGATTCCTCTAACAAGTCATGTAATACCACTCATATTTTATCAAAAATATAGGCAGTTACTATGTACTGTACAGTTTCTACAGAAATTTGAAAATGGTATCAGATAAATTTGAAAATTGTATCAGATATACTATAGGATACTAACTGTGGCATTGCTTACTGCCTACATCACACATGCATATATAATGAGCTAAAACTGCTGAGATTTTAAGTAGTTTTAAAAAATGTATTTGTCTTATTACTAAATTATGCAGGACTTTTTCCCAAAGGAGAGCAATATGCTTTTATATAGAATCTGACATCAAAGTAAGACACAATGAAGTTCATTTTTAAATGGTCTAAAAAGGTCATGATTATTATGAAAAAACTAATAAAACTTTTTTGGCATGGGAAACTTCTGTACTTATATGTATAATATATATTACATTACAACATTGGCATCCAGAAACCTAATTAAGATTTCCATTCCAATCTTGATAGAAAAGATTTGACATTTTGACAGAATTTAAACAATTATTTAAATAGCAGCCACTCAGTTTTACAGCACTGCCACCCACTGATATAGCTGGAGACAGGAGAATGTCCACTGCCCAAGTTGGTGTGACATGAAACAGAAAATAAAAAATTTTATAGCCTCTTAACAGAAATAATTTCCAGTTTCTCTCTACAGTAATATTTATCATCCTAAAGCCTTGCATTTTGGTGTGGTTAGAGAGCTTCATATCTCTTTTAATGTCCTGTTGATCTTTCCTAGAACCTTGGTGTGCTGGCAGTTACTGCAGGAGGCCAAGCTATCATGAAGGGAGGTCAAAAGCAGACTTTTCAGAACAGCTCTTTCCAGCACAGACTTATGGCATGCTAGAATTTTGTGTAGATATTCTTCACATGACAAACTCAGAGGATCAAGGAGTAATTTTGTGTTACTTGTAACAGCAGAGCTATATTTGAGACTATCTTTAACAACAGATTAATTTCCTATTACTACTAATTGCTAGGAGCATATTGAAGTTTCTATTAATGCTTTAACACAGAAGTGGCTATTATCAGTATGTCACTAATTTCTAGTTGTACGGTCATAAGTTTTTGCTCCATAAGCACACTCTTAGTGTACAGACAGAACACAGAAGGGGATCACCTTCAAAAAGGATTAAAAATTAGGTACATGAGTCACCTTCTGAATATTTTATCTTTCTATACTTCTAGGTGGAAGAGGACTGTTTCCACATCAAATTTAAATTACTGATCTGACTTGTTTCATAAGGTTCTTCAAATATTCACCTTTTTTTAACACCACGTTTTGGCTTTCTTTGAAAGAACACAAATAGTTCTTTGTATTGAAATAAATCAAGACCGTCTAGCACAGAAAGAACAGGGGTGTCAACAACTTAGATTATTCAAAAAATTTTAGCTGTCCAACAGTCAGATTGGGATTTCCCAAACTAAACTGAAGAGAGATAGTACTAAAATCATGCCTTTAACAGTAACTTTTATTCTACAGCACTCTAAAATAGTGCATACACTTTACATGCATTAGCATAATTATGCCTATTATATAGGCAGGTTAACTACAGCACACAGAGATGATGCACCTGTTTCATCACTGCTCTGTCATTACATTAAGAATAAATAGAACCTACATAACCTATATTCTAGTCTGATACTTTTCCAAGCCATACTTCCTCTGATTGTTGTATGATTAGGTGCTTTGTTTCACCCAGTCATTGATGCCGCAGGATCCAAAATCACATCTAAAGTCATTATGTACAAGTGATACCATGAAACTCAATTTTAACTTAATTACACTAACAAAATAGCTGACAATTGGAGCCATTCACTCTGATGTGCCTCTTAATCTCAGAAAATGCATTAAATAATCAGAAATTTGGCCTTAGGACTGCTGCTACATTAATGTAGTCAACGAAGGATATTGGTATCTATGGAACTGACAAAAGCTAAGAATACTGAAATGCAAGATTGAAGAAATAAAAAAATGAAATAATTAATGAAATTTACTAAAATACAAGTGTTGAAGGCTTAAAGACCATGATTAAGAGTACATGGAATGATAAGCAGTGTTTAAAAGAGAAAAATGAAGTTCTTTGTTACCACAGCATAGAGCAACGGCAGTATGATATTACTGCAATTATACATTCCTAAATACTTTCAAGAAGTTCAGAAATAATTACAGCTACTAATGTAAGATATAGTACCTGTATATAGTAGTTTATTATTAACTGGCAAACTATAAACATTTATTTTTCATAGGAACTTTGGTTTGGTTTTAATCAGAATCTAATAACTGCCAATTTTGGAAAATATTATTTAGTTAATGCAAGTCATTCAACTTACTTTTAGTTACTTCATACTGCATGCTTCACAGTCATCCTTCTCCAGTCTTGCTGTTACCCTAATATTAAGCTGGTCTTCCTACTAACTTATATGTTTTATAAAACTGATCAACTCCATTTCACAGCTTGCATATCCTAAAGCCCACAATCTGCCTCTGTAGTGGTGCCTTTACCCATATCTTTTAGCTTCGACTCTTTGAAACTCCTACCTGAATACATCAAGTCAATGGTGTCAGAATATGACTCACAGTGCAAAGTGCTGCTGCTTGTTCCACACACAGTGTTACTACATTCAGGTGTTCTTAATTTCCGTTCCTATGTGTGATCTCCTAAACTAACCACATTCCTTACAAGCTTCAGACAAAATATATTTGTTTTTCCTGTAGTAAAAAGTCAAAAGTATGCCCTTTCTTTGTGTATTTCCTTTGATAATTTTGTGTGTGTGCTCTTTAAACACTGGCCTGTTGAGAAAGTAGTCCAACCTTGGTGGCAGCAATGCTTAAAAATCATCAACAGAAAGAAGTTGGGTTTTTTCCTTATAAAACAAAACAGTTGTTTCTGGATAAACCTATTAATTAAAACAGTTTAAACTTCAATCAGTCTTACAGCATTCTCCAATTTGCCAATCTCTTACACAGATATTTGTGTGACCACTCTCTAACATCACATTAAAAATATGCTTCTAAGCTGAAGAAAAATACACTTCTAAACCTGAAACAATTATATGAATTTTTGATTGCTTTAAAGTAAGTTCATTATATTCAGGCTATTTGCAGCTTTAAAAAAATACCCTTGTTCCAACTACATAGCAATCTAATTTATGCTAATACTTCTGATAATTGATGCAGGATGTTTTCTTTTCAAATACTTTTTATTCCCCTATCCCACAGGCTCTTCCAAATATCTATACTTGTACGGAATATGTTCTGCATAAAATTGTGTGACACACTTTAAGGGCATCCATCTCTTCACAAGAATGAAGGGTTTATTCTAACTTTGACAGTTTTCAAAAACCCAAAGAACACTACATGAGGAAGAAATCAAGACATCTCTCTTGCTGAGATTGCTCAAAAGATGAGAACCTTTCCTGCTCGAGTGTCAACAGTTTCTTCTCTTAATCAACACATAAAGTCACAATTCTCTTTGGGACACTGTAATGCTTTCCACAATGATCAATTATGATATAACACAGTTGTAACATTTTAGTGAATAATAAAGCAGTCTATTTGGCTCAACCACGTGTATGAATTTGTCATTTGCATTTGCTAAAAAGGTAAGCATTATTACAAGTAAACAATGTATTTTCATTCAAAGATGGACATTTTCTGCAAAAAGAATCTTAAAATTACAATCAGTTTCAACCTACTGGAAAATAAGCAGACAATCTGAAAACAATTGCAATGTAAACAATGAAAAAACCTTTTAAAACTACCACAGTTTGAGGTGACAATTCTATACTATATCCTGTTTACTCGGATGTAAACCTATGCTTGATTATTTCTAATAATTCACAACAAGTATGACCTTTTCTGAAACAAATAATTAATTTAAGTCTACAAAAAGCCAACAAATCAATATGGTCTCACCACACAGGGCCATCACTCAGCAATTAGCCTGCTTCTAGAAGATATACTTGCAAGCCTCAGCACAGGCATTTTCCTTAAAATCACACTGAAGCATAAGCTGAGAAAACAATACTATTAAATGTCTCTACCCACATATGACCATTTAAAGTAATGTCTCTCTACAATAATAGTTCACTCTTTTGAAAGTGCATGTGAACGGAAGAATCGTATTGAAAAACACTATTGTTATTTGGCTTAAAGCTTATTTACTGCAGTACACATTTTCTAAATGAAGCACCAGTGTCTCCTGCCATTGCACTGAGGCCCTGTCACACCTAAGGAGAATTCAGCTTGCTGCAGCAGCAGGGCACAGCAATGGTGAGCACACAGGACAATTGTGCTCCTTCTGTAAGGGCAAGATGCCATCAACTACAGCTTGTGAAGTAATTCCTGGAAATGAAGGAGGAGAACCTCAATGAAGAAAAGCAATTACTGATGCCAACAGACAATTAGCCAAACATAAACTCTATCAACTTATGATGAGCACTTAATAGGAGGAGATAAATGAGATAATAGTGGCATAGGCCATTAAATTGTCTCACAACAGCTTCCAGCAAAAGTGCCTGTAAGTCTTACAGGACTAATTTAGGCAAAGGCAGTGCCAGCATCTTTGCATCCTGCATAGTTAATTACAACCTAGACAATCTATCTGCCCATAAAGAAAAAAACATTCAAAGTAGATTGTTTCCTTTAACCTTTTTCTCTTGTGTGGCGTCTGTGGGGCAGAGCTTTGGTCGCAAGGGAGGGGCTACAGGGGTGGCTCCTGTGGGAAACTGCTAGAAGCTTCCCCCAACTCCATGGCAGACCTGCTTCTGGCCAAGACTGAGCCCATCAGCAATGACAGTAGAACCTTTTTGAGAACATATTTAAGAAGTGGGAAATGAAAACTGCAAAAATACCTGCAGCAGGGAGAGGAGTGGGATGTGGCAGCAATACCTGAGCAGAGATACGAAGGTGAGTGAGCAAGGAGGGGAAGGAGGTGCACTAGAGCAGACGTTCTCCTGCAGTCCGTGGTGAGACAGCCAGCTGTCCCCCTACAGCCCATGGAGCATGGTGGAGCAGATACAGACCTGCAAGGATCACAGTAGAGCAGACACAGACCCATTTAAGACCCAAGTGGAGCAGATGTGGACCTGCAATCTATGGAGAAGCCCATGCCAAGGTAGGTAACTGTGCCTGAAAAAAGCTGTGACTCTGTGGGAAGTTCACTCTGGAGCAGTCTGTTCTTCAGGGACTGCACCCCAGGAAAGGCACCCACACTGAAGCAGTTTGTGAAGAACCATAGCCTTTGGGAAGGACTCATGTTGGAGAAGTCCATGGAGGACTGTTTTCTATAGGAGGGACCCCAAACTGGAAAAAACATGAGGAACTCTTCCCCTGAGGAGGAAGGAATGGCAGAGACAACATGTGATCAAATGATCACAACCCCCATTCCCTGTACCCATGAGCTGCTCTGGGAAATGGAGGCAGTAGAGAATTTGGGATCAAAATAATTTAAGCCCAGGAAAAAGGGAGGGGTGGGAGAAGTTATATTTAAGATCTGCTTTTACATTGTTTGCCCACATAAATTTGCAGACATATTTAGGTTTTTGCTGTCTTATAAGGATTTGAATTGTGCCAGTTTCATTTCAAGATTATCAAAACACATGCCTGCAAAAAAAACCAAACAAACAAACAAAAAAAAAAAACACAACAAAAGAAAACCCTCAAAGAAAACCCAAAACACTAAGGTTTTACAGTTCGCAGTGTCAGAGATAAAAAGAACAAATTAAACAGTTTCCAAATGCACATCTTCTATCACATTTTCTATCACAAAATGAAATCTGGAGATCTACTACTATATTAAACACATACAGAACATATTTTTGTATTTATTATTTTGTTTGGTTTATCTTGAATGTCAGTTAACAAAATTGTAAGAAATGTACTTCAATATCATAAATAAATGCCCACTTGTTTACTGGACACGCTATTGAGAGAAAAAACAGTATTCTCAATTGTTTTATATCTTAGTCACTTACTTTGAACATGAGAAGCTTCCACAACAGAAACACATAAGAGAGATCAATGCACAGAGGTGACAGACTCAGATTCAACTCTCATAACCAGGTTACTGACAAGAACATTTGGGGGAACTGGAATTGAGAAACACAAAATATTTTCGAACCCTCAGGTAAAGCTCCTCCCAAGAATATGCAATACTTCATCTGATCAGTTAAAAGACATTTCTTGTAATACACATAAATTTAACAAAGAAAAATAAAAGAAAATAAACAAAAAAAAATCACTAAAGAAAAAAGAAGTAAAAAACCAACAAAAAAACTATGCAACCAAAAAAAAGGGGAAAAAATGAAAAAAAAAAAGTAATTCCCAAAATCCCCTCCAAAAAAATCTCTCGCAGCCCCTCCTGCCAAAAAATAAACCAAAAGCCAAAAAAACACCAAACCCCAGAAAATAGAAAAAACAGCAAAACAAAACAAAACACAACAAAAAAACCCAGCAAAATGGACAAAGCGAAGGATAACACAGGAACAACAAAACTGAAATAGGGGACCAGGGGCAAGCAGAGGTCAAATTTGTGACATAAAAATTCTTACATTTAAAGTTTTCTTCCAGTTTCTTAAGCCTTTCTTGTAGGTAGCAATAAAGCTCTATGTTCTTGCAAAACATAGTTTCCCTCTAATTTTTTAGGTTACTTTTGCTTTTATGTTTTAATAGAATTTAATAGAATAATTCCCAGAGTGTGTCAAGTCTGAATCAGGCTGAAAAAAAAAAAGGAGGATACTATTCTATCCACATCAAGGCTAAAGCATAGTGAATAAATGGTATCAGGAAAGTAGTGCTTTGCCAGCAACCTCCTACTTATTCATTCTTTTATCTTTTACAGGCAATTAGATTTCAAAAAAAGCACTAACAATCAGATTTCTAATCAACTTAAATTTCCTCCTCTGCATGGATTTTGATACATCAGAGCAGGCCAGTAAAGTCTCTCATTTTATTTCCCTTAGTATTCAGATTGTCAAAATGTGAAAAAGCTTAGGAAGTTCACATTTTTCATTTTTCTAACAGACCTTTTGTTAATTATTAAAAATACCTCTGACATCTTGAAATGCTTAAGGAAATGCTGCTTCTGGTGGAGCAGAATATTCTCCTAGAACTGACACTACAATGTGGTATAAGGGAAGTCTAAAAAAAGATCACTTACAAAAATAGGACTAGGAAACTTCAACAATTATTTCAAGATGCATTAATATATTTATATTAATTAGTTTCTATTCTCAAGTACAGTTGCATTGTCTTACAACTGGTGTCATAATCTTGTGGCCATTCATCTACTTTATACAGCACATAAATTAATTAATAGATTAATAAATAAAAGTAGCCATATACATATAAAAAAATAACAGTCTTCAGGACAATAGGGAAGACAAACATTTAAGTAAGAATACTATATGCAATTGATATTTCCTCTTGGTAAGCTTCCAATTTCTCAATAATTTCAGTATTTCCTGAATTTTTTACTCCTTATTTTGATTCATTTACTTTCTAGAATGCAATTCTCTAAACATCATTTATTATACATAAAATCTGAATCTAAGTCAGCAAGGCAAATCATTACAGATTAAGCTAAATTTTCTAGACGCTTTATCATTAATAAGCTCTCTCATTTTTTCCTAATTTTCAGTTATAATTTACTTTCTAAAAAGCCCTCAAAACCCTGAAGTTATCTGCCATTTTAAACATTTTCTGCCTTTCATAAAGTCATTGCTTCACATTCAATCTTCTAGAGTGCATTCAGCATCCTAAAATAGTTCAAATTCTACAAGTTAGAGAAACTAGGAATAGTCTGAAGATACACCAGAAAAAACAGCACAAAACATAAACATTCAGACATTGCTCCCTACATGAACACCATACTTATGTATATCTACATAGATAGACAGTCTGGACTTTTAAAGTAGGGTTCTTGAAATTAATGGCTATCTGATTAAGACCATTACTTGTCTTACACTTGCCTGCCCAAGTACATGGGTTTTTGCTTTAGAGCTTAATGTAAAGTTCTGCAAGGCCAGATTTAGTATCCATGCAAAACAGATGAGAATTGGTTGGCCATCAACCTCTCTACAGCTTTCAATAAATTACAATAACATTATAACGATAAATATTATGTTTAACCAACCTTAGTGTGAGAGTTTATCAGACCATTAAACATTTTCTATCAACAGACATTTCTACCTTTTCCTGGGAAAAGGATTGTATTTATTGAAAAGGATGTATTTATTGAAAAGTCTTTCGGCAGCTCAGGAATGATAAAACCACCCTGCATTCAGGGTTAATGACAATCATCAAAATTCTGTGCCAGAGTGCTAGTGAAAAATCACAGCAAATAATCTTAAAGAAAATAACCTTGTTCAAATTGTGATCTATTGCATATTGTCCTTTATTTTGTGATAAAAATCACAGTAAAAGATTAAACTGAATAATGACCCACAGTAAGGTCACATTCTCACAATAAATAGCAGGTGGGGGAGGTACCCCACAACAAAACATCACCACTTCAAAATTCTTTTGATGTAAAAGGAAAAATCTCAAAAAAAGAACAGCACTCACCAACTCTCAATGACAAAGGTCTTTAAAAATGCATTTAAAAAAAAATATGACTTTTCAAAGTGACAGATTCAACTTAGTATAGTTTCAATTCCTCTACAGAATTTTTTTTTTTAAAACTCTATATTCTTGATCTATCTGAACTTTCTTACTCATCAGAATAAAATTTTCATTTTAATGATGCTGCTTTAATTTCTGGAGTCTGCCAGAATTTCCATTATAAGCCCTTATTCACAGGAAATCAATTTTAAATTTTAGTAAGATGGTCTGATTTTGCACAAAAGGCTTGGATTTAGGACATTTAAATCGTATCTGGATTAAATTGCTTCAATGTAAGGTATGTAAGAGCATAGCACATAACTATTTCAAAGTAATTTAATTGAAGTTTGATAAGTTCATTAATTCTTCTGGACAGATAGCCTTCCCTTCTAGTAACGGGAATCCCTATTGCTACTAATTCCTCCACTTGAAGTTTGACAGTTTTCTGCCTTTGAAAAAGCTTTGCTATGGGGTCTGTACAGTTGTTTCTGTATAGCAAGGGAAGTTATCATTAAAGAAGTAGTGATCCTGCATACCTTGGGGCTGCACATCTTCATCAGAGATCTGGACTCACAGAACGACTATTCAGCTACACCAAAATAATTTTTATATACATACTTTATGGTTGGCAAGGTAACAGGTACCCTGGATCCATCTCCAGACAGCTCTTGAAGAGCAGCAAAACATTATCAGATTATATCCTTGCCCCTTTTCAATTTTCTTCTTTTTCTGTACAAGAAGATTCATAATGAGAGCAACAGTATCTTGAGGAAAGACAGTGACAGCACATCAAAGGGAAAAGATCTAAAGAAGTGCCAGTGATAACATCAGTTAAGCATTTGGGTGTTTTTATATGGTTTTAAGAGATAGCAGTTTCTTCTTCCATAAGAATAGAAGTTGGCATATGTATTTGTGGTCTTGATGACTGACTGTAAGAACAATCCTGCTACAGATGTCTTCTGTTCCCTAATCCAATGTACAAATATGTAGGAAATGTTGCATTTCTGGTATCTTTTGCTAAGATACCAGACTGATAAGATTCTCACCTACTGCTAAAAGAATGTATTTATAATCTAGGAAGTGGGTCCCAAATTGGTAAGAAACAGAATAAAATAATAATAAAAAAATCACTACTGCATTAATTGAATGAACTAATACATTCATAATTAAGATGACAGCCAATTACCACTATTGCTTCTGGTTCATTTCAGGTACCTTTGAAATTGGAAGAGTGGCATAATACAGAAATCAAATACTTAAAAGGCTAGAATAAAATTATTATACAGATATGAGAACAACTTTATATTACTTGAATTAACTTTCTACAGATTGCCTTTTAAAAAGTTTACTTTCATCCAGATTTAAAATCAAACCCTTAAGGCTGCTCAAATGCTCATTATTAATGACAGATAATTAGCTATAACCCTCAAAAGCTATAACTTTAATTCTAAACAAGTTAAGGAACCTTGTATTTTAACATCCAGGTGATGGAGGATTATGCAAACCATAATTTCTTTTACCCTTGTCCACACACATTTACTCATGTAGAGAAAACATTCTACAGGCACTCTATTTATTCAACCTCTACCTCCAATTTTGGTGATTGTACTTTGAAACAGAGTATTTCTTAACACCATATAGGGCAAGTCACTCCTGTTCTCTTGGTCAGCAAATCTTGCAGACTGTGTAACAAAAACAATTAATAGGAATAAGAGTTTCTGGATGAGCTTCTTACTAGTCATGTCTATTACTATTAAATATTCTTCTATGTCCAAACTTGAGGACTTACAACCACTGTTGCTTTTGTAATGTATCTACCTTTGTTTCTGTTCACTAGCATATCTTTCATGCTTTTTTGTTTCTGTATTAGTTGTAGAATTTATTGCACTTCTGAAATGAACAAATGAAATAAAGAACCTACAAACCCAAGACACATAAGAAAGGGAATACATACAGTTAATCTGCTACATGTAGAATTAATTTTACAACATGTAGAATTTCTTTAATAGCTACACTTGAAGTACTGTATTTAAATCCTCTGACATATCTTTTCTCAGTTAATTTCTCAGTCATTTACCTTAATTCATAATTTATAGAATGTTTTATGCAAATGGCAAAAAAATAAACATTTCCAAGGGCTTGTTTCTAAAAATCTCTCTAAGTACCCACAAGAGCTTGCCTCATTTACCACAGACTTCCTTTATCTTCTTATTTCTGTCCCTAGCTAACAGAATCCATTGTCAAATTGGTTTTAAAACGTGGTTTCATTAATTCTTTCCTCAGATATATTAAAAAAATATTAGATCTACCTTGGGGCCATATATATCTGACAGCCAGACTTTGAAGTACATATCTATTCAACTTTCCCATTCCTGGCCCAGCTGAGACATAACACTTAAACATTCTGACTGGAAAACAGAATATGTCATTCCCTTGAAGCTTGGCTCTAGTCATGTCATATTGGGCTATCTTATAAAACTGAAAGACATAGGAAGGAATGTGACATTAAAAATAAGGCAGTGCAGGCTTTGTGCTATTAAGCCATTCTAATATTTCTTCCAATAAAACCTCACTGAAAGCTGGTTAAACTGAGATACTCTCTTTGGAGACTCTAAATATACATAGGCATTAGAAGAGACACAATCATGTGGTCCTTGCGGTGCTTACTCTGGGGGTTTCACACATGCAGGCCTCACAAAGCACTAGTAAAATCTGAGTAAAGGAAACCATCTCTGGATAATTAATATGTAATAATCCACTAGAGTGTAAATTTTTCCAACTGAATTATTAATACATCATTTCCTTTACTCACAATCCAGTCTCCTAGGGTGTGATTAATCATTTCTATGACCACCTTGATTTTAGTTACATCATACGTAAATACAGTTTAAGTACTAGTATTCAGAACTTGGACGAAAGGGAAAGGTATGTCTCACACACACTGTCACAGAACACAGAAGCTGATTCTAGGTCAGTAATGTAATTACATACAAAAAAGGTAAATGTGAAAGATACAGCTCAGAAATTCAAATTTTAAAAATACTGCTGCTTTAATATACAAATGCTCCTTGCTTAACAGCAAAGCTAATTAATTGCAGAACCACAGCTTTCCTACAATATCCACTATTTTTACTGCAGTGCCAAATAAAAGATACTCAGTGGCTCAGAGACATTTCAGAATGACAAGACATTGACAGAGAATTTAGATTCAACTACAAAACCACATTCTGAAGGAAAAACATCTATAACAAATTTTCGTGTTTCCCTTGTGCTTAGGACCTTATACCAGGAATAGAAATTAAATGCAAAGACATGAAGAAACTATGAATCTGAGATAAAGGACACAAGGTCAACAGTGCCCTTCAGACCTTCAAAATGTTTTGTGTTTCCAACATGCACATTCCTCTGAAACTACTCCCTAGTATAATAGCTTGAAAAAACTGTCATATTTCATGCACTTGAGAAGTTATTTAGTCTTCTTCATATTGCTTAGTACGTTCCAAGCTTCATAACTGAGAACAGTCAGCATGGATTTACCAGTGGTAAATCATGCCTGACCAACCTGATTGCCTTTTATGATAAAATGACTGGATTTGTGGATGAGGCGAGAGCAGTGGATGTCCTTTACTCCAACGAGGTTTTCAGTGCTGTCTCCCACAACATCTTCTCCTTCGACCTGTCAACATCTTTGTCAATGGCCTGGAAGAGCCAGGGTGCTTGCTCATCAAGTTTTCAGATGGTAAAACATTAAGGAGGTACCTTCAGTTGATATGCATGAGGGCAGCTGTCCTGCATGGAGAAGCTAAACATCTAGGTTCAGGCTTCAGCTGGGAGAGGGGATGGCTTTGGGGACACCGAACAGCAGGACTCCAGTGGCCATGACAAGTTTACCAGGAAGATAAACCTTCACTATTAGGACAGTCAGGCAGTAGAACAGGCTGCCCAAAGAGGCTCTGCAGTCTCCAGCCTTGGAAGCTTTCAGGATCCAGCTGGATCAAGCTCTGAGCAGCCTGGGCTGAACTCAGGTGTGACTCTACTTTGAACAGCAAGTTGGTCTAGAAACCTCCTGAGATCCCTTCCAATCTAAATTTGTCTATGATTCTAGTAAATTGATATTAAGTAGATCACTTGTTCACAATTTCCACTTCAGGTGGCAGCTTACCAAATGGCCCACAGATTAATATTAATCAAGTACCAGTATGAATATAATCAAGCAGGAATATTCTACAAGGAATAATACAGACAAAACAGATCCCAGAGTATTTTAGAGTATTTTAGATTTCTTAGAATCCACTACAAAGGAGAATAAGAGAAGATAGAAGAGTGACTGCCAAAGGGATAAATTTTTGAACCCCAGTCTTTCCATACCATTCATTTTTAATGAGTCGCCATGAAAAATTAAAAAAAGGTGTTTAAATTTTATATTCCAAGTTCTACTTTATACTGTTTAATTAAATTATTTTTCCCCTTTTAAAACAGAAAATAAAAGTTGATAGCTGCTATAAAAAACTTAGTTTTGACATCTAACGATAACTATAATATACTAAATGCCTGCTGGAAAGTACAAGACTTTCCAACAGACTGAAGCAATTACAGGTCAGCTTGGCCCCTCCTCCCCTCCCCCTTCCCCACAAAATAATTTCTATACATGGCTGAAGGGTTTAATTTTAATTTTAAGGGATTAATTACACTTTTTTCTTAATAAAAAATAACTTTTCTTTAATACAGAGGGGCAGCACCAAGTCTTGGAAGGTCTCATGTGTTGAGTCTATTTGCAAAATGCCTGACATACAGGCTCAATGTCATACTTCAGATAGGAAAAACAGCACATCCACAGAAGCCATCCTTTAGGAAAAACCCATAAATCCAAGCTGTCTGACAACTGGATTACATTTCTTTTATTTGAAATAGCAATATAAACCAGTATATCCTACAGCAGGAAAACACTAAAAAACTTCTACAAATCTCATAAACAGTATGACACTTCTGTATCAATTGTTTTATTTAGCCATTTTATTACTATTAAAATAGTACTAGTGACCTATAGAGCATCTAAAAGTTCTGTATTCTCATTCCATACATAATTAATTTATTTGACTTATGTTAAAGAGAAATATCCCATAGCAAAAAAAACCCAAAAAACTAGGGATGTATAATGAATAAAAATCTAAGATCCCTGCTTTATTTTCTGCAAGGCTCGAGAAGGCGATGAATGGACTGCATTCTCTGGAAACATAAAAGAACAAGGATGATCAATGGTATTTCAACACTTACTTGGAAAACTATATTCTACCCTTAATACAAAGTTCTTCCCAGGTGTTTTGCAAATAATTTAAATATTTTTTCTTTGCTGCACCACCATTTCTGGAATAAAATACCACACGAATTGTAGCAATTGTAATAGTTTTACATTTTGCATATCACTCGACTACTTTAAAAAAAACACACATTTAGACCTAAACAGAACAAAAATAACCATTTTGAGTAAACAGGATTGCATCACATATAGAAAATAATGCAATCAGTTCCCTTCCAGTAAGGTATTTAAGAAAAATATTGAACAACATTTCACTGAGCAAAATCCATCTCATCTAGACAATCACATGGACACAACATATACATAATAAAAGCAACCCTGTCCTCAGTAACTCATGTAAGACATTCCAAAATATCTGAGGATTTGCTTTTGCAAGCCTGTGCAAAATTATGGTAATGAATTATATACTCCCACGTTAGTCGAAATGTCAAAACAGCTAATATTGAAGTGCTGCATTTTCATTAAGACTAATATGAGAAATGGACTGCAATTTTTCTCCCATTGGCCTTGGTGGTATTTTTGTCTTTTCTTACTGGAACTGAGAGCTTATAATAAATTCAAGAAAATTACTGAATGCTTAATATTCCCTACCATATTTACAGGGTGATCTTCTATCAAGCATGAGTGATAGCAGAAATTCCTGAATAGTATTTTCTCCTGCAGCTAAGTTCATTGAAAATTTTGACATTTTCAAAAATGAAAAGAAACCTCCAAAATCTTACCAAGTGACACAATCAGGGGAAGAGCTGGACTTTTTTGTTTGTTAATTTGGTTTTTTGGGGACTTTTTTGTGTTTGTTTGTTGTTTTTTGGGGGAGGGGTTTGGGTTTTTTAAATAAAAACATGAAATAGTTCATCTTTAGCAAGGTTTAACAAAATTATACCAAGTGAAGTACAATAAAGCTACTGATGTTGACACTACTGGAAGTAAAACAAGATAAAAAAGATGAATTAGTAAGTCAATCTCAGTGGAATCATGCAGTGAGCCATGAAATATGCCAACATGTGTCTGAAGATACTTAGGATGACCCAAAAAAATATGTCTAAGACAGCATTTAAACCGAAACAATAATAAAACATTTAAAAAGTAATAAACTATTATTACATAGTGTATCCAGTAATTTAACAAATGGGAAGAAAAAATCAGCTATTTATGATAGAATACATTCCGAGTATTAAGGCTGCTACAGATTCACTGCTAGAAACTAATTAAGATTCCTAAAAAACAAAACCCCCACCTTTATATTTGATACCACATGGCAATTAAAACTGTTGAAATGAGGCAGCAGCACTCATGACCTGAAAACTGGGACTGGTAGTCTCAGAATGACATAAACGGAAGCAATGAATGCTACATAATTTAAACACCAGATCCAATGTGACATCATAATGAAGAAACAGAAGTCTTTATGAAAATGCACATGGAATTACTGAATTTCCTCATCATAGCCTGTGGAATTATCAGAAATTACCCTTTCAAAGTCTTTTTATGACTTCTTGTTGCATAATATTGTTTTAAAGTTATAACCAAAAGTAGAGTTATCTTTTGTCACTAAATTAACTCAGAGGGGTTTTAGAGGATGCACTGTACCTTTAAGAGTTAACAGCATCTCAAGGCATGTTGCTCATGGTATTACCACAGCAACATTTTGTTTTAATAAAGGTTCTTGCAACTGGGACTTAGGCGCATTTGTTCGCATTTTATGTCTGGTGGAGCTACCAGCTCATTGCCATTCACTACCTCCTTAAATCATTCCCTTAGGTATAAAACCCAACAGACTTATTTCCATTAAAAGTACAAGTAATACAAGGCAATGTTTTAGAAATCTGTGAGAGAGGAGGGGAACTTGCCTTTATCTGCAATTATAGCAAGGAGTGTGAATATGAGCTATGACACCCTTTGAAGGACTTCCTTTTTTATAGCTTAGTTTGCTGGGAACAGAAAACAACAATCCAACATTGCAGCAAAGGAGCAGGAGGTGGGATGGGGAGTTAGACTTGCAAGAGTTTCTCCTCCCTGGTACTCTGGACAATAACATTTGTTGTTTATTTACAACAAATAGATTACACTACTTTCAATCCTTACATGTACAAAATGAGAGTTCATACTTAGGTAAAGTGGTCAAAAATCACATTTTAAAAAACTCATCTCACATGAAGACTGTCAGTGTTTAAACACAATAATAAAACAGCCACCCTTACTTCCACATATTAAGGAAAATACATTGTTTTTTGACAGACTTATGATTTCATAGAATCATAGAACTATTCAGGTTGGAAAAGGCCCTTGGGATCACTGAGTCCAACCATCATCCCTACTCTACAAAGCTCTCCCTTAAACCATATCCACCAACACCACATCCAAACGATCCTTAGTCACATCCAGGGATGGTGACTCAACCACCTTCCTGGGCAGCCTATTCCAGTGTTTAACCACTCTTTCTGTGAAAAAAATTTCCTGATGTCCAAACTAAACCTCCAGTGTTGCAGCTTGAAGCCATTCCCTCTTGTTCAGGTCTCCCCTCAGCCTCCTCTTCCTCACACTAAACACTCCCAGCTCCTTCAAATGTTCCTCATAAGATTTATTCTCTAGGCCCTTCACCAGCTTCATTGCCCTCCTCTGTACTCACTCCAGCACCTCAGTATCTCTCTTGAATTGAGGTGCCCAAAACTGGACACAACACTCCAGGTGTGGCCTCACCAGTGCTGAGTACAGGGGGACAATCACCCCTCTGCTTCTGCTGGTCACACTATTTCTAATACAAGCCAGGATGCCGTTGGCTTTCTTGGCCACCTGGGCACACTGCTGGCTCATATTCAGCTGCTTGTCAATTAGAACCCCCAGGTCCTTTTCTGCCAGACACTTTCCAGCCACACTTCCCCAGGCCTGTAGCATTGCATGGGGTTGTGGTGGCCCAAGTGCAGGACTTGGCCTTGTTGAAGCCCAGACCATTGACATTAGCCCAATGATCTAACCTATCCAAGTCTCTCTGTACATCCTACCTATCATATAATAGGAGAACAGGTTTGTCAGGCAGGACCTGACTTTCATAAACCCATGCTGACTGGGCCTGATCTCCTGGTTATTCTCTATATGTCTTCTAATAACACTCAAGATGATCTGCTCCATGACC
Organism: Chaetura pelagica; assembly: GCF_000747805.2. NCBI lineage: Eukaryota > Metazoa > Chordata > Aves > Apodiformes > Apodidae > Chaetura > Chaetura pelagica. Next base: position 3,458,042 of record NW_009952973.1, on the reverse strand, counting down.
TTCCTCCATGGTACCGAGGTCAGACTGACAGGTCTATAGTTTTTCAGATCCTCCCTTCTGCTTTTCTTATAGATGGGTGTTACATTTGCTACCCTCCAGTCCACTGGGACCTCCCCAGTTAGCCAGGACTTCAGGTAGATAATGCAAAGTGGCCTGGTGATCATGTCTGCCAACTCTATCAGCACACTTGGATGTAGCCCATCCAGTCCCACTGACTTGTGTGCATCTAAGTGGTGTACCAGGTCTCTGACCACTTCGTCTTTAATTGTGATGACCTCATTCTGCACCCCTTCTCTGTCTCCTAGCTCATGTGGCTGTATATCCATGGAACAGCTAGTTCCACTGCTAAAGACTGAGGCAAAGTAGGTACTGAGCACCTCAGCCTTTTTCTTATCCTTTGTTACTAAGATTCCCTTTGCATCCAATAAAGGATGGAGATTTTCCCTAATTCTCTTTTTGCTGTTAATGAACTCACAGAAACATTTATTGCTAGAAATATTGTACAGTGCTAATATTTTAAATATCTGTTTAAAATCTAATTGATAGTGGTGAGATTACTCATATGTAGAAAATTAATCATATGTTCACTGTACAGAGCTTCCGAGTTCTTCTGAAAAAAAAATATTTAAAAAATATTGGGCACTTCAATGAACTTGAACTGCGTATTTTCCCAAATAATTAGAGTCCCAAATGATGAGTCATTCATTCAATCTACAGTGTCCTACATACTTAGGACAGCTCTTTTAAATGCAAAGGTGGTATTTTACAATTATTTTACAAATTTATTCTAAGCTTTGTACTCCCATTTTATATGATCTTTGTACTTGAAATGGGTGCATGCATCTCCACTAGATTTTCCAGCAAGGATGAATGGATGAGTGAGTAAAGAAAATGCATTACTGAAAAGCATTAAGGTAGCACATGCTCTAGGAATTTCTGGATAATTGAAGCTGCTGTAACCTCTGCTTTCATTTTTAAGGTAAGATACAAATACACATGTACAGTGTAAACAAGTCTTTATTTGATCCACATTAATACTTAACAGATGCAAGGAGATCAAGGAAACACCCTCTGAGGCTACTCTTGTGGCCAAGTCTAATCTCCCAAGAGACTGCCAGAGAAATAAAATCCTTATGTTCATAAACCAAATGAGCTTGTGTGAACCTGTTCCTATTAGCTACAGAATTTAATTGCTATGCAACTTTTGATCACTCATACTACAAACTGAATACTGCTCCACCTTTAATTTTCACCCTTAAAATAATATCTAAATTTCCCACGTCAAAAATAACAGCGTATTTAAGATGCTTTGTTGCATTTATAAAGAATATTGGAGTGACTAGTATTTTCCAACTCTTACTTCACCTATTTCAGAGGTCAAACTGGCTTCTCTTTGCAGTACAATAAAAACACAAAATGACAACCAAATCCCCACCACCTTCCAATTTTCAGCCCGTTGCAAATTTCCACAACAGTTCCATAAACCAGCATTAACTCACATACTAAAACACTGAACACAGTCACATGCTCAGGCTTGGTGTAGGGCCTACAGAGAATGAAGTATCACTATCTGTATTGAAAAGTGTCCTGTCCAAATATAAGATCTAACCAATGTTCTTGAGCCTCTGTAAATCTGAAACCATGGAAACAAGGATATCAATGCATTTACAACCTGACACTTGTCATGTTGTAACAAGAACCAAGGGGAGCAATTCTTCCGCCTTCAATTCAATTCACATTTTTATTTTATTTCTTAGCCACATTGCTGTGGTTGTTCTATCCAAACACCTTTGAATTGCTCTGTTTCAGCACCAAAATTATTTTACACTTAATATACTTCACTGGATAATAAAGTAGGATTCTCAACTTCCACCAAAAAGATAAAATTATACTGACATAAATTAAGCAACTCTGGTAAATACCAGTCCTGGAATGCAAAGAACTATCTCTAGGCTAGCCAACAGGGGACTTAGATAAAGGACTTAGATAACCAAACACAGCAAAAAAAAGCTCAAAGCTTGTGTGATCCTCTGTGTATGACCTCAACGTATGGCAGGGAAGCCAGCGAGGTAAGAAGAAACTTAGAAAACAGTAAAACCTTCATGCAAATAATAAACATTTTTATTTTACCATTTTTACCTGATAATTATGTAATGGCCCACTTTATTTATTTTCTATGGAAAGAATGATATCTGAATAAGAGACAACTTTGAAAACTGAGTACTACATAGGCATGCTATTGTTTCATGGAACAAGGTTAAAAACAATTTTAACATCGAATATAGAAGTGCCAAGTTTTGGTTTCAAAAAAGAGACATGAACAGAGGACAGTGATCTTGAAACACAGAATAACACACTAGAAAATAAATAGAAATTCGTTAGTCCTTCATCACATTTTTTTCCACAGGGAATGAAGAATTTAAAAAATCTGACTTGCTAGCATTGAAGTATACAACTATAATACTTCTCTTTCTCAGCACTGATCCAATGTTCCACTTAGCTTTAGCGGACACCCACCTGCTTGGAGTGATTTGCACTGAAAATACCTGCTCACTTGGAGCTTGTATAAGAGTTTGCTTTACAGCACATTTCCCTTCCTCTCCCCAAGGACATATGAAGCATATCATGGGGATAAATGGGGAACAGCAGCTATAAGCCAACTGAAAACAACATTTGCAGGTTAAGTCTTCCTTGAACTTTCCACTTCAACATAATGACAGGGATTTTTCATTTTAACTGTGCTTATTTGCAAATAAATGCCTTCTAAAAACAATCACAATGGTTTCTTAAGTTACAAACAACAGATAACTGAGTTGCTGTTTATTGTAAAACAGTCTCAGGTCATCCCTAATTCACTGTGTTTTCAAGAGGAATGAAATAAATTTTCTAATAAGGAAAATACGTTTTTTACTAAACAATAGAGAATTGCACACAAGATAGGTAATGCTCTAAGATATGTTTTATTAAGCCAAATATCCTGGGTAGTCTTTCAATAACAGTCTATTTGTGCTCAAGAAGTTCTGCATGTATAGTATTCAATCAATAGCAGAATTGTTCTACCTACCAAGTGAGGAGGCAAGTATTCTTCATCTCTACAAGGACCTTATTTGCACACAATATCAATGAGCTACAAAAGCTGTTTCAGTACACAGCCTCTCAAACAGTACCTGTCCATAAGGGATCCTACAATGTATTACAGCTGATAGGACTTTTGGGCCCACATACCGAATCTGCTTGAAAGATTCCTCATCCGCATACTGTTATTATGAGCCTGCAGTGATCATTCCTCCATCAGTCTCACCTTCAATCCTGACTCTGCATGGAGAGCTATGTAAGAGAGTTTAAAGGAAAATAAATTTGGAGATTCTAAATAGTCCCATAATCTCAAAACTTCAGAGTAAATTTGGGAGATTCTGTAATAAATCCAGATATGACATATCACTTTATGTGATATGTTAAACCTAACCAATTTGTAGGTAATGAAAAAGTGCTGGGATGTTTGAACTAGACTCCAAACACTGTTACAAATGCAAGTATTTCCTGCAATCACATCCCCTGTCAAGTGTACTGCAGGAAATCAGGCACTGCAAATGATTTTTAGAATAATCATCAGTGTGGTAACATTAGGCTGTGTAAGACATCACCCAGCATATTAATTAACCTTTCCTATTCTACAATATTTATTACAAGAAGAAGGATGCACACACTGGTAGCAATTTAATAAGATATGAATCAGCATCATTAAGATAAGTATTTTTTCTCTTTAACCTTTCCAAATAAATTTCTAAATAAATGGTTATACATCCAACATTCCAGCATACATTTCTCAGTCTTTCTAGTCAAAGGAGATTTTTTTCCTTTATTTAGAAAAAGAAGCCAGGCATTCAGCAACAAATGCAGTTTTGATGGAGCTGCAGAAGTATCCAAGACTGCAGCAAGGCTGCCACAGCAGTCTTCTTTCATCAGAATTATGCTCTCTCCACGGGTCTTTCAGAAGACCATCTCCCTCAGATACAGCTCAAACCTAGACATTAGAAACTTTGAAGACAGCCTAGGGGGCATTTCTTGCTCCTATGCCTGTATTTTCAGAAAGGCAGTTGTTGCCTTCTGTTCTTCAGGTTTGGCCTAGGGACTTATCTTTATGGATCATCAATACAGCTTTCTAATTTTTCATTCCACTGGTGATCTCTTCCTTATCCATTACTCTGCAAAGAACTGTTAACAGCAGTAGGTCTAAACAAACAATCCCCCAGCTTTCCTTCCCAAAAGTAGAATTTTATTTACAGGTGTCATGACATTGACGGTTGGTGGCACCAAGTGCTCTAAAGCCTTGGATCTCACTCCAGAAACTCCATTCTGCAACACTACTTCTCTTCCTTTATCCACACCCCCAACCTATCCCAGACCAAATACTGAGGTCTTAAATATACTATTACTCCTCACAACCTGTGTCACTATCCTACCCCAGATTTATTTTCTTTCTCTCCAAAGAACAGTATTCCTACCAGTATCTATTGCCCTTTTCCCCCCTATTTTATTATCCTTTTTCCTCCAAACACATTTATAGATTGGAGATACTCACTGCAACACTTTATAAAAGTTGCCACCTCTGCTGCAAACTTTGCTATCTTGCCTGAAACCTGAGACAAAACTATCATTTTCCTAAAAGTCACTTTTACAAGAAGTCCACAATGCATCACAATCGTATCTAGCTTATGTAGGAAAGTACAAAAATATGGCTTATAAATATTTTACAGGAAAGTATAAAGATACTGGTAGAGAAAAAATATTTTCAGTATCACAAAACAGCTGCAGACAGAAGTAATTCCCAGTGAGTGTATGGAAGTGACCACAGAAAAATAGTTCATATAAAAGAAGTACAAGTCCTCATATTTTTAGACAATTTTTTCCTGCAATTTTAGAATGCTGGCTGTAGATTTATTTTATTTTATTCCTTTTAAACCAGCCAAACTGTTTAACCCCAGCAATAACAAACCAACAATTTTCAAAAAGTGAATTATGCTGCGTATTGCATAAGCATGAAGCTCCAAGGCAGTTCAGGTGGCTTAAGACTTGGGCGGGGTTAGATGCAAGTTAGGTCTCTGGAACGCAATCTCTGTGCTCCATCAACAGAATCTACTGCCATCTTTGAAGATGAGCACAGAGTGAACTGAAATCTGAGACCAAATTCATAGGACAGGTTTCTGGCTAGAAAGCAAACACACTCCACCACGAGAGCAATAGCTGGAGCAAAAGAGGTGCATTGCCACAAGTATGAACTCTGAGGAGTTATCACTGTGTGCTAATGTTATCACATAGCTAATGGTGAGCCTTGTCCCCCCTAGTTACAAGACGCTATAGTCTTGTCACACTTCCTGTTCCTTTTCACCCATGAAGGAGGCACCCCTAGGGCAGGCGAGCTGTAGCTTTCCTACAGGTCTCCTGTAGATCTGAAAGTTATTTGAATAAATATTAACATTCAATTGCAACAGTATTAAATTTATCACAAATGGGCTAGCCTTTAAAACTAATATGTAAATTAGCTTAGAAAATACCTATTGGTCATTTGACTCGGAACCACATTTTTACTGGGTTTTGGATCTTATTAGCTGGGCATGTAACAAAACATAATCCAGCCCAGCACAGACCTGCTGGACTAAAACAGCCATGTGGAACACATCATTGGCGAACCTATTGGCACAACTTAAAAAAATTGAGACTACACACACCAGGGATAGGAAAGAGAAAAACAAATAACCTACATTTAATAATTCCTGCATGGAATATCTGTGGTCATTGTTAATTGGTCTCTATGTTCACAAAGCAGGGAAAATAGAGTGTCAACACCTGTAAGATCTTCACATAACATCAGTCACCATTCACAGTTTTGCACCAAGAAACTGTTTTCTCTTCCAGACAAATTTCTGTTCTATATCCTCCTTTGGGCTGTAGCATTGGAGTGGCAGAATCTTTTTATAAGAAGCTTTTAAAAACTGATGTTAGTAAACATCATTTAATTGTGCAGGGGCTGTTTTAAATTTGCACTGAATTCCAGCAACTTACCCTTGTCCATGTACAGCCCTTTTCTAACCTGACCTTGAGATAAAATTTCAAAGACACAAAATGAAGAAAGTAACAAAAAACCCTTTTGCAATTTACATCTATGAAATGTTAGTTTACATTTAGATTTTAAAATGTTGAGCTTAAGACTCTTGCACAAGAATTGCTTTTAATAGTTATGCTTCTGAAATCTAATTAAAGTCTGAAAAGCTATTACAAAGATTTTTTTTTTTCCTTTTTAGCTGATAACTGGAAAGAGATATAGTACATATTTTCTACTTTTCAGCTACTCAGCTGTGGAAAAGTAAGATATGTTTAGAGCCACATGAAAATCTTATCTCTTGCCCTGCAGTGTCTTTGTGAAATTTCATATGGGAACTATTTGTCATATTTTAAGCCTTTACTTTTTAAACATATACGGAATCATCACACCTGGAAAAGACCTCTAAGATCACTGAGTCAAACCATCCACCCAGGGAAGGAAAGAAAAACAAAGGAAAAAGAAAAGGAAAATCATAAAACCACAACTTAGGGAAAAAAGTAAATTTTTCTATAATTTATGAAAGCAGAAAAATCAGTCTCAAGTGTGTCTGTGGAAATGGAAATAGAGGAAGGGAGATAATTTGCAAATTTTTGGGTTGTACCTATTGTCAGAATTAAGAGGGTGGAGTGTATTATTACACCTCTTATTTTCTTCAAGCAAAGAGAAAATCAGGGTGGTTTGCTTGAAGTCAGAAAGAAAAAGGGCAAAACAATAAAAGTCCTATGCTTTTGCATACAAGAAGAAGACTTAATCCTGAAAATGTCAACAGTACCCTAATATCAATTAAAGAAGGCTGAGAGATGGACAGTGTAGAACTAGTGACCAGTAAAAGCACATTGCAGGATGCTCACATCAAGCTTCTACATACTGTAGCTGTGACTCACTGCACTTCTTCCCTAGTTCTCCACATGCTCAAACGTGAGTGTCAGGAGTTCATGTTGCAGGGTGCAAAAAAGTGTGCTGATGCCATCATCCCAGACTTTTTCTTAATAACCTAACAGCCAATCTTCCATAACAACTTTTATTTCTAGATGACATTTTCTAGAGTGTTGCCGTAACTTGTAAGTTTCACATCTCTGAACTTCAAGATTTCTACTTCACAGGCTACGGGAAAGCAGGTCCTTGCACTGCTGAGCTGTGCTCCTGGGAGCAGGAGGTTCACATGCACCAGGTGCTTCCTCCAACCCAAAAACCAACACGGACGCTAAGCTGGGAACAGATTCTGAACGCTACACAGGCAGTGCAGAGCACATGCACACTTAGCCAGGCTGTGTATAGCGTGGTCACCACACCAAAGCTAACTAGGGCAGCAAAGGCCTTTGGAGATCCCCAGAAGCCTGAAGTCCTGAGCACTCATCTCTGCCTGAAGAGACAGAAGTGAGTATTTTAAATTCATTTTATTAGACCTATAGTATTTGAGTTACCAAAAAGGAAAATATTAAAACAATCTATCCCAGAACTTGAAAGGTCAGGTCCAATAACTTAAATGAAGCATGGACAATGAATTGCAAAGGTAGAAGGTATCAGCAACATTAATTTCTCTATAATAAATAGTTTTATTAACCTCTTTTATCATAACCTCTTTCCTAGATCAATTTTAGACAAAGGAAAGCAAATCAAAGAATACTCTTAAATCAGTGCTTTAAGTATCTGATTAATGACTTATTTAAAACGAATGTCTACTCCGATGAAAGAAAGTCTACTTATTTTGAAAAGATGTCTTACTCTACTTGATTACTCCATTTAATAAGGAGGTAAATTAAATAATAGAGCATGTAAAACCAATTTATGTTACAATTTTTTCATGAAAAACAATCTTGTGTTATAGGTTGCTGCAGAGGAAACTTCTAGTAATGAAACAGCTATGCAGTAGTTTCAGTTAAAAAACAGTAGCAGCTTGTTTTGACACACAAAAGATAACAAAAATAGAGTCTGCATTTCAAAGAAAACTTTACAGTACTGTATATAATAATTAGCATGTTGTTCATGATTACAATGTTGGATTACAACCTCAATAATTATAAGAGACATGCCAGTAGATTAACCTAACACAGAAAGCATTTCATTGTAGCCCTGCAGCATACCTAAGGAACACCCTAATGCAATAAGCAACATCAGTGTTTTCCCTTGAACAGTGGCTTCTCTCACATATGAATAAGCTTATAGGAAGGTTTTTGCCAATGTAGCTAATGTTTCAGAGAGAAAGGAAACTGCATCCTTAATGAGGTTACCCATCACAGAAATTTCAGTTCAGTGCAAAGCAGGCTGGGGAGTCAATCAACGGCCAAGCCAGTTAGAGGTCACGTTCCCTCAAATGGTTCTGAAGTTTAATTACTTTCAGGGAGAGCTCTGCTGATAGGTCAATAGCATGAGTTTTACAGCTGACAACACTCATAGAAAGAAATCACTTCTAATGTTGAAGTGGCTATGGACCACTGAACAAGATGGAAAAAAATAATTCTAGTTGTTTTTTTAGGCTCATCACTTAGAAACTTTTAAAAAATGCTACTTGCATGACTGATAAGTAAAGCAGCCTAATGCATCTCACTCCCAAAAGCTGCTAAAATACACAGCAAAAATATGTTTTGCAAGAGGATATAGAAATGTTTGAAGAAATATTGACAGTGATACAATATAAAAGTTCAACTGTTCCTGAATCCATGCATT
>NW_009952973.1:3447649-3448894 GCF_000747805.2 Chaetura pelagica | reverse complement strand
ATTCCTGCATCCAGTGCCTGTCTGCACCTGACTCCAGAATTCCAGTCGGGGACTTGCTCAGGGCCTGGTCTGTGCCCTCAGTAGTGACCATGAGTGTCACTAGAGTGAAAAACAATAGTGATTTTATATATATATTTGTAAGTATTTCATTGCTTTCTTTTTCATAATTAATCTATCGTTAAAGCTGCACATCTAGTTTCCAACCTGTAAGTCTCTCTCCTTTATTCTCTTTCCTTTTCCTACAGGGGAAGGGAAAGGGGTTACAAGAGAGCATCTGGCATTTGTTCAACCGCCGGCCCATCGTTGCATGATGACACACTGGCAGAATGACTAGAGCTTCCTCTGGCCCTTCAAATCAGGATTGGGCTGGACAAGGTATCTGGATTATAAAATAGCCACTGATTCATGCTTTTTTCAGACAAACTGCTGCTTGGCCTCTCTTCCATTGTATTAAATCCCACTACCTACTGCCTCCAAAGCCTGTCACCTATTACAGTGTTTCAAAGATGTCCAAGTATGTGGGATAAAGAAATACATATTTCCCCAAATAAATAAATATATGTGTTACAATGCATAAAAACATAGAGCTTGGCTTTTCTTCCACCATAGAAGCTAACAGACTTCATATGGTCCTAAAGTTTTTCTTAAGATCATATAAAATTGTTTGGATGTTTTTCTGGATATTCCTGGCTGTACAACTGAGGTCTCACAGAACTAGACTTTGACCATTTTAATCAGAGCAACAAGCTGGACTCTTCAGCTCTGGCAAGCAAAGGAACTAAACCTGAAATCAAAGTGTCACTAGTAACTTACATGATGAAGAATCAAGACCAGTGCATTTTCCCAGAATTCCACTATGTTGAATCTGTATATATTACACAGTGGTATGGTAGCTCTATATACTCAAATTTGAAAATACAAAAACTTTTGAGTTAGTTATTATTTTAAAAGGCTGAACATATATAACAATGTACAACACAACGGAGTACTCTCTGAAAAAAGTGGCATGCTGTTCAGTTGCAATTTACCCGTTGATCTAGTAACACAGAATTAGAAATTAGGAGAAAGACAGGAAAACAGCAACTGGAATCAGCAGTTTTGTCTGAAGATGGATTTCAGATCCATCCATATAGATTGTTTAACTGCTAAAAAAGCTTACAGCAATTAGAAAGCAGGAATCAATTACGCTGTTATAACCTCAGCGATCTTCTATGGAATACACAAGATCATGTGGGCACTTTCACA
>NW_009952973.1:3436791-3447608 GCF_000747805.2 Chaetura pelagica | reverse complement strand
GGAACTGCACTTTGGAAATACTCTGAAAGTACTCATTCCATTCACTTGCTCTTTTGTAAGTGGTAAGACTTGTATCACTCTTGTAGATAAAGATTGAAAAGAAAAATATGGAATACAGAATTTGATTCAGTCCTCAGCCAATTTTTACTTTCTTGTCGATGTATCTTCCACACATGAATAAATTAGGAAGTCTTTACAAAGTACTAATGAGAAAACCTTCACTTCTCCCACTTCTATAATCACAGGGGCTATATTAATAATTTCTAATTCCAACTGAGTAGTGCTCCCAACCTGCAGCTTCACAGCCTTCACTTGCATTCACGAGCTACTATTTGTGTATTCAGATCAGAAATCGAATTGTCATCTGTATTCACTGATTAGCTGGTGATCAAATAAGGTGCAAAATATATTCAAATATGCAAATCAACTATTTGCCCAAATACTGAAGGCTCCATGAAGCATGGCCACCTGAAAGGCATTCTTTATGTTCTACAAAAAACAGAATGTGGGAAGAGTAATACATATAATTTTATGAGCAGTCAGCTCTAGCAACCTTACAATGAGATAATAAGTTCCTAATTTTGCTAAAAACAGAAGAAAAAATATTACAAAAACATATAGTTGGAAAAAAAAAATAGGAAATAAAGTAATAATTATATTTTACCTTATACAAACATCTATCAATAACTTTATAGACAAATGAGCATATGCAGTCAGTTAGTTGGCCCAGTTCTCCACCTGGGGCAATAGCTTACTCATCCAATACATTTACTTGATTTAATGGAACTCAAAACAGAACATGCTGTAATATATCATAAGTAAACTAGGAAGACAGGTCTCAGTGTTTTTTGTGAAATTTTAAAAGATTCTGTCTAAAACATGTTTGGGTTTTTTTAATTACAAGTTAAAAGAAGCAGGATATAAATTGAATTCCACATGTTCAGGAAGAGACTTGTGGTCCTTTACAAAAAGGGCAATGTTTATCTACAATTAAAAAGGTGAGTGCTGTTCAAACAATTTAAAAATCACATATAAGTTTGCTCTGCAATTATTTGTTAAAAGCTACACGGGTTCTATTCAATTTCTCAAACCATCATCATCTAACCACTTTCAGAAAAATAAAATTATCAGCATAACCAACATCTCTTGGAGATGGTTAATTTCTTCATTAATCCTCTCTGCTCGGAAAAACACATTCAGCCAAGCTTAAGGACATGTCATCTCTTTGTGACAGTGTGCAATAGCAAATTTTATTTGTCTGGTCTGATAGAGCCCTAGCATATGTTCCTGATCATAGAATCATAGAACTATCCAGGTTGGAAAAAGACCCTTGGGATCACCGAGTCCAACCATCATCCCTACTCTACAAAGTTCTCCCTTAAACCATATCCACCAACACCACATCCAAAAGACCCTTAATCACATCCAGAGATGGTGACTCAACCACCTCCCTGGGCAGCCTATTCCAGTGTCTAACCACTTTTTATGTGAAAAAAAAATTTCCTGATGTCCAATCTAAACCTGCCCTGTTGCAGCTTGAAGCCATTCTCTCTTGTTCTGCTGCTAATTACCTGTGAGAAGAGACCAGCACCAACCTCTCTACAATGACCTTTCAGGCAGTTGTAGAGAGCAATGCAGATAGCCTCCTCTTCCTCAAATTAAACATTCCCAGCTCCTTCATATGTTCTTCATAAGATTTATTCTCTAGATCCTTCACCAGCTTTGTTACCCTCCTCTGTACAAGCGCGGGTGACACTGGCTTTCTTGGTCACCTGGGCACACTGCTGGCTCATATTCAGCCGCTTGTCAATTAGAACCCCCAGGTCCTTTTCTACCAGACAGCTTTCCAGCCACACTTCTCCAAGCCTGGAGAGAGAAAGTCCAGAAAGATGTGCAGTACCCAGTACTTGTCATTCCTGAAGCCCATACCATTGACATTAGCCCAATGATCTATAAATATATATGAGAATATAAATATATGATGAGAATGCTAAGACAGAAATTATGACTACTTAATGGAAAGAAGGAAAGAGGGGAAAGAAAAAAAAGGCAATGCTTTAACAGCAGTAATAGAAGTTGGCAAATAGACAAGATTGTCTAAAACGGTTAAACATCAGTTTACTACAACCCCATCTCACAGAAACTCTTTGTCCAAACAGGGGCCTAGATTCTGCAAGCCAGCTCTAGGTGCTGACACAAGTGCTGGGAAGATGGTAGGTTTAAAAATGTCTCACTGAACTGAAACCAAAGACAGCATCAGCCATAACCAAAAACAAAACATCTGTTTGCATTCCTCTTAATATCACAGTGTGCTTCTTCATCCTCCTATTTGCAATGCAGCAAGTCTTTTTAGAATGGTGAACAGTGGATGGAGGGCTTTATGTTTATTTGTTATTTTATGGTTTTATAATATTAATCTACTACCAAAGTAGCAAGATGCAGTGTTGCATGACAAGGCATTTGGATGGTTTTTGCACTGGTTTACACCACCACAGAGAACCATCATTTAAGTTATTATTAGAAAGCTATTACTTTTCTTGGGCAAATACTGCACTGCTTTTGATGGAACTGAACAAGGACACTTATTAACAAAATGAGACATTTTAGCTGGTTTGGGTTTATTTGTTGGTTTGCATGCAACAATCTGGAGACAGGATGAACTAGTCCTGAATTACATCATGTTCACAGACATAGAAAACTGCAGCAGAGAAAAATTCAGCAAATAAGCAAAACCAGGAAGAATGTTGATATTGAAATCAACAACAGTAGAACACATGAACCCTTTACTTTACTTGTATACTTCTTGTAAAGACAAAGTTACAGATTCATAAAATAATTGGTTCCCTGTACATTCATATTTTGAACAGCAGGCAAAATTCACTGTTGAAACTTCACAGTGGTTTTGTGATGTGGGATGTGATGTGTTTGTGGGAGCTGAGAGGGTCTAAAAACAGTTTAATAGTCTATTCTCTGCATTATTGCCTTTTAGATTACCAAGCCAGAAATTCTTCAGTGGGTTATAATTTTAGGAAAAAAAAATTTTAAAATGTTTAATTATTTTTTTTAACCCCCAACTTAAATGCACAGCATCTGTTATTTTGAGAAATTCTATACAAAACAATATAATATTACACATTATCACAAACTAAATTAATGGAAGACCAATGCCATGTGGAATACATCTTTACAAAGCATGCTAATTAAACATTGACAACTAATATTGATTTTTATGTAAAGAAGCAAACAACAGGAAGGCTGAAAACAATCTAAGTTCCTTAATGGTGGAACAGCCACAGAGCTCCAGGCAATCCACAGCATAAATTTCTTTTTCTTTCTTTTTTTTTTTCTTTTTTTTTCTTTTTTTTTTAAATGAACATACTTGTTTGTACAGTTCCTTCCTTTTAGTCTAAAATATTTTGAGCAAGAAGGAGGCAGAGTTGTAAGCAGATGTCATATTTATAACCTACAGATCTTTACATTTATTGTTATTAATAACTTTATGACAGACAGAAAGCGAACTATTCCTCTGAACAAATGATGCCTTCCCTGGTGCAGTGGGCCTGCTTGGGATGGTTACCCTGTATAGACCATACAATGTCAGAATTTGGACTTGTGATTAAACCAGTGCTGATAACACACCAGTGTCCTGGCTTGCACAGCATCATAGTTTCCTTTTTGCTACTCTTCCTGCCTCAGCGAGTAGGCCAGGCATGTACCAGAGTTGTGAGGGGACACAGATGGGACTGAGAACCCAAACTGACCAAAGGGATGTTCCCTACGTTATGACACTGTCTTTAGCAATAAAGGGTCAGGGAAAGATGAGGGGGATTTATGATTATGGCTTCCATTTTCCCACATAACTATTATGTGTGCTGAGGCCCTACTTTCCAGGAGGCAGCTAGACATCTGCCTGCCAATGACAAATAGTTAATTTCTTATTCACCTCTGCTTGCACATGCATCTTTGCTGCTTCATCTCAACCCAGGAGCTCTCAGCTTTTGCTCTCCTGATTCTGTCCCACATCCCACCACTGGAGGAGTAAGCTAATGGCTGGGTGCAGGCTTAGCTGCTGCCTAGGGCTGACCCATTACACCTGCACACACTCAAATATTTTCACAATTACGTTTTGAGTTCCTTTTTGCATTTGAGATTTTTTAATAAAGAAGACAGATTGTGACATTTTTAATTCTTTTTATCTAATGTATGGCAGTCTAAAGGGCATGGATGAAGATACAATTTAGAATCTGAAGCAATTAGATACACATCTCATGAAACCATTAAACATTCATACCGCCTACTCTCAGCTACTTAAGAGTCATCACTGTAAAGTCATTCTGCCCAACAAAGCTGATGAGAACTGTCTAGTGTAGATAGTATGAATAACTCCAATGTGTATAGTCCTTTATACCCTATGAAACCTTTAGAATTTAATAGAATTATTAGTGAACGTCTGAGAACAAATAAATATAGACATGTGAAAAGTTACAAAACTGGGTCTAAGACTGTGATGCTGTGATCTAAAGCTTCCCTTTTGTGTTTGATAAACATTGTAGAAAATACTAAAATAAAAATTGCTAATATCTCAAAACTACTATGGGACTTACATTTATTGACCTTAAGTAACTTGATTTCTTTATACTCCTTTCACATAAGTTACACTTGAAAACAAAAACATATTTTATAATATGCAAGTGAAAGTAAATGTTACAGATTTCTGACAATTTAGAAAAAATAATACTGAGAATCTTAATATTTCAGTCTTAGATACATAACCAAACTTTTTGCCTTCCCTTGACAAAATAGAAGCTATCACTAAGCTATGCAGATACATCATCAGGCACACAGGCAGCAACAACCTGCACCAAGTACAAAACAGGCTACTCATGAAAGTACACAAATAGAACTGGGGAGTGGGTGAAATCACCAGATGGACACATGTTCATCTGCTCTCTAAAGCTAAAGATGAAGAGTTTCCCCTTAATTACAATAGCTTATCTTTTCCTGTCAAGACAAATAAGGACAAAAGAAATACAGTATTAGTATTCACCCCAGATACAAGACAAATTGTTCATTACATCAGATGACACTGTGATAACCTGTTCACTAACACAAGTTTAATTGCTTTGCTATGGTAAGCTAATGAATTTTTTTCCTTTTCTCATTTAGCTTTCCTCATCTTTATTAGATTTCCTATCACAAGTACAAATGATGTGGACATGACTGTCATCTCTATGATGAATACCACTACCTTCAGTTCTACTCAGAAAATTATCTAAGCAAATAATTGGGGGGGTATGTTGCTTTTCTTTTAGCTATTCCTTACCCTGATTTTAACAGATATGAAAAAACAGTAACTGAAACCCAAACTGTGCATATGAATAGTGAATAAACAATTCAGAGGGTTTCAAACCTGTAACTTTAAACTACTATTTGAATAATCCTGTTATTGTAAAAATGTACTATTACTATTCATATAAGCATTAGAAAATATTATATTGATTTTGTATGCAAGAAATTAATCAATTTCTACCACAGGAATCTGGCAAGTTTTTCACTGAGACTGGAGTCTCAGCACCAAGAAAGGTACCAGTGCAAAAGTCCTCTCCTGTAAGAGAAGACAACGAACACAGAGAAAGAAGCCTCTGATGAGCTGAAGCACAGTAGCAAGTTACATGACAGTTTTCACCACCAACTTACTTGTATTATACTTCTCTCAATCCACTATTGAATAAATTCACAGTGTGATTTATTTCTGTCGTAGACAGTCTAAAAAGAACAAATAACCCACATATTCTAATTCAAACCTCACATTTTAATTCGCACAGTGGAGAAATGTTTATAGAACTCTATACATTTCTTAAGTGCTAATAATTACACCTCAAAAAAAAAAAAATCTTATTACTTAAAAAATAACCCCAACACTAACAGCATCTTGCTTGGTAGAAAAGACTATAACAAATTTTAATGCAAAACATAGAAATAAACTCCACTTGGTCTATTGTACCACCAGAAAATAGGTTGACTTCAATATTATAAACATGGGACCCCAGTTTGGGGGCAAAAATCCTGTTTTCTTATTCGGTTACATGCTAGGAGTTCTGGGAGTCACTGCTAAGTGACAACAAGTATGTTACTCAATTGCTAGTCATGGGCTGCCAACAGAGAAAAACAGACATGTTGCTCCAGCAAAGGGCAAGACTTGCTCCTGTCTGCATGCTACACTAACAGGAAAATTACATTTTGTGTGTGCCAGATCACGTAACATTTGAATTGTAGATCACACATATGAAATACAGAACTCATAGCATAGATGTGAAATGTCAATGCGCACATAACCCGAATGCTATCAAGGCAGACAATAGAGAAATGCTTCAAAAATACAACAGTATCATTTCCAGTTGGTCTGGAAACTGCATGTATGTTTGCCATCTCAAAGGTAGCAACACAAAGGCAAATGAACCCACTTTCTGATAGAAGCTGAACAAGTTTGAAGGCATACACTGAGATATACAGCAGTTCTCCCAGACATATACAATATTAGTAATTTTCTCTCTCATGACTACCTGGAGGGGAAAAAAAGCTGCTGGCTGGAATAACACTGACTGATTTTTTTTTCATTCTAGCTTGCTCTGGTAAATAAAGGCTGCATTTAATTGTGGTAGGAATCAGCTTCCACAATTGGTGCCTCAGGTCACTTTGAAACACCTCCTCAAGGCAAACCTCTTGCTCAACATTATATTTGAGTAAAAATTTTCCACCACTTCTGGAAGACTATGAAATTAGAATCATAGATTGATACAGATTCAAAAGCCCTCAGGACATCAAATTTAAACCATGCATGATTAGCTGAGGTTCTCTCTGTGAGTTTTGAATATCTTCAAAGAGGGAGCTGAGATAACCTCTCTGGATAATCTGTTTTCATGTCTGACCACCCTCCAAGAAAAGTAGTTTTCCTACTATCTAATTGAATAAGTTCAGCTTCTCTCTGATGCCTCTTTTTCTATCACTATGCATCTACCAGAGAGTCTGGCTTTATCATCTCTGTAACTAACCACCAGACAGCTTAGAACAGCAATGCTGTCTTTGTTTAGCCTTCTCTTCCTCAGGCGAAACAAATCCAGCTCTCTCAGCTTCTCCTTGCATACAGTATTTTCTAGCATCCCAAGTGCATTTCTCTGGACTCACGCCAGTGTATCAATGTTTTTCTTGTACTGGGCAGCACAAAACAGTATTTCAGATGCAGTCTCAAAAGTGACAAATAGAGGGCAACAGTTGCTTCCCTCAACCTGCTCTCTATGTCCTCACTATCTAAGCCTAGTATGTAGTTGGTCTTCTTACTAAGAGGGTATACTGCCTTCATGTGCTCAGCTTGTCTATGGGGACATCCAGATAGTATCATTTTCTTGCAAAGTTCCAAGTCTCCACACTGCACTGGAGTAGTTTGATTCCTATAGATAATAGACTTATCTTCATTGTGTATGCTTTTAAGAGCATTTGTGCTACAACAGTATCTCATACTTGAGCACTTCACACTGCCATACCTCTTCACAGCAAACAAGGCTAGTTCTGTTTATTTCTTTATTCTAGCATAAAATGGAAGCACACAAGGCCAATTGAACCTTTTAATTATCCAAGGAAGAACCTTGATTTTAAACCAAGGCCAAGACAGTGCTGGCAGAAAGCAAAGTTACTGTATATCACCTCATAAATCCTGTATTCTTTTCATGCTATAGGGAGCTAGGGGACAAGTGCTGTCGGTCATCTCTTAAATCCTGTGAGGTTACACCAACCTGAGAAAACTTATACCATCACCTTACAGCCAGGACATGAAATAAGCATCTGAGGCTTCTTTTGAACATACTATCATTTATTTCCTCTTTTCATTTCTCTGGTCCTTTGATATGCAATATACAGAAAGTATTATTTCTTACTCTTCATTTGGCACAGAAAAATAATTTATTTCATCCTATTAAGTATCTGACCACTAAAATAAGTCACATTATTCTTGTTTTCAACATTCTGAAACATATTACAGACTGGTCATACATACATAAGGATGCAAGAAGTCAGTTCCAAGAGAAAAATCAACAGTATGTGCATAAAGAATCACAGAATATCCAGAGTTGGAAGGGACCCACAAGGATCACCAAGTCTGACTCCTGAATCCACTCAGGGCAGCCTAAAAATTTAACCATACATCCAAGAGCGTTGTCCAAACACTTATTTAACACTAACAGGCTGTGACCACTGTTCTGGGGAGCTCATTCCAGTGCTTGACCACCCTCTCAATGAATAACTTTTTCCTAATAGCCAATCTGAACTTTCCCTGATGCAGTTTTAAGCCATTTCCTTGCCCATCTTTTCTACAAACAGACAAACTACATCTATTGTATTTAATATAAAGCACTGCTTAACACCATTTGTTCCTGTTTCAGTATCTGCTTTAGCTATCAGGGTTCTACAGATATTCACCCATAAAGGAAGTTAAATGCTAATAATCTCTATGGCTTTCTTGTTACTTTCACCTTCTGTTAACTTGCTTATCTATTTCAGAACACTGCAAATACATACCACTATCCCAATGGCAAGAAAAGTTAATGAGATTATGGTAGTGGTTATGGCCCTCTTTTCTACAGTGTTGACTTAATAAAAAGAATCCATTTTAAGAACTGCTGCACTGAAAAGATAATGCAAAACATTTATTTGTGCAGACATTGCAGTACTGCCAGCCTGATTCAGACATTGCCCTTAAGAAGGAAGTTATAAACTTAGGAACTCTATTCACAGCCTCATTAGAAAAACAGCAGAACAAGGTTGCTGAAACAGAAAAATATGGAAGGGGTAACAGGGCAGCATCTTAGATACGAAACACCAGACTACTGAGTCAGAAGAGTCTTCAGTGTCCTAACCCACACAGAACTCTGTCAATCAGCAGGCAGCACAGGGAGTAACAAAAATAGAAGTAACAACTGATAGCTCTTGGGACATGGCACATTAAGAAGTTCACAATCAGATAAATCTCTCCAATAATCATACTTACCTGTGAGACTAAGGAAGTGTAACTGGAAACAGTACCTTCTGCCAGTTCTTGGTCTGTAAATATTTGTAGGTACATCAGCCTCTTTGAAATCTATTCCAAAATCACAGGGAGGAAACTGAGGATGAAAGTTTGAGTTGCCACTCCAGATTTTTCTTCTTTAAATAGGCGCAATGTAGACCTAGGATAGCAAGAAACAAGTCCATTTTAGTTAAATCTGACACACAACTTTAGTTCAGCCTGACACAAAATAAGAAACACTTTCACAAAGCTCACTTGCTAATCACAGAAACTGGGTAAACTCAATTTTGGTAGAACTTGAGGAGAGGGAGAAGGTGAACTCCACAAGATCAGAATCAAAAGTAAAAAACCTTGGGGAGTTAGTTTCGTGGTCCGTTTGTTTTGGTTTATTTTTTTGGTTCATAAACCAAAAAGGCTTTTAAAACAGAGAAATATGTGGAAAAGTAAATTTTTGCTCCATAGAGGTAGAATACTGAAAATAAATCAAACCAGAGTTGTTGATTGTCAGTGCAAGCATATTTTTGCGTTTTGTCTAAAATTCCTTTCACCACAGTGCAAGTCTTATCAGCCAAAAAGGTTTAGAAATTTGATTCTCAGTTTTGCTTCAACAGCAGGAGTACAACAAACACTCAGAAAAACAGGAGTTCAAAAAAGGAATATGATATAAGATTAAGGTTTAAATTAACCCTTGAAAGATTAAGGACAATACATGCTGCTGTTGTACAGTTTATTCAGTTCTGTAACTTCTATTGATGTATTTTGTGTCCAACTTCTTGTTGAGTACAAAGAGTCTGCTTGGCTCTTTTTGTGATATACAAATAGTTTCCAGACAAGAAGATCTTAAAAGTTCAGATCACCTCTATATCCATCAATTTAGGTGAAGATAACTGATTTCATATTCTAGCTCCACATTTTGACAGCCAGGTTTTTACTCACATTGAGCACATATTGCACAACTATACTGCACTGAGAGACTTCTAAGCATTCATTTTCCTCCCTACAGACCTACAGTGTTCAATAGATTAAAATACGATGCAAGAAAAAGTCATGCACTCTCAAAAATACTCTTACATAGAGTGGTTCTTCTGATATTAAAATAGTGGGTACTGCGTAAAGACTGAGTATGCCCCCCTCTATCTTGATAACTGCAACCTGGAAAATGTAGGTATTTCCCCCTGTCCCCCCCCCACCATCACCACCCAGAATCTCTTGGGGGAAAGAAAAAAATAAACCCATTCAAATTCACTCTGAATAATTTTTAAATAAAATATTTTCTCTCACAAATGACTGTGAAACTCCTTAAACATTTCATTGTATTTAAATTCTATAAAATGCCTTTTTTACTATTCATATGATAACACCTCAGATGAAGTTATTGTAATTCAAGCTTATAACTTTAGACAATTACAGTTATGTTTATAAAGTAAACATACATTCTATAATAAAAACATATAATTTATGTTTATGACTGTACTGTGTTAACTGTTCACACATATATATGCCAATCCTGTATCTTCAATTTTTTTCACTGAAACACATTTTTTCTCCTATTAATATATATTGGTTTATTAATTACGTTATTATTAAGTCCTCTATCATTATTTTTTAGATTAGGAAAGCAATACCATGGGGCCAGTATGAGCTGGCATGGATCAGTCAGAAGCAAGAGGATCCCCAAGGAATGAAAACATCTCTGCATTTCATTGCCCTCTCCTGTGCCACCAGCTTTCCTAGAGTACTTCTCTGGTTGCTCCCAGCA
>NW_009952973.1:3429409-3436636 GCF_000747805.2 Chaetura pelagica | reverse complement strand
AGCAGGAATACACATGAATGCTTCCATAAAACCCAAGATACTCTGGTTATTAGCTGGGGCACCTCAGACCTCCTTTAGCTACTTGGTTAATGAGAACTAGCTGACAGCTGATGAAACGATACACTATTCAAGTCCTCATTTAAGAAGCTTACTTTTGATTCTTTTTAGTTTATAGTTCCATTAATCTATAGTAAATTAATTCCATAGTAAACCATTAGTCTCTGTGTTTAGAAAAGACGCAAAAGCCCTCAGGATTAGAAATTTGTGATGAGAAACAGAGGGTCTCCAAGGCCTTAAATCATTATTTTGAAAAGTGCCACCCAAATAGCTACATGTGGAGATTCATTAGGGTCAAATTTTGTTATTCAGCCCCAACTCTAATGTCCTACTCAAATGATCCTCCATGAACAATTTACAGTTAAAATTCACCAAATAATTAAATCTTTAATACAATGAAGTTGTTATAATGTTTTCTATCCCTCCATGGTATTTTAGCACACCACGTGACTATTGCTGAGAACCTGAAGTGCAGAAAAGTAAAATTGTTCATAGTACTTTCAAAGGTGGTAACTGAAATATTATAAATAGTTCATTAAATAGCTTTTAATCAGAATAAAACTAGTCAGCAAAGGAATGTCATTGTGCATAACTCACTGACTCAAGAAATAATAAACGTTGTCCTTCCAGAAATAATATCAGGTAAAGGTTATATTTAATTCTTGGACAAAACTCTCAAAGAATGAGGTGAAGATAAATCACTTACAAACAGCATTTCTAATACCAGTCCCAGTAAGCCTTCTTTGTTTTTTGAAAGGTTGTTGGAAAATGCATTACTAACTTTAATTTGATAGACTGTACTTATCCAAAAATAAATCTAAGCCTTTTCTGGACCACCACAATCCATCAAGTTAACGTATTGCCTGGGAAGAATTTCTTAATTGCCTCCACAGTAATTTATTTAAAATTAAAATGAAAATAAATCAAAATTTAATAATCCTTTTCAATTATTTGTTTTCCAACTTATTTGGACTGCTTATCTTCATTATTTTGTTCCTACTTTTAGAGCATACCACTGTGCAGTGAAGTCTACTGAGCATCCAATTTAGTACCACATTTTGGTTAGTGAGATACAGCTGCTGCCCTGAAATTTTCAGTCATCAGAATGGTTTCAAGAATCAAATGGAATGGACATGGATTCAGTTCTGCAGTCAAAATTCCAGTAATCTCTGATGACTGATCAGTATTCAAGTGCTAAACTTACATTAAAACCACTTTATCTTTGTTGTTTACAATTACTGAAAACTACTTCAATACTTCAGTGCCTCAGTGAACCAAGTGCATTTGCAGGGCCATTTCACTTGGCAAGCAATGGAGACATTTTTAGATTTTAATCATCTTGTTAGACTTCCTTGTCCCCAGTAGTGGTAATTCAACAACTGCAGGATTAATCCAGAAAAAAGGCAGTCAGAGGTTAAAACACACTTGAGAGCTTTTTAACAAATTTAAGGAAGGCTAACTCGGCAAGACAGAGTGGTGTACAATTTATCAATGACTTCTCAAGTTTTCATGGTGCAGTAGTTCTTGCTATTCTAGTTAGGCATCATATTCATACTTTAAAAAAGATCTATGCTTGGATTTATAGGAAAAAGACCAGATGTTGGTCTTTGTCTTTATATTTTGATTTGCAACAGAGGTTGTGGGGAAAAAAAGCTTCCCTTTCCTAGATTATTAGAAAAAAAGGGTAATCAAAACTCTACAGACTGAGGGGATATTCTTCTAACTCGCACAGGAAACATAGCACACTGTATATTTGGCTTTCAAGCAAGAAGGCATTAAGCTTAAGTCTTAATTTTACAGTCCTTAAAAGGGTGAACACTGATAAAAAGGACAATCTATTGGGAAAATGAAGCAGTATCAGCCTATTGTCCCAACATCAAAATAAAACTGTATTTATGCCTGCATGTCACCTGGTATCTCTTGAGCACAGGATGGCTACACCAGCTGCTCACCAGGGACACAGGTGACTGGCAAGTCTGCAGTCAGACCGAGTTGCTATGGGATATAACCGGGACTCTTGAAGGGGCCATAACCTGTCTGGGCAGGTATAAATGTCTCTCCCTTCAATGCATTTTGCTCCATCAAGAAAGTCTTTTTAAATGCATATAAAGTGATAAATTCACCCCACCCTAATGGGTTTGCTTCCTTTCCTGCAATGCACTGGAGAAACAGCCAGGCTGAGTCTACTCAGAAATCATGGCTTTGTGGCCATTTCCCTGGCTGCACTTCTCTGCATGCCACCCTGCATGCCATTGCTCTTCCAGTTAGACACTGCATACATGGGCCAACTGGAATGAGACAAAGATGGAAATTCCATAGGTCTGTTTACACTGCCACTCAGGATCAGAGAACTAAAATCCTGTGTCAGGCATGGCACTGACACACTGGCTGTAGATTCTGACTAAGGAAGATGACAACCATGCCAAGGTATGTGCTCCCCATGGTAAGAAGAGGAAGACAAGGGCACAGTTCTATTCCCCGTGTTTTCCCCGAATCTATTTTCCTGCTTTACTAACCCTCCCATTCACAACAGGTAGCTGGGTCCTACCTGTCTGGATTATAAGAGCTGAGAGATTTCAGAAAAACTCAGCACCTTCAGCAGCACGTGTGGCAACAGGACAGCGCGGGAGCGAATTTCACACAAACAGCAGTGTGTGAAACACAGGAAAACAGGACAGTTACGCCTCTTGCATAAAAGCCTGCTGTTGGAAAAAAGCCTAAAGCAACAACAAAAGGTTAATCTTCCACCAAAAAGTTTATACAATAAAAATCGTATGTTTTCTTGCAAGTGGTTTACTTTGTGCCAGACCTTAACAGCATGTGGCACATAAACAACAACATCTGAGCAAGACTGAAGTCAGCCACTGATGGGAAACAGACCCCCTATCTCTGTGCGTAGGTTGGTCATGGACACCAACTTTATGCTTAAGGTGTAAATTTGACACTAGTTTTACATTGGTTACCTTCCCACGAAGAGCACTGGAAATCTATGTGTATAAAGCACTACAGGGACAAAATATAATTTGAATATTATAAGAATCATAGCAGTAATAATAGCAAACAATTTACATTAATGTGATTTGAAAATCAGTCCTTTTAAGTTCCACACTAAAATAAAAGTGGAAGGCAACACATATAGAACAAAAAGAACATAAGATGGGGATGATTTAACAGCATTTTTGAGTTTTAATCACCCGTGGATAAAGTCAGTAACCAGATACTATGAAAATAAGTGCAAAAATCTATGTAGGATAAAAATATCTGAATTTTTGAATGATACTTTCTTCTTCAATTTTGTTTCTCCTTTTCTTTCAATTTGGCAAGTGTTCCTACTCTCTTGCTAGATTGATACTGACAAAGTTACTGATGAAGTAATGGTGTATACACAAATTAACTACAACATTTAGAGAAGTTTTAAAAGGCGATTCTGCAAAACAACATTACTTCTACTTACACATACTCTGTCCACCTCCCACAAACAGTGTTTTGGAAGGAATAAGAACAATATGAGAGAATAAATGTTTATCAATGCTCGTCCCTTTAAACCAGGTTGCACCAAATATTGCCTTAATTTCTTCCATTTTCTGAGGATAATTAAATATTTAAAAGAAAAAAACAAAACAAAACCAAGGTCTCAATGGGAAAATAAGATTTGATTGATGGATCTGAGAAGTCTTCTCAGCTGAGAATACTTAATGTCAAAGTACTATACACACTGACAAGTGGGATTGGCAAAGAGGACAGAAAAAAGAAATGGCACTCACCATCTTAAAAATCAATTCTTAGCTCCCTTAAATTGTCAAGAGCTCATACTTCAGTCTCACTCAGAACAGGTACTGCTCCTTTTGTGACAGTGTAACACCTAACCACATCTTTCTGCATTTTCAAATTTTGGTTCACCATTTGATTCTAACTGTTGGTTCTGCTGCCAGATTCTTCATTCATAATTCAGCCTCTCCTGACAAGACTGAAGGAAAAAAAAAAATACTCAGAGCTAAATACTTATTGGTATTTAGGATATTCAGCTGAGACACAGAAGACCCACGTTTGAGAAGCAGGTCTTACAGTATTCATTGCAAAGGAAGACAGCTCTACCAAGAGAGACTTCATGGTCAACACAGATATTTATCACAATCCAGCTAAAGCAACCCCTCGCACAGCTTGTTCGTTCCTGCAAACCCAGTTATTACCATGCATAATTTTCCTGCTTGTCACAAACTTCAAAGTCTACCTTAGGGCTCAAAAAAAGACAATTTCTGCATGTTAGCTGCAGCAACGCTGCTTATTTATCTTCACATTATCTTAAACAGGATCATATTTCATCACAACATTGCAATTCTCACTTGTCTTGCTTACATTTAATAATTGGTACCACTGCAACTATATTAGCAAACACCACCGCAGCAAGGTCTTAAAAAAGATACAATTCCTTTGACTAATCCTGAAATTTTTTTTCCCAACTAGTCTTTTTAAGAAAAGGTATTCAGCTCCATCTTCTGCCAGATTCAGATTATTACCCTCTGAGGCTGAGGGCTGCACAATATAAAGGGATTTATTTTCCATTTGTTAAAAATCTTACAAGATTGCAAAAGGCAGAAGTCCAACCTACTGCTGTGTAGATACCTATCAAAGTGAAAGGGACACCTCTTCCCCACAGGTCCATTAACACATCTCATTACTGCCCTTAGCAGCACCAGTAACAATCCTTGGAAGACCTGTCTTTTAACTCAGAAGTAATTTAGTGCATTTTGCCCTTGTTTGCTGTGATAATTATAAACACAGACGACAAAGGGCACTAAAGCCAGGCTGCCTAACAAGACTCAATTAGCTATTTCGAAGAGCTACAGAGAAGTCACTGGGAAAAGAATTTTAAAAAAAAACAAAACACAAAACCCCAGTCTACTAAATACTAACATGCTCTCTCACTCTGCCCCTCTAATATTATGAAAATCCGGTTATTTTAATTAAAATAAAAATTAAAACTGCATGGTTTACAACCACCTTTTCGAAAGCCCTTTGCTGCCCTCATGTGTTTCACAGAGTAACTCTTGAAGTCTACATACAAAATAAAATAAGACCTCCAAGCAAGACAACAGCTTCTCCTGTTATGAACAAGACATAGCTCATGGAAATAATAACTGGAAAATAACTGAATTTTTCTCTGCTTCTTCTAGGAATGCTAAGTTGACTGGTTTATAATTCAATTACTATATATTAAAAATAAGAAAATGTATTCAGCTTGAGGTAATAATAATTTCCAAGCAATAGATTTGAAAGCTAGTAGGCCAATTTATTGAAAGTTAATGACGTTAGCCTGGTAGAAAATCTGAAACACTTTATTTCAAAACATAATTTTCATCAAAGCTTAATTTCAGCACCCTTCTATTGCTTGAACGGACTGGCAAAGCAACTTATTTCATGTTCTATTCCAGTGTAGAAGAAAATCATTTGACTGTTGCATTAAGGCATCTGTTACACTCACAATCAGTACATCAAAAGCTACAGTTTCCATATCAAGCTTTCCTTTGACACTGTACCAGCATCTTCTTCCTGAGGGTCTTCTACCTGACACAGATGCTGGTAGAAGATACCCAGAGTCACACTTTGATGCATTTTGCACTCAGAATTCGGCTGCTGAGGTTCAGACCATCCTTAATAAGGCTTCTTCGTTCTCTTCTCGTGCTACTCTCTTCACCCTGTCCAGTCCCTGTGCTGATTTCAGTCTCAATTTTGTCAATATGAGTTTTTAATAAGTTGTAGTAACATCTCTTATGCCAATCCTGGGTTTACAATGATAGAACATATCAGAATGACCAGTAGCATCTGCTCTGTTACGAAGCTCTTCTGTACTCTGTCTGTAAACTGTAAAGGGCCCTTCTGTACCAAAACTGGCAACCATTTAGCCAGTCCCCCAGCAGCCGCTCCACTGGAGGGGTAAAGTGGAAACAAGAGCTGGATCATGATCCCCATGGGTTTGTTCAACCCTGGATATAAGCTATGTGCTGGAATCTGATAATAAATATACATATGTATGTATTGCCAGGCTGTTCCTGAACTGTCGTGATTGTTTTATCATTAAAACTGCCACAATATGAGTGCTTTTAAACTCACCTGCTTCTCAGTAATTACAATACAGTGACTTCTCTCTTTGCTACAGAATGTGTAGAATTCCAAGCTATAAAGTAGAATAACTTTTTTTTCTTTCTTTCCATCACCAAGAAAAGCATGATAAGTGTTCTGCAAATAAACACAAGCGCTTCTTTACCAGTGGGGTGCACAGGAGGAAATGGTTGTCATCTCATTAATAAAGTACTGAGTTTTGTTCTCTGTTCCCCTGACAGAAAACAACTAGTATTGTAGTCTCACTCTAGAAAAGCTTTTTGCCATTGCTCCTTAGTTCCTCATTTATTTAAAGGAGCAAATGCAGCCTAAGTACTGCCAACATCAAAATACTTTCACTGTTCACAGAAAATGGGATATTAGTAAAAGTTGGCATTCTGCAACTTAAAATTCCAACACCAGGAAAGCCTCCTGTTTTCCAACCGCAGCCCTGCAGGTTTGCTCTTGGCACCAAAGGACAGGGCACCTGTCCCTTCACGTCGTGGCAACAGCGTGGTGGTGGGAAAAGCAACAGGAACTGCAACACAGCGCAGGTTTACCCATCCGCTCTTCTCACAAACACGGTGTAAAAACATCTGGTGATGGAAATCAACGACAACTACCGTGTTAACTTATACCAGCCTAATGAAGTTTTAAGTGCCAACCCCTAACATGCTTGATGAAGCACCAGAAGGTGACCAGTCTCTGGAAACCGATGAGGCACCTTGAGCACCGACACTTACCCTGCGGGCACCGGCACGGGCTGTGCAGCACCGGGGGGCTCTTCCCTCCCCACCGCGGCCTCCCCGGGCTGAGGCCTACGGACTTTATCCCTGCTGCCTTGCAGAAGCAACTACGCCTTCTCTCCCACTTGCAGCCCCGTTTGCAGGCACCACCTCTCCCCCCAGCGAAGCCCTGCAATGAACTCGTAACCTCGCCGGACAGGACCACCCCGCACCTCCCCTCCCCGCAGCCCTCCCGTGCAGCTCCCGCACGCAAAAGCCCTGCCTGAAACCCGCGCTCTTCCCGGGAGCCCCGAGCGCCCCGACACCCCCCAGCACCAGAGCGGGG
>NW_009952973.1:3398875-3428731 GCF_000747805.2 Chaetura pelagica | reverse complement strand
CCGCGAGGCCTGTGGTGCTGCCGCGGAGCGGCGTCCGGCGGCTGCCACACACCGTGCTCGGCTTCCCTGTTTTGTCCGCCTCGTATCGTTTTTTTCACCCCCAGGGCACTTAATAAATGACTTACTAAATGCTTGGTGTCTTCCTGGGAGCTGAAATTAAGTCTGTTGGCTTTAGTATCGGCTTGATAGGAACCCAGGATGAATCCGAGGTGAACAGGTGTCCTGTTCTCGACTTCATGTTACTGTTGCTCACACGTTTTCTGTGCTTACGAGTTTGTCACTAGGGCTGAGTGAATCATGTCCACGATAAAGGTATGTTTTGTTTGTGTTTTTTTCCCTTTCAGGAAAGCGCTAAAAGAATCAGATTACTGAATTCATCCTCAAAAGATAATACAACTGCATTCTATGGCATAAATCAGTTTTCTCACCTGTTTCCTGAAGAGTTCAAAGGTACGTTTTCTGGCTGCTTCTAATGCCTGTTCTGTTATTGTTCTTGTTCTTCCCCAGAACCTTGTATCTTTTTACAGATCCTTCCAGTGCTGACAGTCAGCCAATTTACAATGTCTGGTACCAAACTGTAAGTACTTCTGAGATATACAGCAATCCTCTTAATGTGTCTCTCTGCTTGCAAGGTTGAATGGCCCAGAGCCTGAATTTTACTTGGTATGCAGACCTTACCTCCCTTCATTAAAGACTTCTTCAGTTGCAACAGTTCTAAAACTGGAAAATGCACAAGGTTCTTGAGGACTTTAAGTTCCTATTCTGTAGGCTGCAATCCAAACAATGCTTGGAGGTTCAGGGCTGTACAGTGATATCTATGACTTTCAGGAGCAGTGCGCAGGAGCAAGGTTTTTTTAGTAGGAAACTTTGTCTGATTGCTAACCTAGCTTATTGCTGTTAAAGTCTGTTCTTGTATGTTCTTTCCGTTGGGGGATTTCACACTTTTAAAAATTTTAAATAATTAAATAGTTTTTTCTTTTAGTGAAAAACTAACCACTTGACTGTGTTTTAGAATCTTTACATTATTGTCTTATTTTTCCCCTTTTTGCTTGACTAAAAGTATTTTTCCACTAAGCAAAATGTTGTTCAAATTTTTGTATGAAACCTGTGTTATTGAATGTTTATTGATCAACTAGTAAATCTATACACTTTGTACCTACATTCCCTACATCACATATCTCTGTTCTTTCTAGGACTGTGGGAATATTTACATGCATTCTGGGGTATAGTGATTATTATAAAATACATTCATTTTCTGTGGATTTGAGAATGAGATGTAATCTCATGAGTGTAACTGTAGGTAAAATTTACCTCTGTGGCCTCTAGTAAGACAGTTGTTTGTGATTTCTTTATATAGTGGATTTATAGATGTTTGCATTCTGTGTTTAGCTATTTACTTAAGAAGCATACCTCACAAACTTCCCAGATACGTAAAAGTGCCAAATGGAGAGGAAAAGCCTTTGCCAAAGAAGTTTGACTGGAGAGACAAGAAAGTCATTGCACAAGTGAGAAATCAGCAAACAGTAAGTCCTGGTGTTTTCCTTTCCTGCTTCTCAAGCAATGCTCAGAGACAGTTCCAGCACATTGTAGAGCACTGTGAAAGTTTTGGAAGTGACCAGCACTATCTCAAGATTTCTTGGAGCCCCAGCACAAGTATGGCCAGCTGAATATATACAAAATGACATAGCATTTTATTCAAAGTGAGATCAGACTTTAAAACATGAGATGTAAAATTGTGCATTTAGAAATTTAGAAATAACTTTTTTAATCTAGTTGACCTGTAAATAATTTGCACCATGTGTGTTTTGTATTTTTCTGAAGAGACTGAGGTAAGTTCAGTACCTCTCCTCATCCCCCTGTTTCACCTGGATGGGTATAGGTCTTTTGCTGTTGTTTTCTCTTGTGGTTGAATACCCTTAGCTGGTCGACACCCAAATCTTTATAACAACTTAGGGGATACATTCATGATAGGAAGATAATCAAACCCCACATGATTATTGTTTATCCCAAAGTGGTTATGGTCACTGGTAAGAAACAAATAAGCTGTTACATGCCCAATGTCTTTGCTTTCTGTGCTTTACATAGTAACCTGGAGCTTGCCTAGGAATAAATTCTCCTTCCTGTTTTAAATGCCACAGTGTGAAGAGCCTGGAGCTGCAGTACAAAGTCTGTAACTGGCAAAGAACTTTTCTATTATGTTTCATTTCAGTGTTGTAATCTACTATATTTCTGTAAAATTCTTCAGACTGTGGAAAGTTGTAGATTGCCTCCTGAAGAGCAGCCTTTTCAAGAACTTACTAACTAAAGTGGTTCAAAAATAATTTCCTCCTGAGCCCCAACCCTTCTTCAAGAAAATAGATAACCTCACAGCAAAAAGCATCCTCAGACCTATCTTAAAGGGGCAAAAATTAATCAGGGAGGAATGCTTAAAGTAAGGCAACCACTATGCATGGATCTTTAAAATAAGACACCCATCATGTGTTTCTAGCTTTCAGAGAGCACTAGAGGGGAATAAAAGAGTATTTTAAATGAAAAATGAAGTTCAAGGATGATGCAGTAAGTGAAGAGCATTAGAAGACCCTTTTGACTCTTTTTTTTTTTTTTTAAGCCTGATATGAAAATTAAAAACAAAGCTGACTTTTTCTTTCTTCCATTTTCCTTTACTTTGTACCAGTGTGGAGGCTGCTGGGCTTTCAGTGTTGTGGGTGGTATAGAGTCTGCCTATGCAATTAAAGGAAATAACCTGGAAGAACTCAGCGTACAGCAGGTTATTGACTGTTCGTACAATAATTACGGCTGCAGCGGAGGATCCACTGTTAGTGCTTTGAGCTGGCTGAACCAGGTTTGAAACTTTCATAAATCATTAACCCTTCCTTAGCTTTCCTATTCTTTTTTCACTAGGAAAAAGTGATGGAGAAGGTAGAGTGTACAGCTGATCTGAATTCTTTTAATGGATGTGTGCATATGTATGTATATATGCATATAAATGTGCACGTGTGTGTGCATGTGTATTTATTTTGCCTGGAATCAAGAGAAAGTTTGTTCAACCAGAATTGAAATCTACTTGGAATTTTGTAGTCTGTATACGTTCTTGTGAGTGTTACACATCAACCCACAGGGGAGGAAGACAGTGTTCCTTGAAAGCTACAGTATTTCCACTTAATTTAATTGGGACTGCAAACATACAGTACTAGTGCAGAAGGAGCCATTTTTCGGATTTGGGTGTCGAATTAAGCACCAGCATCTGGGGAAAAGGAAGGGATGTTGAGATTTTCGGCTGTCAACTTTCTGTGGTTTTGTTTGCAGACACTGTGAAATTGTGGAGGAGTGTGGAGAACGTCAGAAAAAAATAGACCCTGTTTACCTTTGTTTCACTTGCAACTCAAAACAATGAAAATACGGACATAGTTTCTATTTTAGTTGTAGCTAACATTTCATTCATGAAAAATGCAAAATGTGTATTAATAATACATAAAAGCATAAACATTTCAATATCTTTGAAATAAAAAGTACTCTCTCTAGGATGAGTTTGCACTTTAAGAATATAAAAAGAATCTCTTAGGTTTTTAACATTATTTTTTTAATATTATTGTCCTTTATAAGAAACTCTGTAACCCCTTAAGATTCATCTAACCCCAGCTAATAATAATCTAGATAACTTGCTTAAGTTTGCATTTCAAGAAAAACAGAGGTTACTCTCCTGGGTTCCTCTGAAGCAAAATTCCCTCTTTCATGAGAGGTACAAATGAATTAGACAGGAGGAAACAGTGTCATAAATACACTGTACTGCATAAGACAATAAAAGTATTAAAAGTTGATGCAGTAGCTTTGCAGCTGGACTTCAAATTGGCAGCCATTGTAGTCACTATATACTGGCATGATGATTTAATGCTAATAGCAGAATTGGACTTAATTTCAATATTTTATATAACTATTCTTGTCATATTTGTGGCTCTTGAACTGTCCCAAGGAGAGGATAATTTTGTGTTTGGATGTCATTTGAAGACCATGAATTCATTGGTTGTGTCTTGAATTGATGAGATTGCACGAGGCTAGTTTAAACCAGGGACACCCTTTAAATTTTTCTTCATTGTTCAAAAACTTCTGAAGCTTTCTCCACAAACAAGGAAACTAGAGATATTTACTATCTTATTTCCCAACATGACTTCCTATTTCTCATGACATGATGAATTTTGAGTGAGTTCTGTGCTCATTTTCAAGGTGTTGCAATCTGCATAGTGTTAAAGTCAAATGCATTACATTCTCATTCATTTATCTTCTTTTCAGACAAAAGTAAAACTTGTGAGAGATTCAGAGTACACTTTTAAAGCTCAGACAGGACTGTGCCATTATTTTGGTCCCTCAGGTTTTGGAGTTTCAATAACAGGATTTGCTGCATATGATTTCAGGTAGCTACTATTGATTCTTTTTATTTGCTGTACTTTTCCTTCTGCATGGAGTAAGCTAGAGCCAATAGTACATTGACTAGCCAAAGGTTATGACGCAGATTGCATCAGTTCTGTAGCTGTGTACTGGATAAAAATTAATACGTAACATTTTTTAAGTGTTATGGCCTGCCAAAATGAATCCACTAAGTCCTGCCATTACTGAGCTTTTTCAAATTAGAAAGCTTACATCAGTGTCTTAAAATTAGGTCTTGTCAGTTGGCAGTGTTTAAAATGGACCTTTGAGTCAGAAACAACTTAAAATACATGCTAAGTGAACATTACATTGCTTAGTATTAGAAATGGTAAATCCTACAAATAGTAACTGGGATTTGTTGAAGAATTTAGGCAGTGTTCAGTTATTTTAGAATTTATCCATTTACATACCCACCTGCATCTTCCTCCAGTCCATAACTACTGGATTTTGTAAAGACAACTGGTATTTTTTAAGGTTTCTGTACCAAGAAATTGTTTTCTTTTTTGTCAGTACAGTACAGCTGCAAACTGAACTTCAAGACAAAAAATGTAAGCTTGACTAGGAATTTAATTACTAGGAATTGAATTACTGTCAGATATAAGTAAATAAAATCAATTAGAGCTTTGCCAGTCTGTATTTGCCAAATGTAGTTACTGCACATAAAATGCAGTGATAAAAAATTCTAGTTCCTGTATATTATGTAAGTAAAACTGTATGAGGATGCTAATGGTAATGTCTGATAGTGGTAGTGTCCTGGTTTTTGTTATGTTTGGGATACATATTTTAGTGTATTATGATGTATTATATGAGGTACTTCTACATGTTTGAAAAACGGGTGGGAAATAATATAGACTAATGATTTGTCCAAAGCTGGGTTTTAATTGAGAAGTGCTGTATATAAAAGATACATAGTGCTTACCATTGCCCACTGACTTGACCCAGAAACCTGCTTCTTTTTAATAGCATCTTTGGATCTACACTTTTCCCATAGTCCATGTGCCCTATATCTGTATTACTGTGTTGTAGTATATGAAACACGTATTCATTGATCTATGTTATGTGATGTGTAGAACTCATAGGAAACAGTTGATTGATTTTTAAGTTGTACTTTACAAGCAGATTACCACCTCTCCAATTGCTTTAGTGTGCTAACTTAACTCACTTGACATTATCACTTGCTCCTTTCACAGCGGTCAGGAAGAAGAAATGATGAGGATGCTTGTTAACTGGGGCCCCTTGGCAGTAACAGTAGATGCAGTTAGCTGGCAGGATTACCTTGGTGGGATTATACAATATCACTGCTCCAGTGGAAGGGCAAATCATGCTGTTCTCATCACTGGTTTTGACAGAACAGGTGTGTTTCCACCAACTGAACTTCAACCAAGTAGGTTTTGTGTTTTCTCTCTTACTTGCAACTTGCTTCCCTTGTGGCAGCTGATTAAAATCCAGAATTGGGTGGTTTGTTGCGAGCTGCTTAGTTCGGTTCTGAAACTGCAGCTTGATCCCAGGAGAAAACAGCTCTCTTTGTGCTCCTTCAGTTCTGTGGGACTTCATGTCCTTGTAAAGTCACAAAATGACTATACATGTCTTTATGCTAACAAAGGTTACATGCAGTCTGTTCAACACTGGACTATTAGCTCTGTCCTCTGTGCGGTAGGTTTCACAGTATTACATCATAAAACCATCAGAAACTATAAGATGCTAAATAACTCTGTTGTGTTAGAATTTTGTTATGCTGCCATGTCTCATGTTGTCCCTTGTTTGTGAAAATGTCTCTTCCAGGTAGTATCCCTTACTGGATTGTACAGAATTCTTGGGGGCCTACATGGGGAATAGACGGCTATGTTCGTGTTAAGATAGGCAGCAATGTCTGTGGTGAGTCTGATAAAAAATCATGAAAGTGGTAAAGCTCACATGCTGGGATACGTTTCTCCATGTAGGTAAAGCAAAAGAATGGGATACTAAGAGAGGAAGTACAAGTTACTGCTATGGTTTAAAAGAGATTGGATGAGTCTAGGTGGAAAAGTAAATAAATCATTTGGTAGTTTAACCAAGCTGTATAGCTGAATGACTGAAAAACACCATGCAAAGGTAAACCTATGTAAGGCATAACAAATAAAGTGCTCTTGTACCAACCTTCTATGTAAAGGTGATGGTATTGTAAAATATACAGTGACATATCCTACTGCTAGGGTAGTGCCATTGCTATACTCAGGGTATGTAAACCAGCTGCTGTCCTTCTGTGGTGGATTTAAGTACATCTGAGCTCAGTTCAGCTGGATCTGCCTGTGCTTGGAAATTGTGTACCCTGCTTATGGCTTTTCTTGTAGGATGGAGGTTGGTACTGTTGTTACTCGTTCTGTCTGCCACCCTGTTACTTGTCTGCATAATATTTTTCTTGGTGTTTGAGGGGGGTCTGTAGTGTTAAATATGCAGTTTCTTCAGCATTGCTGGATATGGAGGTAAGGCAGACGAAACTCCTGATTACCAGCAAAGATTGCTAAGCCAAATTGGTAGGATTGGACTACTAGATAGTAAGTACTGTGTCCATTTAATTTTTGTCTGTTAGATTAACAGTGTAGGTCCTGTGTTGGCTTTCAATATTGGATGTTTCAAGATTGCTCTCACAGTCATTGTAAAAGGTGTTGGGCGATGTAAATCATTGTAGAGAAGCACAAATAACATTCAGTTTCTCTGCACTCAGTAAAGATGAGGACAATATATCCAATCATAGCTTTACCATGTTGCCGAATTATTTTTCTTGTTGTATCAGCAAACTATTAGGCAAGAGAAATTTAGAAGCAGTGATAGTTAAAGCAAGTCAGTTGTAGAACTGGTCAGGAAGAAAAGCTGTGTCATTTTCAAAACCCATGCTCTCAAAAAGCAATATTTTTTCACATTTTCTATAGTGTGTCACACGAGAACAATCCAGCAAAGGTCAGTAGTTGCTCTGTTTCCCTCACAGATGTTGTCTTCTGATTTAGATATGCTCTGACACCACTTTTGATGGTTTAAGAGCCATCACCTTTGATACCTTCACAGGCTGTAGTAAGGCATAGCTTTTAGTGCTGGAAGTAATACAACAATGCAAATGGAAGTTGTG
Source organism: Chaetura pelagica (assembly GCF_000747805.2). NCBI lineage: Eukaryota > Metazoa > Chordata > Aves > Apodiformes > Apodidae > Chaetura > Chaetura pelagica. The sequence goes on along the minus strand of NW_009952973.1, from coordinate 3,421,206 downwards.
ATTTCTAGTTTCTTGGTGAGCTTTCAAAGGTACATAGCTTCATACTGCCTATCCCTTGCTAATGAATACAGTTAAAGGGAAGAGGGTATCAAGGTTTAGATCGCTTCTCAGCAGCCAGAATTGGCCAATATTGAATCCTCAAAAAGGATCTAAAGTTTTGAACATGGAAGCAGAGAAGGGAGTGTAGAGCATAGCTATGGTGTCAGGCAATGAAGAAACTGAAGAAGTTTGCAATTAAGGGTTGCAGCTGATTCCCTGCTCCTTCTCCCTACAGTTCACTTACTGTCATGGCACAGCAGAGAGGGTATATGAATGGGAATTCTGGAAACTTAGTTCTGGCAAGTCTCCACTTCTGATATTCATTAATTTGTTTGTTTGTTTCATTTGTAGGTATAGCAGATACAGTTTCAGCAGTATTTGTTTGACACTTACTGTCCAAAGACCATGATTATTGTTTGGCACTCGTTGTATTGGCACTTACTGAAGATTTACTTCAGAGCAACATTTTCTAAAATAAGAAGTGACTGCAAGGGCAATTTCTGCTCTTAGGCAGTACAGGAGTGGGTTGGCTGGAGTTTTTTAAAAGTGTTTTTATTGGACTGTGTGTTGCATGTCAAATACCTTGTGGAATATGAAGACTCGGAATCAATTGCATAGTACACAAAAAGAAGTTACCAAGATGGGCTGAAACTCTGAATGTACTACTCCATGAAAAAGAAAGAAGTGATGAAAAGTGATAAGGAATTTGGATCAAATAATCAGTAGTATGACAGAATACATCAAAATGCTTTGGATATAAGAACTACCATGATTAGGTCTTGTTTTATTGCAGGAAGAGCAGTAGGAAGAAAAGATTCTTTCTGTTTTGCTTGGATACTGATCTTGGCTTTTCTAGCACTTCTAACAGATGCATATTTTATCTTCCTCCCTTTTATGAGATCCTACTGTTTCTCTACTGCTACAATAATATAAGAAAATAAATGCAAAGTCGTTGTTTCCTGAGTACCCCCTCTATCTGCAGTCCTTCAGTTTCAGCCTTCAGACCTTTGTTGGGTAAACATCTTCAGAGCAGGGAGTGTGTATTGAAAAATGCCTGGAAAAGTGTCTTCTGCATTAATTTGTTAGATGGATGGAAAAGTAAGAAGTAACTGCATGTAGACAAACCAAGGCAGTTCTAGTGATGAAACATCCTGGTTTCTGGCAGGATGTTTGGAGATCAGCATTGCTGTGCTTTGAGAGCTGTGTCAGTTTCATGCCTTCTCTCTTCTCTGCTTCACAGCTACCAGGGAAGCCAATTGCAAAGCAGAAATAAACCCCCTTATTTATTATAGAAAAAATTGTGTGCGTGAGGATTGCTAAGCTGTTTGTCACCTTTGGAAACTCAGCAATTACAGAATACTCCATATAGAATGGATGTTAAATTTCTCTACATTAATTTAATTCATAGGTGAGAATTGCTGGGAATCATAAGGTAGTTCCAGCCCTGGCTGGCCTGTAAAACTGCATTTGCAGGCAAATGTAACTAGACTTCAAAACTAAACGTGTAATTCTAAAATGCTCTGAATCTTTCATCTGGAACGCTGTCCCTGTATCATTTCTGAAGCATTACTATAAAAAGTATTGAAGCAATTTTGTGATTTTTTGCACTTAATTACTATATCATAGTAATAGATCAATGTTTTGTTTTCTTTTTATGACAAATGCAATCATAATTGTCTGTTGTTAGTATTGTCATTTTAGTTCTCCTACTTTTAAGTGTTAATGTTTTAAATTATGAAGGCCTACTGTGTATTTCCAAGGGAAGCATTTAAAAAGACAAGAGTCCATCTAATGAGAAGACAACACAGCTTTATCAATATTCTATATTGATATATATACATACTGATATTCTATACAAATTTTATCCTTATTTCAATTATATTTTTAATAAAAAAACATTTCAAATACCTGTCATACTTTTGTTTAAATTTTGTGCTTGCTTTAGAAGGAAAACAAAATATGACCTTTAATACTGCTTTATTTAAATGGCAAAGTACTTATTTGTATCTGCTATTCTTAACAATGATTTTCTAGGAAAGGGATTTACATTCATAAGTAACACATAGATAGCAACATGGTTTTTGATGGATGTAAAAGTTCAAGATGCTTGGATTTCTCTAGATTGAGGAGTTATTTTTTTAATCTAGCTTTTGAAACTCTTAACCCAAAATTCCTTTTGAAATTCCACTAGAGTTCAGAAACTAATATTCTTCTGAAGGTGCTGAGACTAATTGCATCCTCAACTAGAAGTTAGTTAAAAACAGCCATTAGGAAAAAAAAATACAAAGATATATACAAATATTACACGATCATGATAATTATAATTTGCTTCCTCTCTCTAGGTGCAGGTTTTGAGAAGCCAACTAAGAGTTAAATGGGTCACTGGCTCAAACCAGGACAGACTATCATTTTAGTCTTAATATAAGCTAACTCAATACAGATTTATTTTTTTTTTTTACAATTAAGTTTCTTCCATGAGCTGTTCATACTATTCACATAGCCATCATACATAAATACATATTTACACACCCACACTGCATGAGAATAGCTGTTATATTTGAGGGATAACACCACTCAAGGTGAAAGTCCTCAAGTTCTTCACAGCACCCTGTCTAGGAAGGCAGGCTAGTCAGAGTCATCACTGCTAAAATAGGAGCTGTCACAGTATTCTGCTGTGTAGAGGAACTTATGAATGTTTGGGTTCATCTTTGGTATCCAGTGTCTTGGCACTAGAAATGTTGAAAGATTAAACAAATCCACAAACACCTTGTATCTGTCACTGGAAAAGATAATTGGAAAAATTAATACTGTGATATCAGCATAGAAAGCCATAATTTCAAAATCCTTAGGAATCATTCCATCATTTTTATTTACTTCGTAAGATTCCTGCACTAACTTGCCTGAATATTCCAGAGTAAAAATCCAGACCTAACTGTTTCTAGAGAATAGTGTTAGACATCAGATTAGTTTTAAGAAGGAAAAATGGTTGTTCCAGTCATGTTTTTCTTCTGAAAATGCAGAGTACGTAGGCTATTATCTCCAGACCTCCAGCACTGTGGTAGATATTAAGTAGAATTTAATTTAGGGAGAATGTTAACTTGAAGGATGAGTGAGAAAGCTTGCTGAAAAAGACAGACTTTAATAATGTGATTTAATCAGTCTGTCTGTTTTCTATTCCACACACTCATGACGGTTGTGATGGGAATTGTTGCTACAGCCCTACATGGCAGTTATCAGCTATGGACAGTTTCTCTTTGAAAACAACCTCAAAGAAGGTCCTCTTAGAAAAAGATGTTTTAAATACCCTTGTGCTTTTTGACCTAATGCTGTTCAGGACTGTCATGACCCAGTTGCAGCTAAAAGTCTTGACTTGTCAAACTAGCTGAATCCTCTGGCTCCAGCGAGCCGTCTGAAACCTGCCTGCTGGCATTAAGAGTATAAACTGTATTATTGCAGGTAATGGGGGAAATGCATTATTCTTACCTCACTGTTGAGCGCAAATACTGGTAGCCTGATGAGCCTCCAGTGCCAGCTTTGCTGCCAATCATTCTGTGCACCAGGCAGACATGGTTATCTAGGTAATACAGAAGAAGGACATGGCATGTTTTCAGTGTTAAGATATAACCAAAGGGTCACATCTCACATCGAGATGCATTGCAAAAATACTAAATATCATACAGAGGTCTTTCCAGATATAAAGAACTATTCAGTCTTCAGCAATGCAGGAGATAATTATGCCACTTTTCAGTCAACTAGCATAAAATTATTGTTAATACAGAATTAACACACTAATTATTATGCTCTGTTAATACGGAATTAATACGTTTATTTATAGATGTCTAGATAGGGAAGAAGCAGGAGGACTACATATCAAGGGTTGTCATGATGACATTTTGGCAGACATTGAAAAATATATCTGTCCCTTAAATAAAAATGTTCACTGAAAGAAGTAATAGCTACACTCATATATCTAAAGATCAAAGAAGAAGCTGTTCATCTTTCCTCCTGGCCAAAGTACAAACAAAATAAGTAATTCTTAAAGAATGAGCTCACAAGCTTAGTTCTAAAACTCTGGGTATAACATCTACAAAAAAAGGGTGAAAGAGAACAGTTTACTTGCACCTAAAATAGGGAGTGTCACAGTCAGAATTTGAAACTCACATCTCCATTTGGTCATGAGCACATCGATATCCATAAGGGAGGTAAGAAGCTGAAAGGGAACCTGAAAACGAGGCTCTTCCCTGGGAAAATGGAAGAGAAGACAGTGACATGTCTTGTGATGTACTTCACTTCTCAGAGTATCGCTTCACCAGTGTCTAACTGTGTCAATGTATATTTTCCCTAAATTGGTATTGAAATGTCAGAAGATATTCTAACAAGTGCCTCTGCCATGTAAGTCTCAATCTGTGCCTTTTTGCTCACACTTGGAAAAATAAATCTTTCTGGGACACTGTGTTCAACACCTTGAACAAGACAACACCTTTGGTCGTTCCAATCTGAGGAGCAGCATCTGGTCAGACGCAAAACAGCTGCCTGGAGATGCTGTTTAACCTCCGTCCTTGAAGATACTCAAAACTCAATTGGACACAGCTATGAGCAGCCTGATTCGACCTTCAAGTTGGATCTAGCTAATCTGGGGTTTTGTGGAGGGTTGAACCAGGTTATTTTCCGAGGCCTGTTCCAACCTAAATAAACCCGTGCTGCTGTCCTTAACCATCACCACTCCTCCTGCCAGCAGGCATTAAAGACACATCTTACGTTACCTGTAGAAGTAGATCATTAAAGCACCCTTCAGTGCTTTATAAGACAGTCGTCTTTCTCCTGCGAAATACAAATGTCCTTTGTTACTGATTTTCCTCCAAATGTATTGCTTTTATATGATTTTATGTATTGTATAAGAAATAAGAAGTGCATATTGACATACAGCAATGCAATGTACCTTTGCTAAGCAGGTGTTCATGACGTTTTTCATCAAATAATGAAAGTAATACATCTTTCTGTTTTTGGAATTCAGATAATAGGTCATCTTTTTCTTCTGATTCTGGTTTGGCCTTTGGTATTTAAAACAAAAACATGTTAGAATTCAATAGGGAAAATCAAGTATTTGAACGACCTGTGACGCAACTTCTATTTTCATCATCAGTACTCTGTAAGTTTACATCTTAAATATAAGATCTGTATTTTCAAACAAAATAGATGAGTCCCTGAGTCACTGTCCTTTAAAAAATAGTATTATCACAAAGCTCTCAGCAGAATTCAGATGAATGAATGTTGAAACAACCTGGCAGCTTATCACTTTTATTTAGGTCCGAAGGCCTTGAAGACATTTTTTTCAAGGCAAAAAGATGACATCCTTTCACAGCCATTGTTAAGAAAATTGTAGATAAAAGAAGTCTAGGTAAGTTAGAAACTTGTAAAAAGATATTCTCAGGAAATTAGTCAATCCTTATGGGTTTTTTTTTTCCATTAAAAATGTACTTATAGTTACATGTCTTAAATAGTTAAATGTTTTACATAGTTAAATAGAAATGGTCTGTTAGTGACACTCCACACAGCACATGGGCCCAAACTTTGTGGAGTTTTACTCTAAACTGTAGATAGAAGTTCTAACTCAAGGTGAAGTTGTACTTTCAGTAAAATAATTCTCAGCACTTCCATTGATACTATCCTTTTGCATTCAAAATCATCCACGTATCTATCACACACTTTAAACCATCTTAGATGTCAATTTATGCAGATTTCCTGGAAAACTTTGCATGTTTTTCTGCTTCTTGCACTGTGAGTGGGCCAAAAGTCAAGTTTATGTCACGGTGTTATCTTGCCAGCTGTCTTTGCTTATAGCTAGATTGAGAGTACATTATATACCTGCACCAAGGCAAATTCCTCTTCTAGACCTTTTAAAACATTCACTTCAAATTGTCCCCAGAAATCAAATCCTTCTGCTTCAAGTCCTGGAGTTCTTTCCAGCCATGCCTATAATAACAATAAGAACAACACCCCTAATAATAATATGTTGAAATACTAACAATGCCAGTGCATTACACTAGAATTACAAGTTACAGCAACATAAATTATTCTGCTACAGTTGCTCTGGTTTAATATCCCATAGAGGTGCTTATTACTGGAGTAAGCATGTCCATGTAGATGATTTATACCTCCATAATGGTGCCCTGAAAACATCCAGAGGTTTCACGTTAAATGACCAGACTTGTAAGACAAAAGCTGTCTCATTCTAACAGTATCTTTAAAGCCAATTACCTTTTAGGTACAGGAAAACAATCTTATTCCATATGTGTAGGATAATTGTAAAGATAAATCTAAGAAGGTATAAAACCAACTATATAACCAGTTCTTATATCAGACAGGCTGGATGCTGACCAAGCAATCTGTCATTTACTTACACCACAATATGCAATGATAAAAGATGCAGATTTACTTGGCAGCTAGCAAAGCTTTCTCATTTATTTCCTTTTAATAATGGGAATGAATTTAGGAGGAGAAAAAAAGTTAGGAATCCTTATGGTCAAACTCCCTTTAGAGATCACTTAATTTAGCTCCTCATCTGAAAGATACAAGAGTGTGAAGTCTTAACAAATCAAGAAAAGCTAGAGAAATTTCTTTTTTATTCTGTATCAGATGTCATTAGACAAATGCATATGGCTAATAAATGGATGCTTTTATTGAGGTTTATATTTCATTGTTCTTTGGAAAGTTATGTTAATTTTGTGTAAGAAGATTACAAGGGAGTTAGAGAAATTGCTGTGAGTAATTCCTCACTTTGAGACAAAGTCCTTAAATCAAGGTAGGGGATAATTAACATTTGTTAAACATCTTTTTCCCTTTCCATTTTGGGTTGTCATTTTTCCTTTTTTTTAACCTCACTTGTAGCCATCACTAACAATGGAAATCTTTTTTAGAAGTTTCCTTCTAAAAAGCATTTAGGGTCATAAAAAAATTTGAATGAAACAGTACATTTATATTCTTAGCTCATACTTTCACAATGCGATTTACTAGTTCAATCATCAGAGTTTTCAGATGAGAGGAAGTGCAGTGAAAAATCAGTTGGTTTACTAATGACTAACTTGTTCACACACAATCAGATAGGAATCCAAAACACAACAGACTGGGAAATTACCAGCATGCTTGCTTCTCTCAAGGAAGAATAATTTGTTAGTGACACCAGTGAAGGACACTCTTGGGAGATGAGGGAACCCAAAGAAAGGTCTAAGGCAGACGATGTTACCTCCACAAGTTGCAGCAGCGTTGGCTCTTGCTCTGATTTAAGCAGTAATTCATAATCCTGCCCCTTGAAGTTATCACGATAATGCCTTCTGTTATAGGGGACTCTCAGACTTTGGTGAACACCAATTTTGTTCTCTAGCAAGCGAAACTGCAGGCTCTGAAAACCTGAGGCTGGGCTTAGGTAGTATCTTTGGGAACAGAAGAAACAACATAAAAATACAGGTTATTTTACAATGATGGGGTTCTCTGGTATTACATATTCTAATTTTCTAGCTATATACTGTTTGTGCATACACAGATACTTATGTTTTTACTGTGTTTTAAAATGGCAGCTTTGCATGTGATGTACAGGAGGGAAAATTAGTGAGTATAATTTCCTTTCCAGACAGAATAAGCAGCTTTGCCTGTCCTGGTTTGGCTGGGATAGACCTCGTTTTCTTTTTAGTAGCTACAATATGTTTCAGATTTAATGTGGGATTTGCTACAAGAAGAATACTGATAATACACTCAAGTTTTTAGTTGCTAAGAAATCAAGGACTTTTCAACTTCCCATGCTTTGCTGTTGTGCAGCTGCACAAGAAGTTGGGAGGGAGCATAGCCAGAACAATAGATCCAAAGTGGCCAATGGAATATTCCGTATCATACAACATCATGCTCAGTATACAGATAAGAGTTGGCTGAGAAATACAGTCTGTCTTCATGGATTATGGTTTTGGAATTTCTCTCCTATAGGATTGCTATCCAGCAACCAGCTGGGCATCAGTCCGGGTGGTGAGCATTTGTGCTGAACATCGCTTACTATCACAGAATCATTTTGGTTGGAAAAGACCTTTAAGATCATCAGGTCCAACCATTAACTTGTTTTGGATATTCTTTTATTCTTATTCTTATTCTCCTCTTCCTTTTCTGTCCTGGTAAACTGATCTTAACTCACAAGATTTTTAACTTGATTCAGTCTGACTGAGGGGAAAGGAATTAATGAGCAGATGTGTGCTTAGCTGCTGGCTGGGGTTAAGCCACATCATCACCTCCAATAGCTATTACAAAAATGTCCTCATCATTAAAGTGCAAATGAATGCATTTTAGTTGAACTAATTATACAGTATAATCTCTACCTGTACAATATAGTACTGTTCAGAAAAACATATAGTGGGTTTCATTTGAGGAATTCCCTCATGGGATTCTCTCAGAGTTAAATTGCAAGACTGTGCTGAAAAAATATATGAATAGAAGTAATGTGAAATCCCACATTGCTAGATAATTGTAATGCATTTTGAATTGCAAATATAAGATTTTGGCAGAAACAGATCACTGATTTGATCTTTTATTTGCTTATTAAATAACAGTATGTTGTTGCAAAGCAGAAGCAAGAATGCAGCAAAACAGATGCCTAGCCCATGGTTTTCCCCAGCTGTAGTGTAATGCTAGACAGTACCAATGTTTCAGACTTCCAGGAGAAGGAAATTGTAGTTTCATGTGTTTTTTAGTTAGGGACCATTAAAAGGCAGAAAGGAAAGTGTACTAAAACAATGTAGAAGTGAATGGGATGCTGGTTGGCACTGAGGTCATGAGTCAGGTCAAGGACACAAGCAGAACAAGTACAGGAGGGCAGGCAGTGGAGGAAGCTGTCTCAAATGGTAGTGTAGTACAAGGACGTAGCTGAAATGAGGGAAGAAATAGAAATCCCACGGGACCAGTTCGGGAAGCCAAAGGATACCAAAGAAAGTCTGGGCAGCAGTAGGCAGAAGAGCTACCAACCACCAGCCCAGCAAGACATTGGGCAGCTAATGGAGAGTAGAAGTTATTGGGAAGAAAGAAGAGACAGCAACACTTCCTTCAGCCACTTGAAGCCTCCAGCACTGCAGACCCACTTAAAACATGAAGCAAGGGAACACTATGCAAAACAAGACAGCTGAAATATCTAGTTGATAATCTATGGAAAGTGCATTTCTCTCACCCAAGCACTTTAATTTGCAATAGAATACAGTGGCAACTGCACAGAGGTAAGTTTCAAGTAAAGTATTAACAGAACCCTGATCTATTTCTATTGTCTTTTTACTCTGAAAACAACCAGCAGTGCCACACAAACATCAACAAGTGATTTGTAATTCTTTGCAGAGCATGCTGGACTCACACTCCAGCTCAGACTCTTAATCAGCCCTCATGCTCTGATGTCAAAGTTGCCTCTCTGAGGTATCTTCTCACCCAGCTGAAGGGTGCATGTGCTACAAGCTGCCAGGGCACATGCAAAATTCACAACCAGTTCTAAGGATGAGAATTACCAACTCATGCATTAAACTGGAGGGATAGTAAGTATTTACCTGAAATCAAAGAAGTCCAGTGGAGTCATAGTTTCTAAAACTGAGAACTGTTCCACAAGTAATTTCAGAATCATTGAAATTCTGTTCATTCGAGTAATAACCTTCAGCATGTTCCTCTCATCTCTTACCTGTAGAAAAAAAAAATATAAAAATAACAAGATATTCTTATTTGTTTCAGGTCTTTTCTCTGTTGAACTCAATAGTTCCCAAGTCCTTTCCGATTGAAATCCATAGCAGCAGAATCTCATATGGAATGGAAAGCCCTGTTTTTAACTGAAAACTGAAACTATAATTTTCGAAGATTGAAATTTTTTTTTCCCTGACTAGTTATAGATTACAAGAAGGCCAAATATATAGGTGTTTTTTTTTCTTTTTTACATGTTTGACTGAAATAGGGGTCACCACAAGAAATTAAATTCCAGGCCAAAATACTTTATTTATATAATTATCATTTCCAGTTATTACAATATTGGTTTAATGCTATATGATATGATAATTATATTGTGCTTTCTATTATAACAACTTTTATAATAATTTCTATTATTGCAAAGGAATGCATCGTAGGGTAGGTGTGGAAAGTACTTAAAAGTTGAGAAGCAAAATAATCTGAGAGACATATCAGGAAAGCATATCTAAAAAGATGTTCATCAGAGACGTGCATTAGCAACCAGAGGAAAAAAGACTGCATCCAGTGAGAAAGAGAAAATATTAAGAGGGAAAACATTTCCTGCAGAGAAGTCTGCTACAATTCCTGTTAGCTTCAATGAGATCAAAATTCTTCCTAAGATCAGGGTACACAACCAAGAAATATCAAACTACAAAAATGAAAGATGATAACCATTTCTGTAATTGTCTTGCTATCTACTTAACCTTAACACTGACATTTCAAATTCTGATCATAAACAATTTTCATTTTTTCAGAGCAATAAATATAAAAGATTACTCTACTAAAGAACTTATTTTGATTTATTACAGTTTGATATAATGTTCACCTAAAAAACCCAAAAAAAACTATGAATGTGTAGGACAGTGAAGAACATTGTCATTTGACATTGTGATAAAATAATTCCATTTTTTCAGTCTGGTGTAGTTTCAAATTTTCTTCATATACACATACTCATGTTGTTCAAGCTACTTCTCAAATTACAAGCAGTCAGCTTTTTTTTTAGTAGATGTACTATCAGGTCAGTAGTTTTTCTTTGTTATCTCTCATTACGAGGTGTGTTTGTCTTCGGGCAGATGTTTAGCAATGTTCAAATATTCCTGTTGTAATTGTAATTTTCAGAAATTCTCATACAATCATACACTGTGGTTTTGATTATTGATTTTTTTTTGATTTGATACACACCTGCAGAAAAGAGTTCTACTTTCCCATGTCAGATATTGGATGGAAGGAAAGAAACAGTACGTAGACTTAAAAAAAATTAACAAAGGCAAAAGTTAAGTTTCTGCAGTTATACAGTACTAGTAGGAGAGTACGGAGGAGCAGAGGAGAATTGGTCTTGGCAATTAATTTACCAGAAAGCAGACTTCAGGAGGAAATAGGATTTTGCAGATCAAATGTCTGTACTCTCAGGATGTAGCAGCCATGCAGCCAAATTTCATTGGGGTTTTTTTATGCTGCTTTCAAAAAAAGAGCACATATTGCTTTGGTAAACCCAAATATATCAGGCTGGAAGGCAGGAGGCAAGAGAAAGAGAGGGCTAGATTTTCCAAAAATGTATATTTGCTCTTAACTTACATGGCCATTTTGAAAGATCACCCGTACAGAGTCCATTTCCCACAGAATCTGCTTAAACCAAAGTTCATAAGCTACAAGAAAGGCACTGTTAGTGTTAACTTCAACTCCGTGTTGGTTTTTTTTCATATCATTGAAGAATTAAAATTCTTGCATTTTTTATTTGAAATTAGTAGTCTACACTTACAGTGCTGGTGCAGATACTCAAATCTAGTAATTGTTAAAGTGTGTTGTCCTTTACCTTAACTGTTACATGAAATAATCTAGCATCAAGAATGTTAACAAATTCTTTTGAAGCATGCTTACACATCAGCTGTTTGATGTACAGAATGTTCATTACAAAAAATCTAGATCTGATACCCCAGTAAAAGCTAGCTCCAGAGCTGCTTACGATCTTTATGTTATGTCCATGTTTCCCATTAATAACAGAAAAATATAACCAAGCCAGTGCCTGCAAAGCTTGTGGATTTTAGCAGTTAGGGAGCACCTAACCAGCATGCAGGCTTCTAGGAAGCCTCTAGATGGCTAAAATTGGGATCGAGTTTCAGAGAAGGCACAAGCCAACACACAAAATGTACCTACAATAAACTGCATAGCAGCCTGTTACTCGGGTGGTGAATGAATTTCACCACCTCAGTTTCTCTAGAAACAGAACCACGCAAATCTTGGTTTACCAACTCCAAAGGTTACACTTATGGTTTCTTAAGCATGGAGTAGAATGCAGCCTTATGAATGACACAGGGATATATAAAAATATAAATGCATATAAAAGAGAAATTGTGACTGTGTCTAAAATGAAAACAAATTGCATATTGCACATTTCAGCCTTAAACAATTCCCTGTGGTAAAAATGCCAATCTACCACTACTGAACTCCTCCCAACTATTTACCTTGATGTGTCACAATGAAAAGATGCTCATCATGGATTTTTTTTCCTTTCTTCTCACTCTCAAGTTCTTGAGCATTCAATATTTTGTCCAGCTGAAACAGAAATATCAGACCATTCTGTAAAGCTCTCAATTCTGCTATTAGCAATGGTAGTCCTAGTGTTTAAAGCTAGGATTAAAAAAATAATAATTAAAAAAAATAAGCCTCATATTCCAGATTGTATGAGAAGTTAAACTAAATGGTCTCATCTGACACTTTCATTTTTATTTTTAAAAAATCTTGCCTAAAATGAATATTTTAGGTTTACTCAATTACTAAGGTCAGGAAAATAATTTTAAAAGTGTTTTTAATTATAAAAAATGAGAAAACAAAGTATCTGGCAGTTTTCCAGATTCTACATCACTATTTTCATTGTTCTGCAAAAATGAAGATCCTATAGTAACGTTCTATGTAGCCGTGCAATAACATTTCTTCTCATGAGCTCTGATTTGAGGCTGTAATATTTATTTCAGTTCTGGCATTACTAACTTTTTACTGAGTCAAATTCACATTCTCCTCATATTTTCTTTAGAAGAAATCTTTGCAAATTTCCATATAATATGTCAACAAATTAGTCTTCCATTCACAGAGTAATTCCACTCACTTTAGTTCCTGCTGTCAAAAAGAGAAAAAAAGTCTGGATTGCTTTATTACTTATGGCAGTTTATTTTTACTTATTTCCTAACTGCTTCTAGTTGTTGTAGGGATTTTGTTTGTTTGTTTTTTTTGTGCCTCCCAATGTCTGCAATATATTTTTTCCAGCCAAATGTTCCAGGCTTTCATGCAATAATTCAGGGAAGTTGCACACATCTGCTGACATGAAGAAATTGCGAAGTGGTGACTGTCAGACAAAAAAAAAAAAAAGCCCTTTTTGGTGCACCACTTTACACTTTAGGTTTATCAATAGAACAAATTCCCTACGAAATCCCCTGAAATATCCAGTTTCCCTGCAGTGTGAGAAGCCATCCCACAGTCTATCAGCACCATCCCAGCTAAGACCAGCACCTATGCCCTTGAGTGCACTTGAAGAGCTCAGGCAGGTGAAGGGCAGTTGGAGACCTGCCTTGCTGACAGGCTGACTGCTGTCAGTGTGGAATGAGAAGAAACAACCCCATGTCCTGGCTCAAGTCCTAAGAGCAACTAGGGCAGTAAAAATTGAATCCTTGCACTTACTTGTAGGTAGTCTCCATAGACAAGTCCACCTCTGCTGGCTTTGTTTATCCCTTCTTGAGATTTGTCATCTTTTTCGTCTTCCAAAGATAGCTTGTCAAAGTTAAATCTAAGAAGAATATTACGTAAATATATAAACTATTTAATTAAAGAACAAATATATGACTATATGTTAATAGATATATCCGCCTTTTCAGTAACCTGCATCTATAATTGAGAAAACTAACCACTAAATCAAGCTTGTGAAAAAAACAATCCACCTGCAGCAACTCCTTTCCCAGTAACAGCTGGTAGCATTCCATCTAGTTCAGTAAATACCAAGTCCTCATAGAAGTCCTTGTACAATTTCTTCTTTAGTGATAGCTACAGCTATTTGTTGATAATCATTACATCTTCTCTCAACTTCTCTAGTTTACATTAACACTATATCTTTTGAACTGACATGATGAAGCAAAACACGGAGACAAGGGACTCACAGGTAGTTGTTCCTCGCAAAGGGGCACCCGCTCATGATTCCAGGATCCAAACTCACTGAGCTGCACAGGAGGGAATATATTCTGTTAGTGTTCCCAGATCCGCTGCTGCCACCTTATATGTAACTTTATCTCACCACCTAGGCCAGCCCCCAAATTCTCCTTCTTTGCCATTAGCCCATCCCTGCTATTCAATAATTACAGAAACTACCACGGCACAAAGGTCAGTAAGTTCATGTGTTGTTGGCTCACTGGATTTTGTTGTTTGGCTTGTTGGTTTTTTTTAATCAGTCAAAACAGGAATGGCTGGCATACTTTTTTTTTTGTCCTATGGCACACGGTTTTTGTGCTTTTTACTGCAAGGTTTCCCACAGTTGCTTCTTTGGGGATTTAGCCTGGTGCAAGGGCTAAGTCACTGAGAGGTCTGTGTGTGAGAAAAATAATTTCATAAATTCAGGAATTGCTAAAGAAGGCTTGTAACTTGCAGCCCTCTCTATCAAAATACCGAGATATGCTTAAGTGTAAAAACTGAAACATACGGAAGAGGGAAAGGGAAGGTAAGCAGAGCATACTTCTGTTGCAGACTGAATGATGCTTGTAAGACGTCTGAAGTAATACTCATGCTTTCACACAGATTGCATAAAAGAACAAAAATAATCATGTACATCTCCTGCTGTTTTTCCATTTGTTTAATTCATGACAATTTCTTAATTTTGTTACCTCACACAAAAGTTCCTTTCTCATTTGTTGACAAATGTTACCCAATTCTGTTTAATCATCAGCTTAACACACAATGAAGTAACATGTAGCTAGTATGCACTTCTTTGCTGCTTGCCAGCCTTTTCTGAAAAAAAGTTAATGCTCAGTTTTACTGCAAACAAGGTACAGGCCCTTGTGACCCCAGACCATTTGCCCTCTGCAAGACTTGCACTGCTTAGTGGTGTCTGTGTGGTGGTTTCAGCTGTTCTAGTCACTTAAGAGTAGCTGGCTCGTTAAAAAAGTCATACAGAGTACATAGGTGATGTATAAATCCTCCTAAGCCAGATGCTGTGTGTCAGGCTATACAAATATCACCTTAAAACTAAGCTGAACCACAAGAAAAGTAGGACTCCACTGAGGCAACCCATCAGCAAGGTCAAGGTGTTCTTCCTTCATGATGTAATACCTGACAGAGTGAAAAAAAAAACGTCTCACCACACACATCTATACAGCTGCTTGGGATGCAGGCAAGTAGAGCTGAAGATGAAGACTTGTGCACTGGTACACACACGTTGAAAACTGTGCTTTTCACCATCCCATTTGCACTCTAACAACTTGATTACAAATGTAATAATATAATCTCTCACATCCACAGATCTCAAAGGCATGGACAAGGAAGGTTTATCTTTTTTTCTATACACCTTTACCTGAAACATCCAGATTGAGCCTTCACAGTTAAATCAAACTTTGTTATCTGTTTTCATGGCACAAACAAAAAAAAAGCATGTGAACCTCTTAAAAATAAGGGCAGTTGAAAAGTACCAAACTCCTAATCTCACCAAAGAAATTACTGTTTGTTTTCTTGAGCAGTTTTAGTTTCTTTTGTGGGACATAGAGAATCCTAAACTTCCAGAGCACTGGTGTCTTGCAACTTTTACATTACCTACCAAATAGTTGAAGGTTTTTGAAGTCTCAGGGACCTTTTAAACTCGGTGCTTAACAAAACATTAACTCCGTGTTTGGGAAGTAATACTATCCTTAATTGGCTCAGGGTTATCAAACTGTCTCAAAATCTGAGGATACTTATCTGAACCAAGCAATGCACAAACTCCCCTCCTGATTCAGCAACAGACAAGCTTCAGTCAATCAGATAAATCAGCCAGACTTCAATAATTAGGAAGTTATTTCCAGTGTTTCCAACACTTACAAACTCTCTGTTTAGGGACCTTTTAGCTGTCTGGTCCCAAAGCACCTCCATCCTAACACCCACCAGCCTTGTAACACTTATGAAACTTGACAATCCAAAGGAACTGCATCTACTACTCATTGCTCTTGCTTGACAACTATGTTCACTTCCTCTTAAGCCCTATTGCGCTGGTGCATTTAAAAAGCGTGGCTATCCCCAGGACCCTCCTGCTGCAAGAACATTCCCAAGTGCCTGAGAGTCCAGTATCAGGAATAGCTGCCTTTTGATCAGTTCTTGTATTCCACTAGTAACCAAGAACCTTACAATATACATGAGAGGATTAAAAAATATGATACCTTAAATAATCAGAAAATGTCGAAGACATCAGAAAAAAGAATCATGAGCAAATGAATCCCTCTAACCATGTTTGTTCAGCTTCAATTTAACACAAGAAATAAAGAGATTTTTTGGAATATCATTGAGTGGTTTGGGTTGGAAGGGACCTTAGAGATCACTTAGTTCCAAACCCTCTGCATAGGCTGGGACACCTCTTGCTAGATCAGGTTGCTCAAAGCCCCATCCAACCTGGCCTTGAACACAGGGATGGGGCATCCACAACTTCCCTAGGACTGTTCCAGTGTCTCACCACCCTCACACTAAAGAATTTCTTCCTAATATCTAACCTAAATCTCCCCTCTTTCAGTTTGAAACCATTACCCCTTGTCCTCTCACTACTTTGTAAAATGTCCCTCCCCAGCTTTCTTGTAGGCTCCCCTCAGGTACTGGAAAGCTGCTATAAGGTGTCCCCAGAGCCTTCTCTTCTCCAGGCTGAACAGCCCCAACTCTCCCACTTGTCTTCACAGGAGAGGTGTTCCTGCCCTCTGATCATTTTAATGGCTATCCCCAGGACCTTCCTGCTACAAGAACATTCCCAAGTGCCTGAGAGTCCAACTGTTGTTGTCAGACCTGAGTCAAACGGTGACAGCTCCTCTCTGGACTTGCTCCAGGAGCTCCATGTCCTTCCTGTGTTGGGGGCTCCAGAGCTGGACACAGTACTCCAGGTGGGTCCCACCAGGGTAGAGGGGCAGAATCAGCTCTCTTGACCTGCTGGTCATGCTTCTTTTGTTGCAGCCCAGGACATGATTTGCTTTCTGCATGTTGAGCTTCTCATAAACCAACACGCCCAAGTCCTTTTCCTTAGAACTGTCGATACATAAAGCACTGTTATCAAAATACTCAATTAGTTCCTAGAAAAGCCCCAACGACTTAACAGTTCCTTTCCATGTCTGAGAGAATCAGAAATAGGTAAGCTGTTACTTCTGTTCATGATGCAAAATGAAGATGGCAAGCTCAAGTTATGTGTATTTATGAGAAGCCAAATATGTATTTAGGAAAAAAAAAAAAAACACTACCTAGAAAATTTGTTGAAATATGTTTTTAGCATCTAAAATACTTATTCTCTACTCGGTGTATACTTTGTAGAGCAAATGCTATAGACTATATTCTTTACATTAAATGAAAATCCATGTTTAGCAGGCAAAGTATATGAAGATTTCACACACAAACTGGAATTAATTTGCTCCTCTTTTCTGCATCTCACAGGTAAACTCAACTGAAAAAAATGTTCAGTTTAAGCTATGTGTAAGTTCAATCAGTCTGAACTGATGCTGCAGTAATTTAAAAGTCCACATTTCACTTTGAAAATTAGAAGTGTCAGAAGTAAGAATGACCTCCAATGTATTGTCATGAACCCAACAAAATCTTCTCTCCTACTGAATTAGAAGTGACCTGTTCACCCAGGACAAACCTAAAGTTATCCTACCTGAAATAACTTATGGAGAAGAAAAAAATGTGCATACAAATGGTTTGGACAGTGTCACCCACCCTTCTGCTCAAACTCTCATTTTGATTACAAAATCATTACAGATCAATTTGCTTTTCCAACGTTCATTAACTTGAACAAAGAGCTTCAAGACCTTCTGGCAGCAAACAAGTGACGCTTGAAGCTTCCCAACATTGTTGCTCCAGAATTACAGACTAGGAGGTATCTGGCACAGAAGGCTTCTACCTACATAGCAGTGGCTGCATTGGGTTGGATAAAAGATCCAAGTAGGTCATGCCATGCTGAAGAGTTTGTATTAGAAAGTAGCAGGTGTCTTGAGAAGAGCTATCAGAACAAAACAATTAAACATTTAAAAACAAAACTAAACTAAAGAAAAAAAGCAAGCTTCCAGTAAGATAATTTCTGCAGTTTATCCATCTACCTTTCCAACGTCGATAGGCTTGGACTTCCCAAGATACTTATATCTTTTTACTTAATTACACTTCTTCTGTGAATCCACAACCTGCAGCAATGGGTTCCATAAAAGAAACACATAGTGTAAAAGAGTATTTCCCTGTGTTAGTTTAAATCTTCCTGCCAAATAACCAAGTAGTTTTAATTTCCATCTGGTACTAAGTCATGGCTTATGAGAAACAGCTATATTACACCTTTATAGTCCAAATCACCCTTTCTTGTACTTGTGCAGATTCTGCTGTGACCTTTTTGAGGTGCAACATTCAAAAGGCAAATAACTTTTTGATGTATGCATGTGAACATTGTTAGTTCCATAAAATGATAGTGATGAAAGAATTTGTCTCTTGGAAAACAAACCCACAACAACAGTGGTGAAAGGCAGTACAGCAGCTATTGGTAGGTTTTGGTTGACAAAGTGCAACTTAAATTGCGCAGGTGAAGCAGGCAGTAGCCTAAGCCAGAACCCCTCTGCGCTGGCTGCTACACAAGCACAGAACAAAAGTCACTTCCCAGACAATTTAATAAAATAACAAAAGATAGACAGGTGAATAAAGACACACAGAAGGAACTGAACTTGCCATTTGTCTAGCATTTGAAATAAACAGTTAGTTTTAAGAAAATATAAAATTTAGTGACTCAAGGCTAAAACAAACAAGCTTGAAGTTGATGCAATATTAATAATCCAATCAGACATTTGTACCTGGGGGAGGAACAGAGCTCAAGGTCTTGCAAACTACAAACAAAGAGAAGAGATAGTGCAGCAAGGATTTTATTTTTAAAAAGATATTGTATTTGTTCAACTTCTTAAACACAAAGAACTGTGTCATCACTTCTCAGCATACCTTTAGCTTCCATCTACATTTCACACATCACATCACAATCATTCCTCTGCTGTCTATCATTTGTGGCTCAGTAGAGTTTTCTCACATTGCACAGCATCTGGCTCTGTTAAGGCCAGTACCAAATCTCCTGCTCCAAAGCTGTGCTTAAAAAGGAACTCTTCCTAGATTCCCACCAGTTCCTTCTAAACCTGTATTTTCTAAATATACAGCACTCAGGCTGATTGTGCTTTCACTGGCTGTCTGCAAGTTGTACTCAGATGGTGAAACTGCCTGCTTTCTGAATGGTCCCAGAGGAACAACTTATCTCTGTCATGTTCTGACTGATAATTATTTCCCAAGTATAGAAAATACGTTTTTTCACTGCTATTGTTAAAACTTTCTTCTTTCATCAGTGAAATTTATCAATGTCAGCCAAAACTATAAACTTAGGAAAAACAACAAAACTTGAATGCATGCCCCAGAGCTGTTCCAAGGCCTACCTATCCTTTTTTAATGCCTTGTAGCCACACATTGCAAGGTGCAATTCTTAAGTATAGGAAAGCTGTTATTTTTCCCCCTCCTAGACACCTGAATCCTGGTTACCAGTCAGGTACAGTGAAGCCAAAACCTGGAGCTATCAGCTACTCCCATGCCTCCACGTGGCTCAACGTGTGCTGCTGTTTACCCCATGGTGCAGCTGGCTAGCAAATGCAAAGGGCTGGTACGGGTCAAACTCTCAAGAACAATTTGCTAATCTGATGCTATTCAGTATTATGATTATAGTTGGATGATGGAATAGGTTGTACACCTCCTAAATTGATAAATGAGAACAGCCTTCAAGATATAATAGAATGCTTGTAGAGGAGGGCTAGAATTCAAAGTTATTTTAATGCATTGAAATAAATAATGTGCAGCTTCAGTGATACAGAGACTAGCACTTTTGAACTGCAGCTGTGATAACCAAACAGGAAAAGAATAAATTCTTCAGATGTTTTCTGGATGTTTTCATTATTAAAAAATAACCTGTTAAGCCCCAAAATGCAAAACTGTGAAAAGAGTGAGTTTTATACTGGGTGTTTTAAATAAAAGTTTACATGGCATGGAAACCTTCCTTTCCATCTAGCATCAGAAAGGATTTGTCTGTTTTATTATATCCTGGTCACCACTCTTCAAGAAAGATGAAGATCACTTGGAAAAGGCTCAGAAGAGAAGACCAAGAACAACTAATGTTTGATGTAGAAAATATGGTCCATTAAAAAAGATGGAAGTCATTATACTTGACCTGTATAGCTAAGAGAAGGCTGTATGGAAAAGGTGATAAATCCCTTTTCCTTCAAAGGGAGGAGTAATAAATGCTTGCCATAGAAAAGGGGATGGGAAAAGGTGAAACCAGTTTAAATTACAGACATCATAAAACAAAAAAATAAATACATTTCTAGTATCTGTAGAGCACTAGGAAACACAGATGGGAACCTATAATTTTTCCAGACATAGGTGATTCTGCCTCAATGCAGAGAAAGATCCAATGAGTCCTCACGCTCTCTTTGAACCCCAAATTCTGCAGCCCCTGCTCCATTGTTTAATTCAATGGTGTATCTGCTTTGGAAGAAGGATCAGGGCAGATGCTTGCAATTACAGTTAGATGCTGTTTTCCCCATATCCCAACATTTGCCATGAAATGGCAATGACAGTGCAATATAGCAGTGTAGGTCTTGATTGCTTCCTTTTTTTGGGCTGTTTTTCTTTTTTTGCTATTTTTTTTTTTACAAATAGAGTATAAATATTTGCAGTTTGCTGTATTAGCAAATACATTACTTGCTCTGTATTAAAGGGAGATAATATTTTAGATGCATCTATTTAAAAAAAAAAAAAAAGAGAGAGCTAAGCAAAATATTATGAGGCATTAATGTTGATAAAGAAGTTCAAGAGCCTCATGCAATGAAACAGAAGTCAGAAGGAAACAATTTGTCGTTTTCTAGGAAAAAAATGTCCAATGAAAGCAAAATATGCACTGAATACATATTTGTGTGTGCCTATGTATGTATTTTCTCTCATCAGCACATAAGAATTCCTACAAGATATTTTTCTGCAACTAGGATAAACAGAAATTATCTGTCAGAAACACATTATCTACTTGTCTCAGGAAATAGTGATGTAGTTACACTGGCTGCAGCATTTTTTAAAAATGTAGTACCATAATAGAAGAACTGAACAGCACCAAAGTGGCACTTAAAATAACATTTTTGAGGACAAAATTTATGATATGTATGAATACAAAAAACCATGAGCATCTCTGTCATCAGTTGGTTTTCCTAACCTTTCCTGCATTAAGTATTAGGGAATGTGCTGTTTAGGTAACCAGATACACGCTTCAAGGAGTGAGTGGATAAACCAAGCTCCTCGCAATCCACTTATACTCTGACAGCTGTTCATGTCACCTTCTTGGGAAAGATGAATACAAGATGGTTGATATTCGCCCCCTAGTGTTTAAGAACTAGTGTACAACAACCTTAAAAGAAAGAAAAAATTAAACATTAATTTCTTTTGTAAAACGCAACCACTGAACACAAGCCATGTCCATTTAAAGTATTATATAAAGACTCTTTGTAAGACATCCACTCACAGAAATT
The DNA here is from genome assembly GCF_000747805.2 of Chaetura pelagica. Lineage (NCBI taxonomy): Eukaryota > Metazoa > Chordata > Aves > Apodiformes > Apodidae > Chaetura > Chaetura pelagica. The sequence continues at coordinate 3,399,664 of NW_009952973.1, read as the reverse complement.
GAAAAAAACAAACCCCAAACAGAAAACACACACCAACCCCTCCAAAAAAACACTACAAAAAATACCCCAAACAAACAAAACCACGAACAAACAAAACAACAAACAAACAAACAAAAACCCAAACCAAACCAGCAAGATGAATTGTATTTACTGTGTATAGAGCAACTTACAGATTGTACTTCTTAATCATGTGTACATAGAATCCTAGGATCCTCGAATAGATTGGGTTGGAAGGGACTTGAAGATCATTAAGTTCAACTAGACCCGCTGGCCACACTTCTTGCAGCCCAAGACACAAAGCAGCATAAAAGACCAACCTAATTTGCTTTAAGAGCTCAGGCGACTCAAGGAAGAGAGGTTGTCTAGGTACTGTGAATTAGAGTGATTTGCATTAATAGAACTCAATGGATCTACAAATAACTGCTTGGCAATGCATGAGATGGGGCTGAATTACATGCAGATGTTGAAAAGAGTTTAGAGCGAAGCACTTTGCTGCTTGAGCGCACGCAAATGTCACAAAGAGCTTGTCTCGGCAGAGCCTCATCTCTGAGGCAAAAGCAACAGACAGAGCAGGCATTGCCAAGAAGCTGAGTACAGAAATCTTCTGCTTGTCACATGGGAACAACTAAATGGAGTTCAGTACTTTGCCCTGCGGTTCATAACTGGAAAAACACGGCTAGAAAACAGTCAGCAAACAACTGGACTGTGTGGCACTCAGAGGATGAGCTAGTGCATCTAGTATCTCAAGAACACTGTGAGCCATCAACAGAACCATTGCTGAAAGAGTGA
>NW_009952973.1:3339005-3398858 GCF_000747805.2 Chaetura pelagica | reverse complement strand
GTAAAAGTTGTTTTAATTCCTAAGATTCTAATCAAGCACACCCCAGGTCTGAATTTTCTAGTATTTTTTAATTGCCTTTTTATTAGCTGCTCAGTTCTTTCCTTGAAACAAAGTTCAAACAAATCATAGCACACATCTAATACAAAACCAGTCTCTGTCCTTTTTCCTGAGGAATTACTGGAATGGCTGGCTCTGCGTGCATTTTCATCCTCACCCACGGGGTTAGTTCTCAGGAATAACAGTTTGTTTTTGCTAAAGCTCACAAGATCATGAAATCTGGAGCTGGTTATGAAGATAGCTATTCAAAGTGTGGATGAACTGCATCATGCTGCTGGTGGCATCCTAGTGGCAGACAATTAATGCCCTCCAGAGGAGGAAGGGGGCCTCGTCTACTTAAAGAGAATCTATGCAGTTCTGAACAGCACAGTGTTTTAGTGAAGATGACTTGTCTTCCTTAAATAAAAGGAAAAAAAAAAGCAAGAAAGAAATTTGCAAGTTTATGCAATGCACAAGATAAGCTTGCACTTGTACTATTATTAGTAGAATATGTACTTGAAAAATTGCACAGTGTTATGTGTCATCGAGTATCACTCCCATTTAGTTTTCTATAAAAGCTTTACCTAGCAACGATCACAGTGATAAGGCAGCTTATTATTCATTCCTTCCTTGCTGAAATAAGCACAACCTCATGGACCAGCTTGGGAGGTTCATTCAATTGGATGCTAAAGGTATGTGACTTGACATATTGGAGGGCTTTACCAAGAGCTTTAATTATATTTTGGTTAGTTTTTTTATGGATGACAATCAAAATGAGAAAACATGTCTACTTTCTCTTGCAGTGTTGTCCAAAAACAGCAGTGTACAATTTCAAAACACAAAGAAAGGAGGTATGAAAAAAGCTTGTAGAAAAAAACCTTACACTAAAGCAGTGAGGGAAAATCTCTAGTTAATGGTCCTTTATGTATTTAGAATAAAGCTAACACAGATTTAACTAGTCAATGACTTCTCTAAATGATACCATGCTTGAATAATTTTTAGAGTAAGACAAAAAGGAAATTACAGATTTATCTAGACTAACCCTTGCACAGAGACTACATATAACAGCTGTGAAATAACATCTCAAAGTCAAGAGCTCTGGCTGAAGCTAAGCTGTCTGTTAGAAAGCCATTCTTTTTAAACATATTCATTAATGAAAATTCAATCACAATTAAACACTGGGAATGAAAAATTAAAATTGTTGTACCTTATTTCGGCTATACCTCAAATTTATTTATTTATTTTTTTAATTTGGAACATTGTGTCTGCAGTTTACAAAAATTTGCAATGGAAAATAGATATTCTCAAGAGCTAAATTATTTCCTTCTTGGGAATCTGAACTTCAGCATCAAAGAGTTTACAAGGAAAAATGGGCTTTATCTGAACTGAAACACATTGCTAGAATGTGAATTTTTTGAGAAGTCATGTTACCCACAGGTAAGTATTTTTTAATTTACTAAAGCAGTAGCATGGAGGGGAAAGGGGATGTATTCTTACCACTCAACTTGAGACATTTAGCTTTGTCAGGTGTTCCTCCTGTTTTCCCTTGAACAGTCAACCACTGGAAAAAAAACCAACTCCTCTTTTAAATCACTCTGAGGACCTCAATTCTCCCACTGACTGCAGAGACAGCCTGCTGGACTCTCTGAGCTGTAAAATAGGATTTCAGTCTAAATTGTTCTCTGCCTAGTGCTGCTTTAGCACAGATAGCAACCTTTCAAAGCCTCCAGGCTGTACCTAGCAACCATTTCCAGAAATGCCCTATAATGAAGGTCAGTTTGAATGGAATTTTGCACATTATATCATTGTTGTGCTCTTGGAATATAAACAGCCAGGGTAACTATATATGCAGAGCCCACAGGAATTTTAAATAATGAGATGAGCCCATCTTTTGGAATTTTAGACAACAGCCAAATAATAATCACATTTTGATGTTAGTATATTCATAAACTACCCATTTGTGATAGACAGTTTGATCAGGCCCTGCTTTTGCTGTGAGAGAGAGATGATGATTTTATAATGCCAATGATTATATAATATGCAGGACTGTAAGAATAGTGAAGTTTATGGGATTTGCAGGGGAGAGGGAGAACATGGGGAAGAGAAGAAAGAGAACAGTTAAAAAGGCATAGAAGTAGGAAATATTTTAAGTATCTGTTGCACAGTAGGATGTGTTGTGTTGTACTTGCTTTATTTAGAATGTTAAGAACCACATTAGTCTTCTCGAGTAAACATTCCTAAGAATATTAATTCTGTTTTCTTAAAGTGATGGATTATGTATATTGATTTTACTTAATGCTTGAACCCAGCAGGGTTTTGTTTGCTTGTTAGACTAAACTAAATGTTTAAGATGACACAAGTTTATTTTCTTCCATTACAGCTGATGTAGGTGGCCAGCTTGGATTGTTTTGTGGTGCCAGTAGGATTACAATCATAGAACTGCTTGAGTATATTTTTACTAATTTTTGTTGGATGTGCATCTTTCTTCTGTTGAAACCTCCTGAAATGCCTCAGTGAAACAATCCACCCCAGAACCAACCAACACACAAGGATAAAAAGAAGGGAATACAAGAATGTTAATGTCTTGTGAAGCACAAAACTAATTGTTTCTGTGAGTTCCCTTCCTTTTTAAGATGCAAAGGAGACAATAATAATTTGCATTGTTCCCTTCCCTGCACTCCGTATTGTTCCTGGTTCTTTTGTTGCCTAAAACTATTTAAGGATAACAAATCACTGTGAAGAGTGAACTTCAGAGTCTTGCTTTCTTTCTCATGCGCAGAAAAACTTAATCTAGAATTTATATTTCAAAGAATTAAACAGAATTACTTTTTTTTTTTTTTTTTAATAGCATAGCAAGTGATACTGACATATTAGGCTATTTAGTGTTTCTGACCCAGTTTTTATCTTCTGTATTTTCAGTTAGAAGAAATAACATGCATGCCAAATGAACACACATACGTTTCTTAACTGCCATAAAGGTGGATCATTGCTGTGCTGAAAAAGGAAAATTCTTAACACTGAAGTCTTTTCTAGGCTACCACTGTTACATGTTTCAGTGAAGGACAGAATATCTTTGCCTACCAGAATTAGGAGTGTGCCTAATAGCAATAATTTCTACAATGTATTATCTCTTTGCCTGAAATGCATAAACACCTTCTGAGTCTGCCAGCTACTAGAGAACCACAGGGCATCTGAGTGCATGGCAAGTGGGCAGACATAGCCCAAGTTCAGCCCTTAATGCCATGAAAGATTATAATAAAGACTGCAGACTTAATCTAAGTCATACTAAAACTCATAAGTGAGAATTTTTCTGTCTTTAGTGCTGGATGAGGCTTCCTGAAAGTTTATGGTTTTAAAAGTGTTCAGAAAAGCCTCTGTGCTTTCCTGCATATGTCTGGACAAGTAGTAGTTTAGAGTCTTATGTTTTTAAATAAAACTTTGGTGATTAAGTAAACTTTAAAGATGTGCAATAGTGTAGTGTATATAGACACTCTTCCCACACACACACTAATGCTCATAGAACAAGAAGTGTGCACTGCAGGTGGGGAGGTGTGTACGTGTGTGTTCTTTTTAATGACAAGACCTTAGCAAACAGCATAATAATTTTAAAATGTCACTTTCACTTTATACAATGAAGTTCTACAGTGTATCTTTAATACATTTCTTTCTGTAGACTATGTCTCTGAATATAGTTCTGAACAAAACCATGCTTGCCTAAGTCTCCTTTCTCCTCCAGTCTATCAATCAGAGCTTTTGATGCATTTGGAGGTACCAAACAGAGCATGGATGGTCACCCTTTAGGAGAAGTAAAAAGATGCACCCAACACTGATTTTAGAACTGCACAATGAAGGATTATCCTGATTTGATTAACTGTCTTCAATTAAATATACATAATAGTAATAGATACCTGTTTATTTGAAAACTTAGTTATCTAAACTTCAGACTAGCACCACATAGACTTTGCTAATCAAATATTTTTACATTAGAAAGCTCAGAAAGGCTACAGGATTATACCTTCTGACCCGCTGCTTCCCAGCCAGCACTTGGGCTCTACAAGCCTCAGGCAGGAACAGGTCTTCGTGCTCCTAAGTTATGCTCATGTTACACCTGAAACTCCAGGTCAGCAATCAGCCATAGACTTACTCTATAATTCACACTAGTCTTCCCTACCATCTGCTCAAATCCAGTGACTAAAAATAAATTAGTTTTTACCAAAAAAAAGTAGTAACTATACTTAACAAGCAGCCAAGACTATAGGTTAGATACTAAGTAATGAAAATGCTACCATTTGGCCATTGTTGGCAACAGCTTCCCTTCAACACAAGAACATTAAGTCCTAGGATAAGCAACTCAGAAAATACAGAAAATGTTTTTTCCTCCTAGAAAGAGAAACACTGATTCTACTTCTCAGCAACAGCAGGCCTGAGAGACCTTAACCTTGAGATAAATATTTTTGCTCCATTTTTTAATTGGTCAGTTTTGATAGGACTTTCCCCTCCTCACTATTACTACAGGCATGCATGCATGGAACAGTAGCTGTACAAAAAGGTCTGCCTAATCCCACTGTCCAAGGTGTTTATTTGCCAATGCAGAGGAAGAATGGAAAGAACAGAGCAACCATTCTGCAATAGTTCTGTAAAGATTTCTCCCACTCACACACTTTGTAGCTTGAGCTAGAAGAAATTGCTTTTGGAAGTAGAAATCAGGTATTACGTGGCTTCTGAATAAAAGGAAAAGCAGAGGAAAGATTAAACATGGTGACCTTGCAGACCTTGCATTTCAGAGATCAAAGTGTTTTGTAGCTACCAATCACTTTTTTTTTTCTTGCTTTAACTAATAAGGACTACATAAAAGAAAAATCAGTATTGTAAGCACTAAACAAAAGAAAACAGGTATTGTTTCTGCTGTGTCAGAAGCTCAAGTGAAATGAAGCACAGAAGATGCTAAAGAATCAGCTAAAAAAAAGTCAGTTCTCCAAAAGGGAAGATTAAACTAAGCAAAGATGCACATACAGGACTAAAATGACTTTTGCTTACTCCACTGATTTCAGACAAGGACAGCTGTAATCACTGCTTGGTTACAGATTGTTCTAACATACACGGCAGAAGGAGCTCTGAAGGAAGCACAAAGACTGGTGTTTTGCCCAAGGTCAAGAGACAGACTCAGATGTTGGATTTTGTCAGCAATGGCTTGTGATGAAGTTATATAAAGCAATTGACTCCCCAGCGCAGCTAAATATAGCAAGTGTGCTGTGCAGCAGAGCAGAAGTAAGGGTGCCTTTGTATTCTGATGTATGACTACTGTTCTATCAGGGGACAGAAAACTTAAAAGTTTTAAGAAAATACTTTGTTTTACTGGATAGAAAAAGATTTCATATCTATCAGAGCAGCAGAAGCAAGGTATTTTAACAGTTTGATCAGATTAACTCCCAGTTTAGCATTACTTTGCTGGTTATTTGCTTTTCCTTTTCACCCATGCTCCAAGCACAGAGATCAGCAAGCTTTTCCCATGCTAATTGTTTGTTTCCAAAACGTTAATCCTAACAATGAAGTTAGTGACACAATAGAGAAAGCCCCCTTGGGCTACTTCCAAATCCTTCTCTGATGTACACATAGATGCAACACAATTTTTTACCTAGAAACACATAAGCCTGAAGATTACATTCTCCCAGTGTAATCAAGTGCTGAACAAAAAGAAAATAAAAATAAAAAGAGAGAAAATGTTAAAATGAATGCTGCAGAAGTCACTAAAGTTTATTTAACTCTGGGGAGAATATCATGCTGTGGCATTCAACATTATCTGTAGAATGGAGGAAGGTCATTGGACTGTGAATAGTGACCTGTGTTTGGTTGCTCTGGATTTTTTATGTCCTTGTACTCTCTCACATGCAGCAGATCAGAGGAACAAAATAGCTCCTGGTACAAGGAAGACAACTTCATAATCTAAGACAGACTGACAACCTGCCATGACAGAATGGGGTGGGGCTTGGAGATTGTTAAAAATTTACAACTTATCTTTTGACAAATTTATTCGGCTCATTTCCTCTTGTCCTTCAGCTATCTCACAATACTTGCAATGTACGTGGACATAGCCATATCTAAAGGAGTGCTAGAAAATATGGATTTATGCAAGGAGAAATCGCAATTTTAACCAAAGAGCTCAGCAAACAGGCCTGGCACTTATGTAGCTGGCAAAGCAAAATGAACACAGAACGGCCTGTACAGAAGGACTTGGATCAGACTTTTCCACAGTAGGTAATTCATTGCAGCTTCCCACCAGCAGATGCCCCACTTACCTTAGGCTTCTGTTCACAAGCCTTCTCGAGCGTGAAGTTGATTCCCCAGCATCTATTACAGAATTACTCAGTATAACTTGAGCCAGATTATTTCCCTCTGATTTATGATGCATGACGTGTGGAAATATTTCAAAGGAGTTGCTGGCAAATTGTATGTTACTTAGCATGAACTAAGTGACAGCATCTTTGCTGCACAAAGTTTAATGTCAGAGGTAAACAAGCAAACACAGTATCAATCTATGCAGTCAGCCCCATTCTGCATCAAAATAGGATGATCAAAGTATCTCTTAAGGAGCTCTTAAATGCCAGTTAGTCTACTGCTGCTAAAGAAAGTGGTGGTTATGGTAAAATAAGACTCTGCTAAACCCTCACGAATACTTGGAGCTGAAACTCTACAAAGGAGGAAGGAATTTCCGTATACAACCAACCAAGTTTGAAGGTATCTGGCTGTGCCTACCCCCTAGCCCTAAGACAAATGTTTGCACTGTGTGTGGCTCTGGTTCTAGCAAAACTTCAGGAAAGTAGCATTTCTCACCCCATGGCATCATGATAAAGTACAATAAAGCCCCTGAGTTCCTTATGGCTCCTTCCCTTTTAGTACTGCTCTGGGGTTGCTCTGCAGTTTTGAAGCCTAAGGATCACAACGTGATGCTAAAAATCCCAGACCAAGAAAAAACATAATGGTTCACTAACACTGCCTGTCAAAGTACACTGTGTTTTACAAGTCTAGATCCCTTATTACACTATAATCATTACTACATCTCATTACAGTAACTGTATCCAGAATTAAGTGTTATTCTCAGGCTGACAGTTGATGTGCTTATTAAACTGGGAATACAGAAAATATCTCCAATATCATACTGTAGTAATTACTTACTGCAATGTTGAAACATGACTGGGTTACAAATGATAAGCTCTGTAGGAATGGGATACTGCTTTAGATACAGGGCTAGCTCGATGCATCTCTTGATGCTGCTTGTAATCATCCTAGTCCTGCTGTCTTGCTCTGTAAGTCCCTTTATCCACCAGGAGAAGGTCACATCCGCTGACTCTTCACTAGAAGCAATTCATCACAGGAGGAAGGGTAGATTCTTTAGAAAGAAAAAATCCTGAATGGCCCTTCCTGCTTCACACACCACTGGTGTACAAAAAGGGGCTCCCTATTCATATCTCATCTCAGGACAAGTCTGCTCATTGTGATTATTTTTAAATATTCTTCTGTGAGCAGGAGTGCTTTTACGAACTGCAGGAGGGAGACAGAGAGATACCCACACTGTAGCTGATCTTTCCAGGCTGAAATACTGACATGCCTTCTGCCTCTGGAAGTGTGTCATTTTGCTAAATGAAGCCTGGTTTTGCCTTACTAGTTGTGGGGTTTTCTTTCAAAGATGTGACCCTGAGGAGCCTTAGAAAATTTAGTAATCATTCCAGCACACTTCAGGGTCCTGGATGAAAAAAAATGTTTGTAGTCATATTGTCACAAAGTGAAAAAAACATACTAAAAATTATACTTTCAGAGCCACTCTCAACCTAGCCAGTTGTTTTCAGTTAGTCATGAACACCTAGATTAACATGTTTTGTCCCTCGTTAGTGTCACTGTAAGCACAGCACTGGGTTTCCTTATTTATTCTACCCATTGCAGACTTGGCAAACAGGCATTCCAGGAAGGATTGGTGATTATGTATTTGACCATTGCTGATGTATCCATTCCAGGCTTCATTTTTAATTGTGAATTGATGCAACACATGAAATAGGAGTAGTTACAAGAAGGAAGACTTATGTACACAAGTGAAAAATGTAGGTTTCTCAGGGTTGCACATATGCAAAACCTGTTCATTAAAAAAACAAAATTTGCTTCTGGCATTGTTCAGCTTAACCCATATGCCTCCCACAAAAATGACTCAATTCTTAGTGCAGTTTCCACAGCTGATACTCACAATAACATTAGCTAAGAATTTTAATATAACCTATTTTCCTGGGCTAACCAACAGGTCTCAGTGTGCAGTAGCTGCCAAAGAAAATGTAGAAAGCCTGCTGCTACTCCTGGCTGATAGGACTAACCTGGGCACACTGGATTATTTTCCTTTTGATCACCTGGCCCACTTTGTTTGTAATCCTGAATGAATCCTCAGTATTTCTAGCTGGACTTTTATTGCAGGACTATTATTTGTTACAAACTTGATCCAGAATTCAGTGGAAATTTTCCAATCTAAAAATGCCAAACAATTGCAGATCATGCCCATGTAAACTTACAGTCTGCTTATAGATTGTGCATGCTTTAGTCTGGGTGAGTTGTATCACATCTTGATCATTTACTGCAGCCTGAATAAATGGATTTTTCTGGGGGGGGTCATTTTAGTTCAAACTTCTGAATAATGTATGAATAAGAACAGCAAACAACACACCACATGAAACAAACCAGATATGAGAAAAACCCAACTATTTACCTGGAAAAACATTACAAAATGTCTGTTTTAAGACTAATTGTAAGAAGCTGTTCACTGTTGAAACATTAAAATCTAGCAAACAGTAACAAGTAGCACCAAAAAAAATAAATAAAAAATTATAACTGTTACTTAGAGACACACATAATTCTAAAAATAAAACCTGAGGGAAACAAGGTCACAAAATGCAGTACAGCACTATATTTTGAAGAGTTCATTTTTCCTGAAGAGCAAGTGGCCAGTTGTTCTTTATTTTTCAGTATCCCAGTTCAGACTAAGACTCTACTGTATACAGAACTTCAGAAGATGTGAACTCTGTTCCAAAGGTCCTGCAGCCTTAGAAAACTGTTAAGCAACTGCCTCAGTTCAAAGCAATGAATTCAAAGCGCCAAGGTGTTTTGGGTTGACACTTTAAATGACCAGATAGGAAAGTGGGGTAGGTGGGCAACGGCTGTTACTGGTTCCTTCATTCCTACTGCTTGCAAGTAAAACTTAGATATCTTAACATGAAACAAATGGCCTAAACAGTGAGCAGACAATAGCAACAGCACTGCCCCAGCAATAGGCATGACCCTCCCTGAGCCTCTCTTGCTAGAGGGAGACATGTCACACACCTGGCGAGTGATGAAGAAAGAGGCTGCAATGGTTTAGAATTATGTTGAATGTCCCAGATTCCTGCCACCCAACAGTTTTTATGGCATCTTTGGGTCTGCCTAAGCAAGTGCTCACCCACATAAGCTCTGCTGAGAGCACTAGCAAATACTGCATTATGAGGTTTATATCTACAATTGGAGACAGCCTATTCATTCTGTATTGCTGATACACGACTGAATTATCTCTACTTGGCATTGCTGGCTTCTGCATATCCCAGGAGAGGTTTTCAGTACAATGAGCCAGTAAGAAACCTTTGGCAGAGAATTCTGTCTGGAAATCAAGAATACTATAAGTAAATTAATAACTGTATTCAAACCCAAAGATAAACCAAATATGGGAAATTACCTGTTTGGTAAAGAGAAAAGTATAGTTTCCGACAGAAGAACACAGTATTTCTTGTGAAACTTCCAATGAGAGGTGTGGTTCATGCCTCTGAGGAAGATCAGAAGGGCTAAGGATCCAAACAGTTGCTGTGCTAAGGAAAACCCTAAACATTTGCCTTCTTCCTTAACTTGTGTCTTTTGTAACACTGAACATGAAATATACCCTCTAAAGGCAGAATACGCTACTGAATCTGCACTCTGCAATGGAGTTAGGCTCTGTTAATTGACCCTTACTGGACCTTTCATCACACTCTCACAATTTAAAGTCAACAAATACATTTCAGAACTGCATAATATTGACATTGTTCACTCCATAGATGAAAGAACACATCCACATACTGATGTGTGATAAACACATCCACAAACTGATCATTTACATGACTTCAGGAACAGCCCTAGGGTGCATTGTAAGGAAAACATGTAACAGTCACTTATCAATATGGATTTCATTAACAAGGAAGTAATATTTGATAGTGGTTAAAGTAAGCCAAAATCTGGAGGGTTACATCAAATTTTATAATCTGACTGCTGTTTTTTTCAGTCTCCCTGTCTGGATTTATAAACACTAGGTTACCAAAAGGCTCCCTACTTTCAAACTATCAGCTGGGAGAGGCTGAGAGTTAGTTTTTTTTATTTTTAAGCTACCAGTCATCAGGACAGAATGGCTGTCCTCTTGAGAAAGCTACAAGAGAAATGGATTCATATAATATATTATGTTTGCATGCATTTGGCTATATATTACTAATAACAGATTAATGAAATAAAGCATCTACAGAAATTGTTAATTAAAATGAATGCATAGTTCACATGCAGTAACAGATTCATATGTGCCCTAAGGGTGCAGAACAGACAACAGATGCTAGGCAGCTCCCAGACTCATAAAACAACACAATTCCTTTGATCATACTCACAGAATCAGTTAGTGTCCAACTGCTGTCCCTCTTTTTCTTGTTAAAAGTGAAAAAGTAGCAACATCACTATATTTCTGACTGCTCACTAGACCTCCTTAGCAGGGACCACTTTACATGCCCGTTTCCCTCACACCTGTCCCCTGAATCCACAGGACTATAATTCCTCTGCTACAGGGCAGATGAGGTGAAGTGCACCCCACATGCTGCTGCTCATGCAGGTGCCCAGACAATGAGAAGGGCCAGAATGAGGCCTAATGCTCAGAAAGCATCAAATCTCTGTTGTTCAGCAGCCTCCTGATTATTTGTTTCACCTGCCCCTCTGTAGCGTGGAAACAGGCATCAACTAAAAAGCCACAGTAGTGCTTAAAACACTAGCTGTGTGATGGTGAGTGGGGGCTGTTTCTTTCATCACCTGATTTCCTGCTCCCTGATTGCTACCTAGTATATCTGTACCTAGCCACACACTGATAGAATTCACCCATTTGGCCAGAAGAAAGTGTTGTGGGTTTTTGTTTGTTTGTTTTGTTTTTGTTTGGTTTTTTTTCCCCATGGGCAGGGAGTTTTCCAGCATGTGTTGTTTAGGAGCAGGAGATGTTCCAACCTGACCCAGCTACAATGGTTAGTAACACTAATGACTTATGGACGTTTTCAAGTACAGTAAGCAAGTAAAACAATTCTGATAAATGCAACCCAAAGGTCATATCTGCACTACTGAGAAGAGAAAGTGAATTGTTACAGAAACAGATGAGGGAAAGAAGTAAAAACACCCAGTTTGTCAACTTCCTCAAAATTAAAGATTGTGCAGCAGTTTGTAGATGGTAGAACTGTAGAATACAACAAGCATAAGACTTAGGAGCTTTTGGCATACTCTAAATATGAGCAACAATTAGGAAAGTATTTTCAGTCCTGTCTGCAATACACAGACACCTTCAGTAACACTTGTCTGCACGTTCACCAGAGCCCTGTGGTGAAAACGAACATAAAGCACAGAAAAGATGTGCAAAATGAACTACCTGCATTGGGAGTGATACAGTTGGTCAGTAGAAACTGCAAATTCCTAATAAAGAAGTGAGGACTCCACAACAGAAGCCACACCTTAAGTGTTGACAAGCTATTTCAAACAACTAATTCCATTAAAAGACCAGATAAGTGCATCAGGATAATGCCCTAGTATAGCACTATCTTACAGCAAAGTTTCAATTGCCACAAGACTCCATGTTCATGGAGGCAACAGAATCAGCTGCAATGCAAGAAAAAATTATACAAAAAATTATTTCATGAGAAGCTATCTATTAGATTAAAATTCTCTAAAGTTGTGGTAGTACAGTATCTTTGACTTGTAACTCTTAAACAATTAAAACAAACAATCATCTCCAAAAATAGGATGTTTTGTTTGAGTTGCTTCTAGGATGCTTTTCTTTTAAGAGCTTCCTGTAAAGGTAGTTATGGGAATAATGTGTGCTGCTTGGGAAAAATTTAACTTATTTATCTTGAATCAGAGTTGTTACATAATAATCTTGTTACATAATTCTTACCAAAAAGTTACCAAAGATCAATGGCATTTTAACCATTTCTTACATAGATTCTGGAATATTTTATCTTCATTTAAAATGCTAGGTTATGCTACATCCTTTTACATATAATAGCTGTTACAATGCAAAGCAAAAAACATCTGCTTTGTGTATTCCTGAAGTAAAATGTAATGAACCATATGATGAATGTTCTTAAAATAACATTAATACTGCCAGTATTAGATGAAATAAACACAAATATTAAATAGATGTCTGAAATCCAAACCAGGATTAGAAGAAGTCAAGAAGGGAAAGGCCTGTGATTTTCTTGGAGGTGGCAGAGGCAGGCAGGTGTAAGACAAGAATTCAGCGCTTAGTGAAAACAAAGCAAATGAACCAAAAGAATGGACAGTGTCTCACAACAGGTGTGCAGCTTGGTTTGGGGACCATTTTCCCCAAGAAATAAGGTTAAAATGAAACTTGAAGTTGAGCCTCTTACAGACCTAGAGATCTGATCATGAAACCAGCACTTTTGTCTCCATAGCATCCTTTTAGCCTTATAAAATGAACAATGGAAATTAATATATATAATTCTGTCATGATGTGTTGAAGGAAGCAATTACTTTAAAAAATAAATATTACCTTACTTTTCTTCCAATGACCAAAGCAAAGCAGCAGGTCTTCCTTGGGAGGAGATCTGAGTACCTCAAGAAAGCCAGTTCTTCCAACAGCCATTGACTTAAGATTTTGCAGTCTGTATCCCACTCTATCTACTCTTTGCAAGACGTACAGTACACAAATGGATGCACAGTTAAAGGCACCTGTTTGGTCAGTGATTAATCCCTCACCTTTTAAATGTAAGTACTGCAGGCACAGCAGAGATCTAACTGCCTGCTGGTCAGGAGAAAGCCAACAACAACCAGCAAGGCAAGCCTGTGCTTCTTCCCTAACAAGTACCTGTAAGATCCTGCTACCTCCAACCAAAAGCAAGCCTCCAGCAGCTGAGGTAAGCTCCTTGCCTCCAGGTTGATGCCAGCTGCTTCTCTGTGCCCTTTCACCAGGATGGCAACAGCAGGGGAGGCTGACAAGGCCCTGGAGGTGCAGAGTCCTGCAGGCAGCCCTTTGCTCCTTCCCTGTCTGCCCCGTGGCTGCAGATGAAACTTCTGGGCACCTATTCAGTGCTGGCAGAGAAACAGTCACCAGCATCAGGTCACTTCCCAAGGGCCTTACTCACCACGAATCCACACATCCAGAGGCATTGTTCTCATTCCAAACGGGGGTGCCACCTGTGCAGTCACTGTTGTGGTTTGGGCCTAACAAACAACAAAGAACCAGCCACGTGGCCACTCACTCACCACTCCCACATGCACACTGTGGGATGAGGAGGACGAAAAACAACTAGAAGCTCATGGGACAAGAGAAGGAGGGTTCACTCACCAATTATGGTCCTGGCCAACAGAGACTCAACTTGGAGAAAGTTCCTGCCAACAGGAACACTGTGCAACGTGGTTGTGCTCCTGTCTCAGCCTAACAAACTTGAACTAACTCGGCACCAAACACACAGCCCCAGTCAATTAGCTCCTGTTTCTGAAGGAAAGCTTTATCTTCTAATATATAAACAGATACTAAACATTAAAACAGATTAGGTTAAACTATCCAGTTCATAGTTCCTTCTTCTACAGACTTCAATTAAAAAACCACAACAAACAAAGCAGACACATTTCTTCTTCAGGCAGCTCCTGTTCCACCCTTGGATGACGTGTCTGAGACTGTTAATGTCTTTTTTTGCTGGGGTGAGGGAAATGCAAGGCCCTACTGCTGCTCCTTCCCAATGTTTTATACCATGTGATACTTCCCCTTTAAACAGTTTTGAGTTGCTGCTCAAAAAAAATTACTCTTCCTGCTAAAATTTAACCAGCAACAAAAGAGGAGCCCAACTTATTGAGCAAATGTCTTAATAAAATATTTCTGACCATGTTGTGGTGCTTCAGTAGATGGTGGCCACTGCCAGGCTGAGCATGGATCCGGCAGAAGCAGCACAGCTCTGGAGCTGCTGCAGATCCTGGCTCTGGGAACAAGAGCCTCATACCTTCTGCAAGAGTAATGCAAGTTCAGCAACCCATCTCATTGCCACCCTTTACATTTCAACTGAGAAATGATAATATTTCCATGGCTAAAGTGTGTTCCTCCATCCTATTTTGTTACAATTCTACAAAGCAAATAAAATTGTTTTTTTCAATGGAGAATACTGTACCCAGGTAGCATTACAGTGCAGGTAATTTTCAGGCAGGATCATTTGTAAAGCAACCATTCCGGCTTTATCCTGTCAGCCTTGCAGAGCTTTCAAAACCTGACACAACAGTCTGATATTACAACCTTTTTGTATTCTTCAAGACCTTTGCAACATTCTGCATAGATTGCCTGGTATTATTATAGCAACAGGAGGAGAAAACATTAGCACCCTGCAGCATTTAATTACAAAACAAGACAATCTAACACAGAACAGGCTCTTCCATTAGACAAAAAGGAACATAAAACCTGGGGACTGGCAGCAGTGGCAGTGAAGAGCTATCCAGTCAGTTGTATTGGTTGTCTACTGTGTGATTGCCCATTTTATAGCAGCTCTTCATTTTGCAGGTTCTTTCTGAACAATTTATTGGAGAGTTTTTAGCCTGGTGAGGGCAGAAATTAAGAAAGTCTCATGAGAAAAGGAATCAGTGCCTTTTTAAACTGTTAGGTTCACTTCAGCTCTTTTTGATAGGATATGGCACTTAGTCAGAGAGTAATGTTTCCTATTGCTGTAGTACCATGGTGCAAGGAAAAATGTGGGCCAAAGATAAGGAAGTACTGCAGTTAAAATGTGACATAACTGGGAGTGCAAGAGACAACAGAGATTATCTCCAGCTGTAGTGCTGTGTTTTCCAGCTGAAAATACAAGTCAACGTTTACCCACAGATAACGCAACAGGAAAATGAATTGTGCCCAATAATGAGAGTAAGCAAAAAACTTACATGAAGACCAGTTTTAGTAACAAAAGTGATTAGGTGCCTAAATTGTAATGGTTTCCTTGAGATAAAAAAAAGCTCTTATATGAACACGATTTATGATCCGTTATTCTAGTGCTTTAAGAAATCAGTTATGTTATAGGGTAGCTTAGCAGGAGCTTTCATACTTTGAAATGGTTAAGAAGGCCAAATATAAACTCAGAGCATTATTTGAGTTTTCTGGCATGCCATCCTCCATCAGCTTGAAGCTTCATATAGAAACTTCAGTTACTTCCCATCCATTTGCATGAATGATGTCAATACATAAGTACAGCTGTCAGAAATCCCATGTCTTTAGGAGTCACCATGAAAGTTTTGGTAAGCTTGATCCACTGAAAGTGCAAATTGCTGTTGTGAATCTATCCCATGGAGTGCTGGGATGCATTGCTGTCTGACAGTGAGATGATGGAAAGTAATGTATGTGGCTTCCTCTCTTCATTTCCCACTCCTAAAGCTTTGGTTGGTAATGTAAATCCTGCTCAAAGTGGACAGCTCATAATTTTTTAAATAATTGTCCGAGAGCTTAAAAGGAATGTATGCATTTTTATGACTTCGTCTACTACATCATCTACATTAATCTACACGTTTTGTTTTAACATGAGGATGTGATCCATTAACCTGAATGTGAGAGACTCCTGGAGATTTGAAAACATGGGAACAATTCCTCCATAAATTGTGCTTAAACTTCAAATTATGGAATGTAGAACAACAAAATACAGCTTTCATTGAAAAGAAAACTCCCACATTTCTGTAAGTCAGTGGAAAAAATAATTTATTGCAATTCCTTTTGCACATTAACATGAAACATTTATACATACATATTCTGTGCTGATAAGGTATACTAGATATAGACAATTTTTATACACAAAGTGATTGCACTATCCTAGTTTATAATGCAAATATTCCAAAGTTACCAGTCAGATAACAGATATTATTCACATAAAAATTCACTGTATGTTGAAGTTATGGAAGATCTAAGCATCTGAAACTTTGTGCAGTTTTACTAACCATATCAGCTGATAAAAGACACTATGTCCCCTTAGCAGCTTTAAATCTCTTAATTATGCCATGATGCCTATAATATTATTAGGTCATCCCAAGGAATAAAATAAGATAATTTCTGAAAATTAGAGACCAAGCCAAAAGGCAGCCATAACAACCATATCTCAGCAGCATGGCTTTCAATTATGGGGTCTCATCAAAAAAGAATGAAAGCACTACAAGTGGTCTAAAATTGTTCAGCAGTCTATTATTAACATTAAAAATTAATGTAGTTAATACAAATCAATGAGAAATACATTGCAAGTCAACAGCATTTCAGTAGAAGTACATTGGCACATGCTTGAAATGGCTGTATCAGACAAACAACTGCTCCCTTTCAATATAGAAAATGTTTAGACAGTGTCTACAAAGGGAAAATGCAGGATGATATCAAAAGAGGAACCTTTTTCTAACCAGGAATTTACAGTGTTCAAGCATTATTCACAAAATGAATGGGAAGCGTGGTAATAGCAGAACTAAATCTGATAACATTTCTACAGTAGTTTTCATGTTTAGACAGTGTCTACAAAGGGAAAATGCAGGATGATATCAAAAGAGGAACCTTTTTCTAACCAGGAATTTACAGTGTTCAAGCATTATTCACAAAATGAATGGGAAGCGTGGTAATAGCAGAACTAAATCTGATAACATTTCTACAGTAGTTTTCATAATGCTGCTTTAGGTTTTTTTTTTTTTAAACACTTCTTTAGCTTCCATTGTTCTGCCCAGCAACTGAAATGTCTATTTTCCCAGAAATGTCATTGACTCATGTAACCACTGTACTTCAGAAATGAAGACGGAGATGTGAAGCATCAGATTGAAGTGATTCATACTACAAAATTTTATTCAGTATTATCTGGTGGTAGGAAGGGCCACATGACTGATGTGCAAAAATGCATATCAAAAAAAGGAAAGCTCAAAATACATGCTTACAGCAGAGATACAACAATACCAAACATCAAGGAAATAAAAATAGCAAGCAAGCTTGGAGAAAAACAGTGAGTATGATTTCAGGAGTAGGGCAAAAGACAGTGGTACTGCACATGACAGTGGGAGATACGACGTGAAATCACATCCATAACTCAACCTTACTGCCTGGCACCCTATTTGGAGTCAGTATTGCACCCTATCCAGCGTCCTCTTCTTCTTCTCTCAGCTCAGGGAGCATCTTGCTTTGCTTCCTTGAGTGCATGCAAGTAGAATTTAAGAAGTAAGGGATTTTCTTAGAAGCAACAACATGGTGGATCAATGCAGTGACAAAATACATTTTACAACTTGCAACCAGTATCAGTAAATAACAAAAATAATGAAATACAACATAGGTAATGCATGCATTTCTTTCTTATCTACTGCATGTAGGAATGTAACAATTCCTACATTCCCTGATGGACTAACAGCTCTGATTGAGACACTTCAACTTGGTCCCATCAGTATTGTGGGGACAGGGCAGACAAGAAAGATATTTGAAATTGAAGAATGATGGAAATTGCAATCAGACATCTAAGCCTCTCTGCAAGCTTTATTTTTTACAACAAACGTTTCTCAGTAGAGAAGCTGCAGCTGAACCTCTGTTAATACTGATAGTAGTCATTTGTCTTATAACATGCAAAACAAACGAATGCAAAATGAGTAATTCCTCACAGCTGCTTTTGTTCTATACATGTTTCTGATGCAATTTTAATTTTTGCTGTTATTGTATCATGGAAGAGATATCTTAAGTGAAAGAAAAGAAGCAGCACTCTAACACTGATTCTGGTAAATCAGGTCTTTCTCAGAAGTAACTATTGCTCATGGAGAATGATATTAGAGATGTCAATTTAGCAACCAAGCTGAGCTGCTTCAGCACTGTCATTTTCTCTGGGCCTAGCAAAGAGACAGCATATTTTAAGCCTTGGTTTCACATCTCCATGTCAGCTATAAGTACTTTATTGTCTTTCCTCACCATGTATTAATTACTGGGCTCCAGGTTAAAATATTATGCTGCTAGATTTGTAAATGCTGAGCTAATCACTCTCTAAGGGATGTAATTAAAAGAAGACTACAGTGCTAATGTGAATCTTTCCTAGATTTAAAGATATTGGAGGTAGAAAACTTTACAGTAAAAGAATAATTAGCAGAAATATTTTTAGGACTATTTGAGAAATATTTTCATGTTTACTTCTATAAGACACTTCTTGCCACTCTTGAATGACCTTTCAGAAAATTACCATACAGTTTCTGAATATATGTTAATATGCCATATTTATTGTTATGAACAGTCCCCCTGAAATAAACAGCACTGCATATGATAATACATTAGCATAAGTATGTATTTGAAAGGTTAAAAGATAGTAAGATTTCTGAAAAGAAAACCAAGACTACATGCTTGCTTAAAGCAAAGTGATTGCTTTAAGGGAATCAAACATAACAAGCTGGTTATCTGATTTCTGCTTTTAAATTACAACTATTATGTACAGCCTATAAAGTGCCATAAATAACACATGGAGTAGCTTATCAAGACAAAGAGAAACTGCAAACACTTCAGAAAACCTTAAAAGTGTAAAACTCAGTGCATCTTTTCGTGCATGGAAAGATGAAATTATTCAGGGAGTTAAAAACTAATTGAAAGATCAGAGGATTATTTTCTTTCACTTCTCAAAATTGCCTCTGACAAAATTATTATCAATTCCAATCACCATATGAATATATCTTTCTAGTCTTGTATTCTCTCAAATGTACTACAACTTTGAAGAGATACCTGTTATGAGAGAAGTCATTCTATCTGTAAGAATTACATGGATATCTGAATTTCAGACTTTAAAAAAATTAACATAAAATAGAGACTTTTTGAATGTGCTTAAATAGTGAGTCTTAAGTGCTCCTGAAAATCAGACTGACATCATTTTTCTGTTGGGTTTATTCCTGCCCCCATGTTCCCCTCTAAAAAGGTCAATTACTAGCTAATAGTATCAGCAAGTACCAATCAGGACTGCTGAGAGAACTGACAAAACTAACTGTTGTACAAGATCTCTCAAAGGAAATGGCAATAGTTAAAATTCTAAACTATCTGAACCCTATATTCATATTAAACATGTATGAGGCTGAAGAAAGGAAAATACCCACCTGACGCAGTACCCTTAATGAAATTTTGCACTTAAAATTACAATGTGCCCTGCTATGAGTCATAGAACATAATTCATAATTTGGAAAAAAAGTGAAAGGTGTTTTAATAAAAATATGTTTTAAATACAACTATAGATTTGAAAGAATGGTGGCTGAGTGAAATTGTATTTAATTTAACATAGAATAAAAATAGAAAAGTATTATCAAAAGTGGTGCCCAGAATATTATTGTAAGTAACATATACTAGAATTCAGGCTTCAGCAGAGTTAAAGTACAGGCTCTCCCCTGAAGTTCAATACTGGGAGTTAATACTGGGAATTGCCATCAAAAAGTCACAGTATCACTCTAGTTGGAAAAGACCTTCAAGATCAAAGTCAACCACTATCCTAACTTTGCCACATCCACCACTAGACCCCTGTCCCCTGGTACCACATCTGTCTTTTTAGATGTCTCCAGGGATAGTGGCTCAACCACCTCCTTGGACAGCCTGGATCACCAAGTCCACGTCCTGCCCCAGAACAGGACAACCCCAAAGTTCATTCACACCATGTTCAAATGCTTCTTGAATATTGTCAGGCTCGGTGCCATTACTTCTTCCCTGAGGAGCCCATTCCAGTGCTCCACCACCCTCTGGGTGAAGAATCTCTTCCTAATGTCCAACCTAAATCTCCCCCTGCACATCTTCATACCATTCCCTCAGGTCCTATCACTGGTCACCAGAGAAAAGTGGTCAGCACCCACTCTTCCTCCTTCCCTAATGAGGAAGCAGTAGCTGTGATGAGGTCTCCCCTCAGCCTCCTCACCTCCAGGCTGAACAGACCAAGTGTCTTTAGCTGCTCCTCATTCGGCTTCTCCTCTAAACCCTTCACCAACCTCATAGCCCTCCTCTGGACACTCTCCAGTAGCTTTATATCCTTTTTGTGCTGTGGCGCCCAAAACTGCACACAGGACTCAAGATGGGGCTGCACCAGTGGAGGGTAAAGTGGGACAATCTCCTCTCTCAACCAGCTAGCTATGCTGTGCTTGATGCACACTGGGACTGGGTTGCCCTCCTGGCTGCCAGGGCACACTGCTGGCTCCTGCTCAACTTGCCATCTACCAGAACCCCCAGATCCCTCTCCCCAGGGCTGCTCTCCAGCCTCTTGCTCCCCAGACTGTATGTACATCCAGGGTTACCATGTCCCAGGTGCAAAATCTGGCATTTCTCCTTGTTAAACTTCATGCAATTGGTGATTGCCCAGCTCTTTAATTTGTCCAGATCCCTCTGCAGGGTCTCTCTGCCCTAGAGAGGTCTTACTGTTAGTTTTCCTCCTATTACCATAGATGTTAAACTTGACTTCTTCATGGTCACTGTGGCCAAGGCAGCCTCCAATTGCCACTTTACACACAAGACCTCTGTTTACAAGTATCAAATCAAAGGAGGCACCTTTCCCGGTTGGTTCTCTCAACACTTGTACCATAAAGTTGTCATCTAGATAATTTAGGAATCTTCTGGACCTCTGTGTACCAGCTGTGTGGTGCTCCCAGTTGGTATCTGGCAAACAGAAGTCCCCCATGAGGACAATTGCAGATGACCTGGAGTTATCCTTTAGTTCCCTAAAGAATGACTCATCAGTTTCCTTATCCTGACTGGGTGGCCTGTAGCAAACTCCCATGATGATATCTATTTTAATTGTTTGCCCCTTAATTCTTACCCAAAGGCTCTCAACTGTGCCATCACCAACTGCAAGCTCCACACATTCCAGCACATCCACCCACCTCTCCTACCCTGTCAATTCCTCCTGTAAAGCCTGTAACCATCCATCATGGCACTCTAGTCACAGGACTGGAGTACTCATATGCTTGAGTACCTGTGGTAATAAATCTGTATCAGATCTCCTAAAGAGCCCAAACAGTTTAACAGCCTAAATATAATTTCCAGAAGCACATGAATATTCAGATTTGTCATTAAATTTCCTGTGACTTACAAGAATTATTTCAGCCACGGTAACTGATGATTTTCATTATTTTAGTCAGTTGTATCTTTAATATTAAATACTATAGCTTAAAGTTATTTTCATATTACTTAAAGACAAAATTCAAGGCAAGTAAATTACTTCTACCCTTTTTTTCTTCCTATTGGCAATGTGTGGAATGTATGTACCTGCTCAGGTATGGCAAATCAGCTGGCATACTGTAACCTGACTGTCTAAGTCTGTAGCACAATTATGAGTTTAGATCTCATGGGCTTTTGATGAGATCATGGTTAATACGCACTCAGACTTCTGAAATTGGGCATAAGCTTAAAGACCACTTGGTGCTTGAAAAGCTTCACCCCACACCATTTCGAGAAGAGGATTTTGACCCATATGTAATTTAAAAGAAGTAGTTTTCACCTTGTATATTCCTAAACTAAGACCTCTATCATGCAACAATCTCCGAATTAGCAGATCCACCCAGGGTTAACAAACCACCATACATATCAGATGGGAACTTGCCTGCAAGTAGTTGCTGCTCTGTTGCCTGAATATTTGAAGGCACATTTATTCAATCAGTGTAAGAAAGCAAATGGTGAATTTTGAAGTGCTGATAACTAGACATGTCAGCTAAACAGAAACAAGCAATATACTGCAAAATCTAGTATTGTGGAGAAATTTGCAAGAAGAGGAAGATATAAATATTTAAACACTTGGCATTCCCTCAAGGACTTCTTAAAATACAAAAATATTCTTTCAGGGACTGCACAAACTGCAAAGACAAATAATCAAGGACATTAACGTGCTGTCAAGATAGCAAATGTATTAATGACACAGTGTTGTACAAAATTCCTCATTTTTTTTCTTGGAAATATTTAGTTTTGCAAATGAAAATGGATCTCAGTGGTTTAGATTAAATTTGTCATATTTATGCCTTGTTAAAAAAAAAAAATTAAATAAAAATTACACTGTGGTTAGTCATACCTCAGTCTCTGTACTCTTTCTGGACAAAAACCAAACCTGCATTGGTTCTTTTTTACCCTTCATAGAAACTGGACCCCTGTACTCCAGGTGAAACTGAGGATCTGAATTTTCCGGTGTCATAAGACACCTGAAATTGAAAGAAAAAAACATGTAAATGTATGTACTGCACATACACACCACACACTATATAAACTATGAAACACGCTACAGATGTAAGCCAATTAACAGGAGTCAAATCTATCTCTAAATCATTATTATATTTGCATACCAATAACAGTATATCATAATGCAATTTACCAAACAGTTTCATAAGAACTCACGTATTTAAATTCTGTGTTGCAGGAGTCCTGTCACTTTCAACTGCAAAGACACTTCCATGTTATACTGACAAAGTAGTTTCTTTCAAGATGTCAACACCAATAAAAATACTGCATCACTCACCTGTAAGTATATTCAGAGACATTGATCTTTCCCTTCTCTCCAGTAGTTTCTGTTCTGCTTGTTAGATTTACAGTATTTCCAAAGAGACAGTAACGTGGCATCCTTTGGCCTATGACTCCTGTGACTACCTCACCAGTGTGGATTCCTATTGTTATCTTAAAAGAGAAAAAACAAAGTTTTAATATCCAAAATCAATGTAACTAACTTCTGACTAAATGCAGGTATCACATAATTTGTCTACCAGAGTTTAGTTTTTCAATGTGCCACTTCTACTTCTTTGAAGCCTTGCATTTTGTGTTCTGTGTCACTTTTTTTTATCACTGTGCAGTGTCATGGTTCTGTCTCCCACATGAAAGAACAAACTCCATATTTTTCTAGCATGCATCATGCTATACTGCTATTATGCATTGTGAAATATAAAGAAGTGGAAAGATAGGTGTACTCTGTGGGTATGTTTCATGAGTGCTCAGAAAATACAGAAATGGATGGTGTTGATCAAGGAACAGGAATGCTTCTCAGAGGAAACATCATGGCATTTTGCATTTAAAAGTTCAAGAGACAAGACAGGAGTTTGGAGAAGGTCTTTCTTAGAGCACTTTGCAGTTGTCTTAAGCCTCAAATCATACATTCTCACTTCTTTGCCCAGTGACAAAGTTAAGTGCACAGATCTAAGCTAGGTGTTAGACCTATAGCATTAATGTACATAGAAATATGCATCACACTCATTTTACTCTCACACCCTTTTATGAGGACAGGTGAATGCAGTGTCCCTAGTTCTGTATTAATACCACAACTTCTTCATAAAATCTCACAATCAGTGAACTTCCACTAATATACGTTGTTGCCAGCAGTCACTGCCACAACTGCCTACGGAACTGTACTTTTTTTTGTTAATGCAATATTTTCTCATGCTGATGTGAGGATCTGAAGCATGATCAAAAATATCAGTGAGGAAATATTATTGTTCTGTTCTCTTCATTGAGATGAAGGAGATCCAAATAATTGTACTTAATGCATAACGGGAATTTGTTGATCAGATCGAAAAGATTGGATAACAGACATAAGTGATCAGGATCTAATTTAGTCATTTAGAAGGCTAAGCACAATACTGAGATTTTAAGGTCTGGGAACCGCACATGTCACATGTACATGTGACTCGACCTATTATTTTAGACATCAGTCTCAAAATCTAATAATAACAAAGCTTGAATGGACTGGGACATTAGCATATTTCAAAGCATTATTGTATCAAAGAGTGGGCTCTTGCTTGAAGCCCACACATTTACTAACCTGTACAGGCTCACCATCTACTTGAACTTGGCCTGCTATTTCCATCATATCCAATGCCAGGTGGCAGATAGATCGTGCATGATGAATGCAAGGCTCTGGTAGACCACTCACTGTCATGTACTTGTCCCCAACTGTTTCCACCTATCAAGATAAACATTTTCAATTACTTTATTATCGTGGGATTTAGAGCACTAGAATAAATCTTTTCAAACTGCTTGTCCTTTCATACAGTTTCCCTTCACTTTCATTCAAATCACTCTAATTCCTGTCATCTCTGGTTGTTATTGAAAAGAATTTATTGTATGCTTACAATGTAGCAAATTAAATTGACACTGTGTTTGAGTGAACTTGAGCCTCTTTTGGGGTCTTCTCAACTTCTGTAGAAAATGAGAACTATGTATATTTTGACTCACCCCCTGGATTCACTTGGTACAGGATATAAAACTGATTTCTAGTAAAAGCTAGAATGTGCAGATGACACCAAGTTGGGAGGAAGTGTTGGTCTGCCTGAGGGTAGGGAAGCTCCACAGGGAGACTTGGACAGAGTAGATCAGTGGGCCGAGGTCATTTGGATTAAGTTCAACAAGGCCAAGTGCCAGGTCCTGCGCATGGGCCGCAACATCCCCATGCGATGCTACAGGCCTGGGGAAGAGTGGCTGGAAAGCTGTCTGTCAGAAAAGGATCTGGGGGTTCTGATTGATAGGCAGCTGAATATGAGCCAGCAGTGTGCCCAGGTGGCCAAGGAGGCCAATGGCATCCTGGCTTGTATTAGAAACAGTGTGGCAGGTAGGACCAGGAAGGTGATCATCTCTCTCTACTCAGCATTGGTGAGGTCACACCTCGAATACTGTGTCCAGTTTTGGGCACCTCAGTACAAGAAGGATATAGAGGTGTTAGCGCATGCCCAAAGAAGGGCAACAAAGCTGGTGAAGGGCCTTGAGAACAAGTCTTATGAGGAGGGGCTGAGGGAACTGGGGCTATTTCGTCTGAAGAAAAGGAGGCTGAGGGGAGACCTCATTGCCCTCTACAGCTACCTGAAAGGACATTGTAAAGAGTTAGGTGCTGGTCTCTTCTCACAAGTAACTGGTGACAGAACAAGAAGAAATGGCCTCAAGCTGCATCAGGGGAGGTTTAGACTAGACATTAGGAAGAACTTCTTCAATGAAAGGGTTGTCAGACATTGGAACCTGCTGTCCAGGGAGGTAGTTGAGTCACCATCCCTGGATGTGTTTAAAAGTCATCTAGATGTAGTGCTTGGGAATATGGCTTAGTCCTGAGCTTGGTAGACTAGGGTTAATGGTTGGACTCGATGATCTTGAAGGTCTTTTCCAACCTAAGTGATTCTGTGATTCTTACATGTATAATATTCTATGAATCTTACATATATAAACACACAAACAAAGAAATGTGAATATGGATGGGATATCTACATATTACCAGATACATCTGCAACTACACATCATTCCTAAGGAAGGAATGAAATTCTCATTGAATAACTGAATAATGTTACAATTTATAACAGAAGACCCAGGTAAATGACTTAAAAACTTAAAGCACAGGGTCATGTAAATGGAAGTAGATTTATATATCCACCTTATGTGCAGAAATCCTGCTGAGAACTAAGCCTTTTATGTTCCTTCAGACATGCAGACATAAACAACACTCTCTTTATGTAATATCAGGTAACACAGTTCAATGACTGAGAACATCACTAGTTTTTTACAAATGCCTAAAACCCAAAGGATGGAAAAGAGTGATATAGAATCATATCATCATTTTGGTTGGAAAAGATCTTTAAGATCATCAAGTCCAACTATTAACCTAGCACTGCCAAATCTACCACTAAACCATGTCCCTAAGCACCATATCTACACATTTTTAAAACACATTCAGGGATGGTGATTCAACCACCCCCCTAAGCAGCTTGTTCCAGCAGCTGACACTCCTTTCAGTGAAGACATTTTTCCTAACATCCAATCTAAGCCTCTTCTGGCACAACTTGAGGCCATTTCCTCTTGTTCTGGTGCTGATTACTTGAGAGAAGAGACCAACTCCCGCCTCGCTACACCCTCCTTTCAGGTAGTTACAGAGAGCAATAAGGTCAGCCTCAGCCTCCTTTTCTCCAGATTAAACAACCCCAGTTCCCTCATCCACTCCTTGTAAGACTTGTTCTCTAAACCCTCCACCAGCTCTGTTGCCCTTCTTTGGACACACTCCAGCACCCAATGTCCTCCATGTAGTGAGTGGCCCAGCACTGAACACATTATTTGAGGTGTGCCCTCACAAGTGATAATAAATTATTGAAAAGTCACAGATTGAATACTTCTTTTGCATACCTTATAAACAAATGGATTCCTTCGTGAATCAGTCAGAATATCAAATCTTGTGTAAAGGTCATTTAGAAGATTAACAATCTTCATGGCTCCCTCTCCAGAGGCATGTTTACTACAGAAGGCATTGAATCCAACAATGCCACTGAAAAGAATGGTCACATTGTCATACCGCTTAGCTGGAACAGGACGCTTGTGTCTCAGCTCATTTGCCACTGATGGTGGTAGAACAGAGTAGAGTAATCTAAATATGTGAGAAAAGAAAGGTAGAAGCAAAACAGAAGGAATGTGGAGAAAGATGTTACATCAACACTCTTCCAATATGAACTTAGTGTCTCCCACAGGGTTTATAACATACTCACATAATCAAAGACTAATATAAAAGATGTTAACTGAAGAATATACTGCTTAAGAAATAGGAACTGATCTACATCAGCGTACCTAAAGCCGTAAGATCTCAAACACACATTAGTACATCTAAATTACCAAGTAAGTGAGGCATATATTACTAATTCTTCTGACATGGCTTGTTAATAGTGTCTTGGATCATTTTAGCTTAATGCTTAGGCATTTCTGCCACGTTCTCAGCTCATATAATCTGGTTTTGCTCAGTTTTCCAATTTTGGTTAAGTTGAGCTTTGCTAAATGCTTCCTCTTCTTTTGACAATGCTTATTGTATGTTTAGTTTGTTGTTGTGTTGTGTTTGTTTTTTTTAAAATTAATAGTTTATATGACATATGAACACTTGTTCATATTACAGATTATGCAGATAAAATCCAAATCACACACATAGAGCTTCACCCTGCTCTCGTGTATTCATTCAGCTTTCTGACTGCTATCTTAAGGTATATTTCCCTTCTTACACCGCTGTGTGGGCAAGCTGAAACTCTCTGATTGTTTCACAAACCTTAAGTGTCATTTTGTACACAGCTTCCTGCACAAACCCTCATTAGTTGCATTTTTGGCAATTTCACTACTGCATGAGTTACAATTAGTGAAAACACAATGTAATAACTGACACTGTCTGTTCCGGTGGCTGCCAAGAAGGCTAGAATTCCGGAAGATAAAATTACTTCATAAAGGAAGCCAACAAGAATAAATAGAAGAAATATTTTTTTAGACTTCTTTTCTCTGACTCTTTCATCCATACATTTCAACTTTTTTTGCAGTAATTTCCATTGCTCTACTCCAGAAAAAAAGAATATCTGTCAATAGAATTTGTAGGACAACAAATGTTAATTCTACTACTAAACAAGCATAATCCACAATAAATTCTTCTATCACAGAGATGGGAACTATGTTTTATAGATGAGAGATAACCATCAACGTCACTTGTCACACAAACTTTTGTTTAATTCACCAGCCAGTAGTCCTGCCACAGACTAATGCTAAGAATTTGATTTTATAGTTACATGTAGAAATGGGTTTGGAGCCCAATGCGTATACTTTATTCTTGTTATGTACTTGCATCTAGATAGTAGAATTATCTAGAAAGCCTCAAATCCATTTCTACAGGTAACCATAATCAAATTCATAACACTAGCATAATGCAAAACTTCACCCTAACATAGACTATGTTTAGGGCCTATAAGATTTTTTTTTTCTATTCTATTAACCTATGAGCATGACAGTTGAGGAAGACAAAGAGGTCTACAGCTGGTTTACAGAACTCCATCAAATAGAAGTATTTGAGCATTTGTTAAATTCATCTTGGCTACAGGTTCTGCATATAAGAAAGTCTGCAGAACTACTGCTGTAGGTAACTCACAAGGCAAAAAGGATGTCAGTTCACTTCTCATATTTTTCCTTATCAGGTAAGGAGCCTTCAAAACACCTGTGTGTGTAACAACCTAGACTGCAGATGAAATTCAACAAAGAAATAACCTATGAGGCATTAAAAGTAAAATGTTTTTTGACTCCAAAGTTATCGGCCCTGAATATCTCTTATATTCCTTCCAAGATTCTGTTATTTTTTGAAGAAGGTAGCTATAAATAATATATTGCTGTGACTGTTTCAGCTCAAAATCAGGATTTGGTTCTTACGTGTCTGTCTTTTTCTTTTCATCTTCCAGTGCACGCAGTGTGTGCTGCAGTCTGTCAGTGAGGATCTCAAGCTCTTGAGTCAGTTTATATTCCTCTCTGAACTGCTCTCCCAAAAGAACCAGATCACGGGTAGCATCGTGCAATGGGATATCACTCAGATACAAACCTCTTCTGGTTAAATCATCCAAGTTCATCACACTGCAATGTGGAGAAATATTTAATAATATAGGTATACTTAAACTTGCCAAAGGACCATTTAACACTCAAATAAACATCAGAGGCTGCTGAATAAAGGAAACAAGTTTATGCTTCTGAACTTGTGATGAGCAGTAAAACATCTCTTCTATGAAACACCTTATTTTTGTTCATTCATGTTAACAAAATCAGAATTTTCACTGCTGAGTTTCATGAACGTATCAAATGTACATACTTCAGTACACAAATAAAAGTAAGATTACTTTAAGGTAGCCTCTTCCCTTTCTGTTTTCATCCACTCTCTCCCTTTTACACACAAGATTAATATATCATAACTGTGTGATCTGATGTGCTAGCTTAACATGCTCTTAGCCCTCCATTCAGTCCCTTCTTCAAACCACTTTATAATAATCACTGCTCCATTACATTAAAACTACTGCAAAAAATATAAATCCACATGGGAAATGAATCATGGTAACATTTCTTAGCACTCTCAGAGTAATAAATAAAGGACAAAACTTGCCAAAAAAGAGAAATTCCCATTTGCACAAACTGGGCCAGAGCATTCCAATGTTCATATTGAATTATTTAATAATCGGTCAAGTTCAAATGGTCCTCCCACTTTTAGTATAACACATAAAAATCAATGAAATCAATACTTAAACAAATCAGTATTATAGAACTCCTAAAGTTTAAAGTACCTTGGTGAACAAAGAAAAAGAATGCTGTCGGCTTCAGGCAAGTAGATCATTTGCCCTTTCAGGCGTAAGCAGCTGATTTCCGCGCCAGTCAGTTCATCTTCACACTCCAGCTTTTCTACATCCAACAGCCCCTCCTGGTGATGAAAAGTCACAGTTGTATAAGGGCAACGCTATGTGTGTTACACATCAGACCATGTAGGTAAGTGCCTGCACTATGAAGACAGTGCCAATGTTTGGAACAGAGTTACAGACTACATGAAAACCCAATTATCTCTCATTTGAATACTACACCTATTTCAATACTGTCATCTGCTACCTCAAAACCATAAGGCATGATATCTTTCTTTGTATTGCTGTTCATAACTTTTTGTTTTCTTCTTTGTCATTCCTTAACAATAGCTGGACAAAAGTATTTACTATTTGCTGAAGTTTTATCTGTGCCTGGGAGGAAGTCTAAGAAATCTTATTTGTTTCTTTCAGGTACAGTTTTCTATAAATAAGCAGGCTCCTTGACATAATGTGGGCTACCCTACATTGTACATTAGTTCATATCATCTGCCTCTTCTCCTACCCTTTCTAGAGAAAGGGACACACACTGTGTCTGTGTATGAATGTATGGGCCCAAGCCTGAACACATTTCATATTTGTCTCTCATATTGTTATGAAGCAAAAGTAAATGCAATTGCCTTTCCACATTTACTTTGGTACAATGCCATATAATGGGTTGGCCCCTTGCAAAGAAAGCATCAGACATAAAGTGTATGTACTTCACCATTCCTATAAAGCATTTTACTTAACAGCTACACATGAATTCACACCTGTGACCTTTACTTGGCTCAAGACTCCAATGGGATTTGGCATCCTACTGTGCAAAGAATTTTCTCTGAAGATTTCTGAGCTTTCAGCACTTCTTATCTCTCCAAAGCATGCATACTTAAAGAAAACCCAGGTGAATGTTCTCTAGTTACCTTGGTCCTCAGTACAAAGACTGTATTGATATGTGAAAGGATCCCATGGAAACTAATATCAATATGAGGCCGGACCAATGAGAAAACTGACAACAGACTGCAATTTCCTGGCTGCAGCTAGAATAAAAACAAACAAACAAATGAATTTATTGTTTTATAATAAAAATATAGATGGAGACATTTCATTTTCTTAAATGACAACATTGAATAGAAGATAATATATACTTTACACATTTCTCCATTAAAATAAAAGGTTTTTAAATTAAGGATTTTACATCAAAAGTACAATGATTTCAAAGTGCAGTTCCAGTCTGCAAGCTGACTTTGTGAAATCAATCGACTACCACATTTGTTATCTGTCAAACTGTTCCCACTCTACAGTAGAAAAAGCTTTCCAGTATTTCCCCCTAAGTGACCTCCTTCAAACCCCCTTTTCAGTATGCTATGTACTCTAAAGCATTAACTCTGCTAATAAAGATTCTGATAGCCATCCTCAGTAGGCTGAAAAGTTAGTTATAGCAGCTCAGTGAATGCCCTTGGGAAAAATCTGGCAGAGCTACTTAAAAAGCTCTTTCAAATCCTTCTGCAAAATTCAGACAGAAATCACCAAAACCAAATTGCAGGAATAACAAATTAACATAAAATTGCATTTTAAAAGTATGACAGTGATTCAGAAATAACAAGGTATGTGCAACATTAGCCTACATAACTTTAAAGACCATTCAATATTTAATTATCTTATTTTTTGCTTCTTTAATAGTACTGCTTTTACCTGTTGCTTACTTTTAGAAACAATGTCAGTGCTTTCAGGCAAGAACTGAGGTATCCTATTCATAGACAGAACATGTAAGATTCAGTGGAACTCTTGAGTATTCTTTTACTTTAAATAACCAGAGGAAATTGCAGCACCTGTGTTCAGTTCAGAACACACACATACATATATCACAAATGTAGTTTAGCTGATCTTAGTTAATACCGATGCTTTTGATGCACAAGCCAGGAAAGTATATCACAATTCTGTTATTCTGCTCCTCAGTTATTGTGCATCTGATATTTTTAATACTCGAAGGCATGAGTGTCAAGTAGTATATACAGACTGTGTACCTGCTGCTACACTATACAGTACAGTATGGGCAAGACCCTTTCCTGAACCCCAGGCCAAGTTGCACCAACTGAATGACATGCATCTTACAGAGTTATATGCCACTTTCATAGCAAAGGTATCTCGGATTGAGCTACAATAAAGAATCAGGATATCAAGCTAGCATCTTTATTGTGGGGGTGATCAGGATTTCTCTGCTCAAGCTTATTCTCTTAATGGACATGGACATGATCATACAGAACAGAATTAGGGTATTTTCATAGTCCTTTTTCAAACAAGAGAAGCACAATGTAGTAAATATTAACAGTTACACAGGAATGCTATTTAGACAGACAATCCTAAATCTATTTAATTAATCTTTATAGGAAACCTATGAGCATCAAGCATCAGGAATCTCTATGACTGAAAATTTATGCATGAAAACCATCTAACCTGTGGAAGGACTCTGTATATAGCATTGCCACACTGCGTGACCACCAGATCTCTGTCAAATATTATGTGGAAAGGAAAGGCCTTGCAGAAAGTATAGGGACTGATGCGAGACTCCTGGGTACCATTTTCTTCAAATCTGTCAAGGTCTTCATAGTAGTCCTCTTCTTTAGACTCTTTCTCTTCAATTAAAAACTGGATGTGGTCACATTCCTCATTTCTTTGTTATTATGCCCTTGCTTAGCCACAGTTGCTTTAAAAAATGGAATACTGAAAACTGCTACTTGCTAATAACAGGAATGTTACTACAAAGACAGGAATACATTTAGAGCAGAAAAATTAACTCAAGAGTGATATTTCCATCTTGAAAAATACACTCAAATAAGTATTCCTGATTTAAGGGAGTAGTTATAGTTACAGGTGAATTATTATGCCCTTGCTTAGCCACAGTTGCTTTTTGCATGAACAACATACTGAAGATCATGTGAAATGCAGCTACTGAAATCAGGTGTCAAGGCTCAGGGTGTGCTTGTTTTTACTGGTATGTGCCAGGACTCTCCCCTCCCCTTGAATGAATATGTGGCAAGTCTTGAATTACACAGACCACTTGAATCCTTATTTTGATGAAAGCTGTTTGCAAAGTCTAGAATCAAGCAGCAAATATTGCTGACCAGAGGATGGGCATGTCACAGTCAGCCAGAAGAAACGTGAATGAACCAGATGTTTGAATATACAGTCCTTACACACTCAAGCAGTGATGCCTGCAAGGTCAGGACCAACAGATAAAACTAAAAGCAATTACAATCTTCTATAAGCTGGATTCTGTACTAAATAAAATAATAGCAAAACCAGTCATCTACCTTGGCTGAACTGCAAATCTTCAATATAGTATTTCACACTTTAGCAATTTTACTCAAAGTTAATAAAAAATATGAAATTAATACGGATTACTTTGTATGCAATGAGAGTCTTGTATTGCAGTATAATTAAAGCTAATAACTAATAGAATAACATAATTTACCTTGAGAGGCCAAATTCACCTCTTCTCAAGCCTAATTACATTTAATGACTGGAACAGAACAACACAGTATTGTTTAGTGGCAACTTTCTGGAACATGTTGCACCTGATTCTACTTTCATATGTAGAGTCTGATCCTAAAGCCACTAAAGCAAACAAAGACTTCTTAAAATCTCAAATGCATCCTGATCCTGCCCTTTAAACACAGTCTAACCACAGGGGTTAATAGTTACAATATGAGAACAGAACAGATATGCACAAACACTGCATTTGATCCCTAAGATGCTTAGTTAGTTAGACTTCCCCATTTTTAGAGGAACAAATAAAGGAATCAGCACTCTCCAGCTGATCAGCTAGTTTGGCTGGCAGTTGTGGAGGAGAAGTAAGACAACAAAACAATATTTTATTGCTAAATTATTCTTAATTTAAGAAGATAAGAGTTCCTTTATCTCCTATTTGATTATTCATTTAAAGGAAAGAGAGGCTTTTTAGGAGGACAGTTCAGAGCAGGAGG
Organism: Chaetura pelagica; assembly: GCF_000747805.2. Lineage (NCBI taxonomy): Eukaryota > Metazoa > Chordata > Aves > Apodiformes > Apodidae > Chaetura > Chaetura pelagica. The sequence continues at coordinate 3,365,466 of NW_009952973.1, read as the reverse complement.
CTGATTTAAGTGCTCTGTACCATGTGCTGTATTAGTCTTCTCCTTCTGTTGTACATGTAAGTAAAAATCAGCCTACTAAATTTACCAGCTAATGTAGGTGCCTAAAGCTGGATTTATGAACAAGTGAAAACGCCAATGATGATAAACTCTAATTTCCTCAAGAAACTGTGTTGGTAAGCCATATGGCAGTGTGTGGCAAACAGAAGTGGGAAATGATGAGTTAGTAAGACTATGTGGTGCTCATTTGAGAAAAATAAGTTATGTAGGTTTGTCTACGAAAACAGAACACGGTAAATGGAAACATAGTTTTCCTCTGAATTCAGTTTAAAGGTTCTCCATGTCTTCCTCTTCTTTCAAATCATTATCCCTGAGATTGCAAGAGACTGTGGCCATACTGAGGACTGACAGAATGCAGTTGTAGTCTTAGTTCTTACTTTCTGTAACTCATACACACTCCTACAGGTTTTATTTTATTATTTCTACTATTGTGTCCTGGGATAGCTGAGATTATACACAGTAACCATTTTCAAATTGTGTAGAATTATCCCTAGAATTATCTATGTTTCCCAATAATTTCCAGTCTTGGATCTTACTTCAAGGAGTTGCACTTGCCCAAATGGAAAAAAACCCAAACATATTTGGATGAAAAGCTTTTTCATTCAGCAAAGCAGCCCTAAAATTCATTTTTAAAGATCTAATAATTTTTAAGGAAATGTTCATATTGACATCCCATCACCTTCCAGAGATATCTATATTATCATCTAATGACCATCTTAGTCACTATGTACTAGTATTCTGTTACCAGCCTGCACCTGTATTATAGTTTATTTCCAGCTGCCATGCAGCACCCAATGGATTTTTCATAACTACTCATTTTTGTTCATTTATTAGAAAAGAATAATGCATCAATAAACACAACTCAAATGTTGGTTAAAAAAACCAACAACAAACAAAACAACAAAAGCAAACAATACCAAAACCAACCAACCAAACTACACATATAAAAATAGAACTGCTATATGTTTTAAACCTCCAGCTAAGTCTGAGATACATCCCTCCACAGATCCTATAAGCTTACTCAGTGAAGAAGTCAGTCATCACAGACAATGTGCTGTTTTCCTAACCTTCATAGACTAGAATTGTGTCAGTAACAGTGCAAAGCTGCCACTTCCCCAGCCATCTTCCAAGTTTGTTTGCAACACTAGTTTTGACCAGACTCCAGGGCATCTAGAAATGCTTGCTGTACAAGTGTATCACATTAATGCAGGCAATGCACAATAAGCTAAGCACATGGAAATGCATCAGATCTACAAGACAGACACAACACCAGCTGCACACTCCTGGTAAACATGATACACTGTGGACATGGATGGTTTACTGAATTTGATTCTGGTCATCCATGCACAGACTCTTATTAACAGAAGCTACAATCCCTACAATATCCTTCTCCAGGCTAAGCAAGCTACTGATTAATCCTTAAATAACTCCTTGGATATGTAATTTCATTATGTCTTTTCCGCTCACATCGTTTATGCACTGTCTAATCTTCCTATCTCATTATTTTGTCCACGTTGTCAGCAAATTTAAAATGAGCATTTCTGACCATTAACATAATTTGTTAAATTCTGTTCTTTCACCCTCATGCCTACACATCCAACCTAAGTGCCCAGATACTTACCTGGCATAAAGACCTGCCCTAGATACTCTACAGTAAGCTTGCCTAGAATAGAAGTTACCTATTGTTTCATTCTGCATGCAAAGTTTGCAAGCCACAGAATTTCAGTATCATTTAAATATTGTTGAAGAAGCCTCTGTTAAATGCTTGACAGTGACAGAAGCAACAAAACCAGGAATCAAGTCTAATTCTTCCTCTCCCTGCAATCTTAGCTGGTGAAGTGACATCAGTTCACCATGTCTAAGAACTCAATCACCATAGTAACTGCAGTTAAAATCTGAAGGTAAAAATTACTCTCCTGGTTTCAAAGAGAATATATAACATCTAACTACTAAACTGCCTGTGCCTTCCAGAAGATGTATCTTTGGAGTTTCTCCTTGCTTAGCCCAGTGAAAACTCATCAAAATTTCAGAGAATGGCAATTCAGAGAACAGTTGGTTTAAAGTCACCTTGTGCTTTAATATATTTGGTGAGCCTCACAAAAGATATTAAATCAAGCAGTATCACTGTGATACAGCATGTATAACAAACGTGCTGTTACACTTTCACAGAGAGATCTACCAAAAAAAAGTCTAAATTCTATAGATATGAGCATGTCCCCAAGATACTCTTGTATCTCAGCACAGGGAAGGAAAGGGTGTCCTTACAGAGGGATCTGTTCTCACAACAGATTTTTAGGCTTTGTAGGACTCTGCAACATTCTTCATTGACCTCTCATTTTTATCTTTGAAGGAATCACTGTACCTTCACATCCTCCTTTATTAACAAACAACCTCTGACAAGTGAAGCAAAAGAAGGCATAGCCAGAAGGCTGCTAACAGAGATCTCATACCAAAGCTGGTCACCAGCACCATGAAGATTTTTAGTTCTCACACTGAGACTGGCAGAATTAAATATTCTGCTGCAAAAATTATATAGTCTTAGCTCTATTTAGGTAAAAATGGATTGCCATATTAGAGAATATAAGGCAAACTGGATTTGAACTAAATAATCAGTTAATGCCAACCTAGGCTTTCCTGAACTGTTCAACCAGAATTGTGAATCCAAGTTCAAAACAAATTGCCTCCTCTCAATGCTAACAGAGTTTAACAGAGACAAACTGAGACCCTTCTTCCCTTCAGCACATATATTCCGTTGATGTTAAAAGAAAAGTAGTATTTCCTGAAGGACACCATTCTGGGAGAAGAAAGCCCTACTACATGTGAGAAGAACATGTATGTAATAGAATCACTGAATGGTTTAGTTTAGAAGAGATTGTAAAGATCATCTAGTTCCAACTCCCCTGCATGGGCAGGGACACCTCTCATTAGACCAGATTGCTCAAAGCCCCATACAACCTGGCCTGGAACACTTCCAAGGAAAGGGCATCCATAACTTCCATGGGCAACCTGTTCCAGTATCTCACCACCCTCACACTAATTAAATTCTTCCTGATGTCTAACCTGAATCTCCCCTCTTTCAGTTTGAAACCATTAGCCCTTGTCTTATCACTACACGGCCTCGTAAAAAGTTCCTCCTCGGCTTTCCTGCAGGCCTTCTTCAGGTACTGGAAGGCCAATATGAGGTCTCCCCAGAACCTTCTCTTCTCCAGGCTGAACAACCAACTCTCTTGGCCTGCCTTCACAGGAGAGCTGCTCCAGTCCTCTGGTCATCTACAAAAGCTCCATGACGTTCTTATGTTGAGGGCTCCAGAACTGGACACAGTACTTCAGCTGGGGTCTCGAAGAGCAGAGAAGAGGGGAAGAGTCACTGTCCTTGACCTGCTTGCCATACTTCTTTTGATGCAGCTCAGGATTTGGTTGGCTTTCTGGGCTGCAAGGACACCCTGCCAGCTCAGGTCGAGCTCCTCATCAACCAACAACCCAAGTCCTTCTCTTTAGGACTGTTGTCAGTCCATTCTCCACCCAGCCTGCATTTGTGCTTAGGATTGCTTAGGATGTGGAGGACCTTGCACTTGGCCTTACTGAACTTCATGTGGTTTGCATGGGCAAGCCTCAAGCTTGTTAAGGTCCCTCTGGATGGCCTCCCTTGTATCAGCTCCACTGTATTGACTGCACCACACAGCTTAGTGTCATCAGCAGTCTTGCTGAGGGTGCACTCAATCCACCATCCAAGCTGCCAACAGTACCAACCCGAGTCACGCCATTTGTCACTGGACTACACCTGGACGTTGAGCTGTTGACTGCAACTATTTGAGTGCAACCATCCAGTCAATTTTTTATCCACCAAGTGGGCCATCCATTAAGTCCATGTCTCTCCAATTTAGAGACCAGGATGTCATGAAGAACACTGTCAAGTACTTTGCACAAGTCCAGGTAGATTACATCAGTTGCTCTTCCCTTATCCACCAACACTGTAACCTCATCAGAGAAGGCCAACAAATTGGTCAGGCACGATTTGCCCCTAGTGAAACACACGTTGGCTGTCACTAATCACTTTGTTATTTTCCATGTGCCTTACCATAGCTTCCAAGACTAGTGTTCCATAATTCTGCTGGGCACAGAGGCACAGTGTAAAACTAGGTGGGTACCACAATGGCAGACTTACTCTGCTTTAAAACCCTCACTCTGTACCATTTATGATTAATAGTTGACCTGTGGAGAAGTAGAGGGAAATTTGCATTGTTTGTGTGGATAAGCCACAAATTTTGGCACTCTCATCTCACAGAAAAAGGTAGCTGATTATTCTCTGCTATCTACCACTGAAGCCTGTGAATACCTGTGGAATAAACCACTATTTCATGTCATTTAAGGTGTCAAAAGCTAGGCTTTATTAACTAGCAGAGACAAGAAAAAGTTCAGGGTCAAAAGTAACATGACTTTCGAATAGGAACACAGGAAAAAACAGGGTAACAGACAAAATAAAAACAGACAATATGTACTTTCTTCAGGTTAGAGGCAATACTCTCTTTTAGGCACCTATGTGTTTTTGGGCCAGATGGTCTGGAAGAATAGTTTTGATTTAGGTTAAACTTGGTGCTCACTTACAATAGGTTTGACAAATACTATTACATTTCTATTTAATTATAGTACAACAAGAAAACGTCCAGAAAAGCCTAACAAAGTCAAATGAAAATAATAAGTAAATTTAGAATCAATATCTAAATATCTTTGGGACATATGTTATTTGTGAGAAGTCCTACATGGATATCAGTATTGTCCAAAACAATCTTTCCAGCCAAGTAACATTCAGACTGAGGACACAGTTTGTCAATAGTTTCTTCTGGTAGCTGTTTTGCACAACCCATGTATCTCCTCTGCCCCACTGATCACTTTCGTCTCTGCATGAACACTTGACTATGCTGGCAGAACTCCTCTAAACAGAACACCAAAGCCCATAAAGGAACAAATGTGGGTAAAAATAACCCAACAAAAAACCCTGTTATTTTGAAGCCAGTTAATTTCCTCAGTCTAGTTTATTTTATAGCTTCACAACAGCTGGAGGGACACAGCTGAAAAGCTGTTGTAGGACCAAGCTTGAGAAGTAAAAGAAGGGGGACTGTGTAAACTGCCTGTGATACCAACAGAAGTGCTTGTCAAGCAACAGCTTCAGCAGTTTTGCAGCCAACTTTCCAACATGGTCCTCCTTGTCTGTCTCAACACTCTGAATAAACAGGGACCTAAGAAAAGAATTGTTTTGATTCTGTTGCATCCTTCCGTATCTGATTACTAACATCTGCTGTAAAAGTTTGAACTACAGATTTCTACAAAGTAGAATCTAAACAAGGACATCAAGTATATCACCATCACAGAACTAGCCATTCACTATAAACCTAAGCTAGCTTGTAACACTTGCTTAGTGTTAAGCAAACACTAAGATATAGTAGTACAAACACGTTTGTCATGGGGTTCCCTGCAAATCTCTTATCTCAGCAAGACTGTGTTTTTGTGATGCACTCATGACACTGGAACAGTATACAATGAAACTGTGTTAATAATGTAATCTGACTAGAAACTAGTTAAAAAAACCCAAAAACAACAACAAAAAAGAACACTTGCTGTACCTGCTTAGATTATTTTCTACTTGATGAAAAGTATTCTGTGTCACTTGCATTATTTCTAACAGCAGAAACCTTTTACTTTCTGTTTTTCCTCACATATATCTGCACCTTGGATCAAGCTCTGATTTTACATTTTATATATGCAAGGCTCAATCAATTAAATCTTTCTGCTGCTGTGTATGGACACAAAGCAGAAGCCTCTTTGCCCTGTTCCCTTTAGCACACATGACATTATGTAAAATCTGTGACTGAGTAACATTTTTAAACTTCCAGCACTGTAGGTTTATTTCCAGCCATGCTCCCACAATGGTACTAAAAGACTCCCAGTCACATCTTGGTCCTGGGAAGGACCTGGAACACAGGCTGGGAGGAAAAAACTGCTCACCAGCCTGGCCTCATCAACACACATCAGCCTCGCAGTTAACACATAGATGAAGAATCTAGGAAACAGAGACAAAATGTCCGTGTTCTCACAGAACACAGTAGACAGCAAGAAATACATGTCAAATATAAAAGAAAGCGGGAAAAAAGCACCCCAAATAACCCAGTTCCTAGTTTCTATACATGCCAACCCCTTTAAATAAGGGGATATTGTTCTGAACTGTTCCCTCTTTCACAGAGGACAGCAACAATGACTTTTACCATAACTTCACTTTTGTTTTTCTTGATTTTGTCCTAGTGATACAAACTTCCAACGTGTGCATCCCTTCAGACATTACCTTCATATCAATTTCTGTACCATGGATCTGTTGAGCTACTGTTTTGATTATTCCAATGACAATATCCTGGAGACCTTCTCTTTCTGAATAGTAATGCAGAATGAGTCCCTTCCCCTTCTCTGCATCAGTGCATCTGAAGGAAGGGGCTCGCATTCCCGGGTAAATAGTAGCAAGGTGGTCATGCAAAGCATCGAGGTTCTGGAAGAAGAAATAAAAAACATGATCATTCACTTTCTTAGTTCTGAAGAAAGTATGTACATATTCTGCCTGATCAGAACATCTCCTTTCTCCTGTGGCTCATACTCCCTGTGCATTTGCCTTATTATTTGTAGAACTCTCCTGATAGCAGACTTTTCAAGTAGCTCATGATGTTCTTTCCATCTACTGTGGCAATACTTGGACAATGAATGGCCTAAAAATCAGCACTCTTAAAAATTACTCCAGATAGTAAGAATTCATGCTTCACTATGCCATATTTTCCAATGAATGTCACTCCAGTGATTAAAGATCTTATGTATATTTCTCAATCCAGTGCCTCATCCATTTTCCTGCCTCCCAAATTCTTCCAAATTCTAGTCCCTATAGTCTTCTTTTCAGACGTGAACTTAGGTCTCAGATACAAATACACAAGTTTGAATAGATATTCATATTTTTCCTTATTCTCAATGAAACAGGCTAGTTCTGACATCTTAAGAGTCACCTCAAGTTTTCAGGTCCTGACAAAGTCAGGCCAAATAAAGTTAGTAGTAAGACATACCATTCTTAAGGAGATACATGGGAAAAAGATTATAATCTTCCAGTTACACAGTCATCAAATACATACTTTCTTTGAGAATAATAGAAAAAAATCCAAAGAATACATAGAACATATCACAGCCGCTGCAATGTTTCAGAACAGGTTATTCAAGAAAAGGAAGTCTTCTATTTTTCCAGCTGATGTCCTGGACATCTTGTATATTTAACTTTAAATTTTGACCAGACAAATTGCTATGTGGAGAGGAAAGGTAAATGATAAATTGATAGGTGTATCTAATAAGGACATTAGAGAGAACAATGAGATCAAAATCACACTTAGAACACAACGCTGACTTTGATTATCAAGCAATTATCAAGGCTCCAGATTCCTGTTTACTGTGTATTTAACACTAGAAGATCGACCTAAGCAACCTTGCTGGGTAGTGCTGCAACCCACATAATTATCTACCTTTGCTGTAAAATTCATACAACTCCTTCACATTTTACATCCAGAACATTACTGCATAGAATAGTTAAGATTGGAAGGGACCTTAAAGATCATCAGGTTCCGATGTCCCTGCTATGAGCAGGGTCACCTCACACCAGACCAGGCTGCAAAAAACCTCATCTAACCTGGCCTTAAACACCTCCAGAGAGGGGGCTTCCACAACCTCCCTGGGCAGCGTATTCCAGTATCTTACCACCCTCGTGGTGAAGAATTTCTTCCTGATGTCTAACCTAAACCTACCCTCTTCAGTTTAAAATCATTACCCTCTGATGAAAGGCCCCCTTCAGGTACTGGAAGGTTCTCCTCTTTCTGTTCTCTTTTGACTGAAATGCCAAATATTTTAATAAAGTCTTGTTGATGTTAATTACCACTGCACCATTACATGATTAAGAATCCTGCACTGGGTCGATTGTGTGAACCTGGGAAGCCATTACCTACTTCAAGCCTCTTCAGCATTTTAACCGAACCACTGCAGAAAAACTGGGAAGTGCAGGTCCCAGAGGTCTTGTCCACAAGGACCCACACTGTCTCTCTCTCTCTGCGTGCTCTAAAACCAAACACTAGATTTCATACTTTAAATGTTGTTCTCCCAGTCCTTCAGGTAACTGCTGGCATGAGGTTTGTGATATCGCTTTCTACCAACACAAGGAGAATTAAGGTGAAAATATTTCCAGTGTGCTGTCCAGGCCACTCTACACCTTTCATTAGCATCTGTCGATCATCACATTTGTGAAAACATACCGAACTTGACTTCATGTGAGCTGTGAAGTGCTCAAACAGCTGCCTCTTCTCCTGGGAGGCCTCCAGAGGAAATGAGACTCATAGTAATGAATTTGGTAGGATGCATGGAGCCTCCTTCAGATTTTTAGTTCAAATTCATGTTTTTGTTGCTATATCAACACCTCCAAATTGAAACTTGGAGAAGCAACAATCTGGGGGTCAATTCATTCCAGCTGCTAGTGGACATTCAACTGCAAAAAAGTGTAACTCTTGAAGGCAAATTCTGTAAGAACTTTGCATGGTTCAAGACACTGAAATTGGAAGAGACTGCTTCGAAAGAGTTTTTTTATGTGAAAAGAGCAAGAGAGCTGACTGGCTCCAAGAGAGTGTCCCACAATCTCCTTTACTGGGGGCAGAACTGCTCTTTCAGTACACATGCCTCAGAAACAGCTGGGATATATTGACCTTTTGGGAAAAAATTCTTAAGGAGATACATGGGAAAAGACAATAATCTTCCAGTTACACAGTCATCAACATCTGAAGAATTTAAAAATAAGTTTGTTATGGGAAATGGCCAATGTCAAGAACTGAATTTTTAGAAGGTGGTTGTCTAATTATTACCAGTTAAGTATAATTAATATAATTATTACCAGCACAAGTATTGCTAACAAATGGTAGTAGCCCCATTCTACAGGACCACTTTACCACCCTACCACCACATTACTGACTTCATTTAAGCAGTATCACAGGTGAGTCTGTGTGATATCACCTTCAGTCTTTATTCTCTAATCATTCAGAGTGAGGGACTTGCCCAGGATGTATTGCAGCTGCTTTTAAGACCCTAATGTGTCTTTTCTTCCTATGTATACTGATTATGGAGTAAGCAAAGAGCTTATTGTATTCAGAACCTAGCAACAACATAGTCAAGAAGCAGCAGAGATGTGCTTCCAGACCGACGAGCTGCCATCACTCCCAGACCCTGTCATTTAGACATTGTCATTGCCACGCCCAATCCATTCTGAATTGATACTACAGCTTCTGGAAGAACAATTGTGTCTTTTTTTTTCCTAGTTTGTTCACCTGCTGTGGACCTGAGGTGCAGTCAGGTATGGATAATAACAGGTTAAGCTCTCTCCCTGAATCACTGGCTCCTAGACCGCTCAGATGTATGCCAGGGACATTGTGCTGGGATCAGAGACACTAATTCCAGAGCTTTGGATGGCAGTAATCAGGTCCACAGTGAAACAAAAAGGGGTCCCGAAGCAAGAACAAACAGTGATACTAAATCAGGCAGATCCTGGCCTGTCAAAAAGCAAAAGAGTTGTGATTGGCACATGAAAAAACAACAAATGCTGTTCTGCTCCATGTGATACAGAGCATCTGGTAACTTTTCTAAAAGAGGAATTAGTGCCCTTACATTTATTGTGCTGCAATTACATTGGTTTCCTGACCTAATCTGACTGCTGGAAGATGCAAAAATAATAAATAACGGATAACGTTGATTTTCCATCATAATAAAAGCTAGAAAATACACATCTGGCACAGCTACTAATACATTAGTCCTGTTTAAAACTTACAGACAGATACATAATAGCAAATGTCATCCACTAACACTGAAATTCAAACAAAGCAGCTTAAAATACTGTCATTAGAAGAATATAAATGTAAGCTGTTCCAGCTTTTATAGACACTCGGTGCGCACTACAAATCTGTCCAGTCTTTTCACCATCACACATGGTAAAGAATGAAAAGAGAAGTATACTATATGGAAAAGGGGATGAGGGAAAGGAGTAGGGAAGGATTGGCCCATTCATGTGTACCCAAGGTGATGGGAGTAAAAGGCCAGCTATTCCTTTTTTTCGCTCCTCCCCTATTCTTTCTGAACACTAACTGCAATGTCAGTACATAAGTCATCTTTAAAAATGCCATTTATTGAAGGCTTGCTTGGATGGCAGCCTGGAAATGAAGCTACAAAATATAAAGAATGTCACATGCCATAGACAGACAGTGGTATACAGATCACACCTGGTATGCACGTGTTGGAGCATATGCACAGCCTGTCTGCCCAGCAACTACAGTCCATGGGATTTCTACAAGAAATCTGGGTTGACTACACCCAGGTTTTGGGGCAGGTAGTGAGACACAAAAGTAAATATTCTAGTAATCCAGTAAAGTATGCACTCTTTTATTTTATTATTGCTGGAGAGAGGTTAAGAAGGCAATTGACAAGAGGCTGCTAAATTTCCATTGAAAATCAACAGACATCTGACACTCAGTTTTTGGACAATCTCCTATGAAATCTGAATCAGTTCTGTATTTTTAAACTCATTACAGCACATAGTTATCTCCAAGAGTGATTATATCTCAAATCTTAAGTACAAAGTGTTATTTTGAAATGAACCATTTTCAGGTGACAAAATAGGGAAGCTAAGCTTTTCTACACTTAGAAATCATGCTTGAGAGAAGTCACTCTCTTCAATGATACTGAATAATTGTTTTCATTTAGTTTTGGTTTACAGTGCAGTATCACACTGTTCTGCAGTTAGGAAAGCACTCAAATTGACTTAAACACTGCTCTTATATCCCATCCTCATGGATGAAGAACAATGTCTTACAGATAAGCTTTGTATGAACCCTAGCTCTGTATATAATGTATCTATAATCAGTCAAAGAGAACTTTGGAGAAGAAATATTCTACAAATCTGAAGAACACATTTTCTGCAAATATAAACAAAGTAAGTCTTTTTACTTAACACACATAGACAATTTGAATGTGTGGGGTTTTTCATGTCTCTTGTACTCCATACTTTTGTTATATATGAAAACTCCTATTCAAAATTTTCCTTTGGAATTCCACTCCTCAGATTTATTCATGCCTCTGTAACCCCAGTCTACCTGCGCTCTCATTCCTTTTTTATGAAACTGAACAGCTAAGATGCTATGGGAAATGTATTACTTTATCAGGTAACTGAATAATACATTAACCAAGTGGGAAAAGAACAACAATGCCAAAAGTGCTGATCAGTGCAAAGCTCTGTTGAATGGAAATGCCAAGGAAGAAAGTTTTCAGACACCTACACCTCTCCACAAATAACTGGAACATTATACCATACAACCTGTATCACCAAATCTCAATCAGATCTGTTGACTAGACTGTACTTCCCTCTGGTGTCTTAAACAACTTGGTACAAAATTCTTACCTGCAAAAACTCTCTGACATTTGAGCCCAAGACACGCAGAATTGTATCGTAACCAGATTCTTGACAAAACACAAAAAACATCTTCCCAAACATCTGGAGAATTTCCCCAGCATTTAGATCTAGTTAAAACAGGAAAATATTATTCAGTCCAAACACTGCATTTCATGCACTTTGCTTACTACATTAGTCTTGTATTCATAAGTAAGAAAGACAGTACCTATACTTTACCCAGATCCAGTAGATCAAGAGTATGAGAAAAAAAAGATTCAGAGTCCACATGGCAAATAATGAGCATTCGATACAGGAATTTTATTAGGATTTACCAATTACCATTATGACTTTGCAACATTTTGCATTTCATGCATATATAGCATTTTGGATTTTGATAGAGACAAGACATCACTACCTGAAAAATAAAGGATCTCAGTAGTGCTTGCCTCAGGGGAGTTACTTCTGGTTTAGAGCAGCATGAAACCACATCAGCTGCTCCAATTCAATATAGCTACTATGGTCATCATAGTCTTAGGAGTTCTTGCCTAATTACTGATCCAGAACAAGTTCATACCGCACTTCAGTCTGCAGATAAAATAATGCTGATGGGCATAATTCTACGTTTAAAATTCCAGAGCTGCAATGATTGAAAATGAACGTGACCCTAAACAGTGGCAGACGTGAAATGAGATGCACCCATCCCACAAACATTTCTGTAACATGACATGCTTGTTAAGTAGAGAGATGAAAGATTCATTCATGGGCTGCTCTTGCAGCTGAGGTTAAACCTGGGTGTACTGACAAGGAAGCTACTGCAGTTTATTTTTACTTCATGACTGCTTGTAACACTGACCATGCTCTGTGGATGAGGTGTATTACTGCAGTTTAAGGTGAACCTATGACTTGGAACACTTTGGAAGTAAAAAAAAAAAAAAAAAATCACTTCAAGAAACAAAAGTATCAGTAGCAGTATCTTAGATAAATAAAAAAAGTTAAATCTTTTCTTCCAAGATTATTTTTTTTTTAAAAGTCTCTTTGATCAATACCATAGTTTTCACTTCCTCTGCGCTAAACCCTGTTTCTTTTTGCTACATGGATTTTGTTGAGGGCTTCATCTCTCCTGTGATGAATGGGCAAAGATTTCCATATTACTTACTAAGGACCTTGCTTGCAGCTGCAACCAGATCATAGGTTTTGGAATCATCATAAATTATTCTGACAAGAAACTGTCCTTCTTCATCAAGCTGTGCCTCCTTCCTAAAAAGAAAATAGAACAATATCTTTTTGATCGAGGAAGAGTAACGCATGGGTAAATCAATTATAAATTGCTTGGTATTAGGCTTTTAAATAAAATAAGTTAGGATGGTCTAACTTTATGAAGTTACTTAAGACAGAAAACTGGAAATAAATCTGTTCCATATGGCAGTCGTTACAGTAAAATATAAACACTTCAGACCGTGTGTGCTCTGAAAACAATAATTAGATGTGAGAAAATAAACACTGTTTTTCCGAACAGAGCCTCACAAAGAAGTTGCTGAACTAATATCAATAGAATTTGCATTCTAAAATAGGGGAATATCCAATAATCCGGCCTAAGGTGGTCTCTTTAAACACTTTTTAAGCAAGTGTTTGCATTCCAATTTTTATTACACTTCATTTACAAAAGGCATGGGATGTTTTTAACAACCATTTCAACAAAACTGTGAAGAGAAATCTAAAATACAGATGTAGGTACCTAATCAAATACCTTTTTTTCAGAATTCTGCACATGCCCATTAAAAATAAAAAAGTAGGATTTTGTAAGCCTTTGTCTTGCATTGCACATTAGTCCTTCATGAGTGAAGTGTCACCATTTAGCCAGAGCAAGTTGATATCCCTAAGAAAAGAACGATTATGCCTTCCAAGAGCATTTGTATTTGACACAAGTCAGTTACTAGGGAGGGCCCACAATTGTCTTCCTCTTTGTTTTACCCCATATGCCTAACATGAGCTTTTTGTCACACCCCAGAAAAAATTAGTACAGGGAGTTGTTCTTCAGAAAAAGCCTTAGAATCAGGAAAAAAACAAAAACAAAAAACCCCAAAACAATCACAAAAAACAAACCCCCACACAAAAACACCAAAACAACAACCAAAAAAACCAACCAAAAAAACCCAACAAAAAAACTCCAAAACCAAACCAAGCCAAAACAAAGGAACAGCAACAAAAAAAACCCAACAAAACAACAAACAGTAGATTATAAGGTAGTTTTTTATTAAAAACTAAGCACAAGTCATGCAAATCAAGACAGTCCTCAACTCAGGACGTGAATAATTATTTTTATAACATAAAAATGAAAGAGAACCAATCATGAGTAAAAAATTAGGCTGAAACATCCAGTTTAAGAGCAAATAATTCTAACTGCTCTAAAATGTTAATAGTCATCTGAGGAATTATAAATCTATAAAAAGTAGATTCTAAATCTAGTATGTAAAAGCCTCCTTTCCCTTTTATGTAAAAATCTTGGTCTCCATCATCATAACATGACAAGTGGTCACTAAAACCAAAAGCTTTTGAAGCTTAGATTCTAATTTTCTAGAACTGGCATAATTTATTTTAAAAATGAAATAATAAAAAATAATAATGCCTGCACAACAATTCAATAATTCCAATACGATTTACAGTTGTAGTGGAATTATCCAGCCATACAAACAGAAACATTTTATGTTTTACTCAAAGAGGGAGAGAAGCCTGAAAATTGAGAACTCTTGCTCATCTAAAAAATGCTAGATGGCAAATGGTACTCCTGATAACGCCTGATTCCAGTCTCATATGATAGTATTCTATTGAACTCTCCAATTAGTAATCATCAGTTTTTTATAAACTGTTCAACTCAAACTTATCACTGGAAGCCTGGAGCCCATTATGTTCTTTTTCTTCGTCATCTTCCTTTAATCTTGCTCACCTTACTGCTGACCAAAAATTATTATTTTTTTTAATATATATATTTACAAAATATATCTACTTTAAAAAATTGATTAATGAAGTATTGCAGCTGCTATTTTTAATATATATTTTTATGTTCACAGTGTGAATTGGCATAATGACCTAGAAACAAGCTAAGCAGTTTTCCCAGAGTAGTATGACAAGGCTATAAGGGAGGTGAAACTAAACATCCTACATAATTCTACATAAAGGGAACATGATTCTAAATTCAGTGGCATGAAAAAGATTAATAAACTTAATGCTGTGGGGTTTTTTATTAAACTCTTTGGGAACTTCCCAAAAGGAATGAATAAATGGACACTAGGAAGGAGGAAAAAACTGGCTCCAAGTGTGTTCCCAGAGACACAAAAAGATAAAGTATAATATTATTCTTTTTTTAGAATAATCAATTACAATAATACATTCATTACTTGAAGTAACCGTGTATTTCATACGCCAAAATAGTACTTTTGTTGCTCTTCCCCAGCCATTCTCTGAAAACTTCAGCCTGCAGGGTATCAACTCTCACTGAGTTCTGAAAACAGCTCCCATGCCACATGTTTCTTCTTTTCCTAAATGAAGAGCTAGACTTATCAGTGGCAAACATTGCCTTGAAGCATGTAAGTTCAGGCAGAGACAAGAAGGTAGAGTTTACACTTCTTAAGAACTGAACTGAAATTAATATGAGAAAAGGAAACCATCTTGATTCTTTGATTCCCATAACACTATATGTAACTGGAAGTCAGAGTCAGCTTGGAGGGAAGTTTGCAAATGAAAACAAGCTTCCCATATCTTTGATACATACTGTGCGCTTTCTTTTAGGCTCTCCGATCTCAGCCAAACCACAAAAGATAACACACACATGTGGAAAAACAATGAACATCCTCAAATATTCTGCATACTTGCACAATCCAGAAGACACAGTTTTTGTGTATGAGAATTTTCTCTATTAAAAATTGACCCAGTCTGATGATACTGGTATCTCTTTCCTGACTTCTTACATGTCTTTCCAATTATACTGACTGAACTTTTCCTGTTTCCTCCCCTGTGCCAAGCCATATTTCATTTCTTCTTATTTTAATTCTTTAGTTTGTTTGGTCAAACTTTTTCTTCAATACTTTCAGTTTCTCTGAGCCACCACTTCTCAAAATCACTACTGGTTATTTTAATGCCTATTCCATTTAAATTACTTTAGTTATTTTGATTTTTCTCCAGCTTTCTCTAGATTTTTTGATCACTCAGCAGCCATCTACTCTGTAGCCTTAAGGATGTATTACCTATGAACATAACTTTACCAATATAGTTAAACAAAAATAGTTCAATCAGCAATTACATCTGTATTCCTTGGATAAAATTTTCTGGGGTTAAACTCACTGCTCTAAGGCTTCACTCTCACTCATTATTAGCAGTCCTGATGGGTGTTCCAGCAAGAAAAGAATCCAGTGTTTGTACTGCAGGCTAGTACTCCAAACAAAAAAAACCAACAAACCCTAAAAAATCATGTTTCAGTTTTTACTTATTTTTATTTTTAAAAAGAGAGAGAGAAGTATATTTTTAAATATTTGATCCAACAGAAGATTATCTCATTTGGGGATTTTTTTTCTAGAAAATCTGTCAGATTAAATATTTACTCCTGCAGGAGATTACACTACTCATTCAAAACCACACGGGAAAAAAAAAATCTCTTTGTTTGTCCTACAAACATGGCAAATCCCATGACAATGTCTGATCTAGACCCATGTCAAAAGATAAACTGCCTTTCAAGCCTGTGCTTGAAAATTATTAAAATCCCTAATTTCTTTCTTTTATTTTTATTTTTTTTTTCCTTTCCAGGACATTTCCTTCTCTATACTTCTAATGCCTTGTCATGCATGCACATCCAAGTAATTTAGCTAGATGTTGAGCTGAAATATAATTCAGTTAGATATTCATTTTTCTGCTGGATGGATTTCCCTGTCGGCTTCACTACCTGGTCATTGAAGTTGTTATACATACAGAACAACATGCAGCCATCCCGAGTGGCTGAGGACAGGATAGAAGGTTCCTTGAAGTCACCCTTGCATCCAGTGAGCTGGATTTGCAGCTTCTGAAGCCCTTCTGCCTCCCTCCCAGGAATCTGAAAGTTGTTCTCTCTGAAATATTTGATTAGCCTTAAGACTACATGTGATGGTGAAATGATGCTGTAAGCTTTTCCAAAATGGACAATGCAATGTGAAAAGACTCCTGTTTTCACTGAGGCACTTTTCCTTCAGCAAGTCTATAAAACTGCAGGTTCTCTAATAAACTTGTTTCAAAGAGCACAGCATCACACCAGGGAAGCTGCCCATGATGTGACCACCAGCAGTCTAGGAAAACACAAGAAATTGAAATATTCATTCAGATGAATGGACAACTCCTAAACTGTTTCCTCATGGCTGCCATTTTCTCACCTAATTATCTGATTCCTACCTGATCTATCATTTACACCAAGGAACTAGTTCTACAACAAGGGTGACATGAAGAAATATAGTGTTGTGAAAGCTGTTAGAAACAGTACTAAAAGTGAGGCTGATTTGTCAGCTTTGCAGAGCTGCTGTGGTTGGCTGTCCATCAAAGTAATTTCACCAGTGTGACATAGCTGGTTTTAACTCCATATATGAAAACAAACCTGGCTGTCTGGAACAACAAGGTAAGGCTACAGACCTGAGTATGTGAACTATGAAAAACCAGAAGGCTGCAACTGTTCTCATCTGAACAGCTTCCCTCTCCTGGCTGACATGTGGTTCACGAGCTGCCATTAGAACTGCAATATAACATGGCATCCTTAGATGGAAATTATATTTGGCTGACCATACTTCATAGAAAACTTAAAAATCTATAGCTTTATGAAAAACTGTGGCATTTCTCTTGAAATACTTTGCTACATTCTTTATTCTCAGTTTTTGACCAGATAAAATTATGGCAGTAAATTAGCATAGCTCTAATGCTTTCTGCAGACCACAGTGTTTGATCACAAAGGCATTAACAGCAATAACATGCTGGTGGCTTTCTTAAGGGCTTGTCTGGAAATGAGCCAAAACCAACAAGATCTGGAAAATTTCCAAGCCTTGGTTAATTCTTTTGTGAAGTAGCAGCACTACAGTAGCAAACTTTTATGTATGGCCTTTCCTACAAAAAACCTCCTAAGTAATCAAGATCAGAATTTACAATTCATGTCTTATTTACATTTCTAGAGACAAAAGAAGAGTGTTCTCTGCTCCTCATGCAGTTCACTTTCAAAACTTAAAAAAAAAAGTATTATTTTAATGCTCTTGCCCAAATTGGCTCCCATTGTCAGCACATGGGATGTAATACCTCATGGTTCAAAACTTACATCCTCTGTTGTGCCGGTCCTAACTGCTATGGTCTGGCAGCCCTTTTTATTTACCCTAGACTAATTTTGAATTATTACAGAGAGCTATTCAAATTGTGGGAAACAAAGATTCCAGCCCAGACTTTTCTAAAATGCCTTTGTTTTCCTCCAGAATGTTTATATTATCCAGGTTAATGTGCAGACGTTTACTTGGGAAAAAAAAAAAAAAAAAGAACCTTAGCCATTGCACCATGGAAAATAACAGCTTCATAGAGGACATTTTTCATGTACAGGTTTGACCTTGAAATCAATGGAAAAAATCCTATTGAGTAGATCAAAGCAGGATCAAGTCTTAGAGCAGCCTTTTCTCCATCAGTCATGCTAACACCTCCCAAACTGCTGTTGGTCTAGCAGCACAGAATAGTGTTACAGGTGATACTACAAGTGTACAATGAGCCTTTGAAAATCTTTTTACATTGTGAAACCAGTTTATCATTTAAAACACACTATTAATGTTCAAAGGTAACATTAATAATTCACAGAGATGGACGAAATGTTGAACGTGCATAAGACCAACAAAAAACACTCTTAAAATTAGAACAGATCTTGCACTGTAGATTTTTAAGCCACAAATTGTTTTCTTTTTTTTCTTTTTTTTTTTTCCACAGAGAGGAAATATTTTCTCTTTTTTGATGCAGCAAAGATTTATTTTGCCATCTTCAGAGATTTTACAAATGACACAGCTGGACAAGATGCCACATGAAGATGGCCTTACTTATACAACCCATTCTGCACAAACTGGATTTTAATGTAGTTTTGCAGTCAGGTGATAGCATTTAAAGGGAATTTGAATAAATCATAATCAAGAAGAAGGTGGCTGCTGTCAGAACTTTTTTATTACTCCGAAGTAACACTTGCTATCCTGTCTCTGTCAGCAGTATTTTTTTTAGTGTTTTTTTAAGTTATTTGTTTTGGTTTTTAAATCTTACAGAAAATGAATCATCCTCAGCAGTATTTTTTTTAGTGTTTTTTTAAGTTGTTTATTTGTTTTGTTTTTTAAATCTTACAGAAAATGAATCATCCCCATTACAGAACTTTGCACACAGTAAGTATTTAGAATATGTAATGGTTACAATCAGGGAAAAAACCCAAACAAACAGATGGTACAAGAGCGCATGGAACAATTACTTTGTATCCTGAAGACACAGGCTTCTCAGTGATGTAACAACATCATTATTATTTAGAAGCTGTTTGTGTCACTTTAACAGATCATCTAGTGTCCCAAAAGCACAACTGCATCTCTTCCTACCAAAATTCCAGTCTGAAGTGCATGCCCTGGGTGTGTCACCTTGAATACACCATAACAACAGCTAGTTCCAAGACCACCTCTAGAACTTCTTCCATGATAGGCATTGTTTCTGTTGGGACTTTTGCCACCATTGTGCTTAACTACTCTTGGTGTACCAAGGATGGAAAAAAGTGCTCGTTAAATTGAAGAGACCAGTCAAAACAACCTTAATGACAAAATAACACTACTGCACTTAGAAACGAAGCATGGTTCTGATCTCACTGATAGGAGCATGTCAAGTTTAATTCTGTTCCAAGAGTAACACTATTAAACAGAATTACATGTGTCAGAACTAAAGGTGGTATCAGTGAAACTCACCATCTTTGCATCAAAATGCTTCTCATCTTTATTTAATGTATTTCAGAAAGGTGCTTTGCTAAAAAACTATTTAAAATATTGAACCACTCTTCTCAGTCCTTCCAAAAGGAAAAAGAAAACAGATTCGTACATGTTATGGATGGTTTAGAGATATTTTAAAACACCCAGCTGGGAAAAACTTAAATTATATTAAGTTACAAGATTAAATAAAAATGGGAATCTGTCCAGGAAAATTACGTTCTGAATAAAGTAAATAGGTGTATTTATAGACTTCAGAGTTCTCAGCTATTTCCCAGTTTTACAGGCTGGATATGAGAGTGTTTAATGTAGGTTTTCAAAATAAGATCATCCTAGAAGATACAGTTAACAAATGTAGCAGTTATTTGCTACTACTCCAAATACTAAAAATATTATTAAAAAGATAAAGCCAGTATTACTTTGCTTCCTTTTACATAAGTGGACTAAAAGGAATGGTATTTACAAAATACTCTTTTATGCATTGAATTTATAACAATGAGTGGCATGTTTATAACAGCTGGTATCCTGACAAGTCTAAAAGCACCTCCCAGTTATGGAAAAACTGCAAAGTACCTGAGTGATACTGCAAGAACATTCACAAAATGCCACTATTCCCTTAGCCAAGCCTTCCTCAGACAAATCAAAGAATTTGGCATCCACACAGTTCAAACTCCTGACCTCCAAGCAGGTTCTTCCGCTGTGAGGAACTGAAGGGGCAGGAAATGTATTGTACTCACCCTACAAATCTTGTGAATATTAACCTCTGGACCCATGAAGAACCATCTATTCAGCCTAAGTTTTAACAAAACTTTAAAAATACTGCTTAGGACTCTGCAACTGTATGACATAAAAACTTAGAAACAGTAACAACAGTAAATGTTCCTACTTAATGCCACTTGCTGAATAACCACTCACTAATGTTAAGAGGTGTATGGATTAAAAAAAACCAAACCACAAACTATTGTAATTTCAACAATAATGGCTTCCCAAAGTCTCTTTCTGATATCTATTTATAAGTAATTTGTATTTTTTTCAAAATTGTTATGAAATTGATTGAACAGAACCCTTCATCCTTAGCACTGCATAAACCCACATAGTGTTAAGGAGGCAGCGAAAAAATCAATTTTCATGTTTGTACGTCTGCAAGATTTTTAAACACAAAGAATCAGTAACTTTAGGTAAACTGTCCAGTAAGCGTTGTTTATAATTAATTAGTTCTGGCCTTGGAAAAGGAAATACAGAGCAAACTCACAGCAGTTCAACAAAGCAGGAGAATTGAATCATGGGGTACTGATTACCACCACTGCAATATACAGCTATACATGTCTATGCAGTAAAATCCATAACCCACTTGTTAGCCACCTAGACTTTTTTCTACAGTTTGTTGGAAGAGAAGTACCTAAGAAAAGCATAGGAAAACCAGCAATTTGATGGGACAAATCCCAAAGGCATTAGTGGCATTTAAAAAATAAAATAAAATATATATCTATATATTAAATCCTAGGCACATCGAAACCTACATTTAGATGTTTCAAAGGAGTTT
The DNA here is from genome assembly GCF_000747805.2 of Chaetura pelagica. NCBI lineage: Eukaryota > Metazoa > Chordata > Aves > Apodiformes > Apodidae > Chaetura > Chaetura pelagica. Next base: position 3,344,396 of record NW_009952973.1, on the reverse strand, counting down.
GGCACTGAGGTTCTCATGCAAATCAACCCTTGTTGAAAAATGCTACAAAGAACTGGAAGGCTTTTACTGCACGTTAATTACACATGGTAACCAACTAAAAAGCCACACCTCACATTTTGTTCAGACATTTGATTCTTATCCGCTTTTTAGTTTGTATTTTATTGCCCAAGCCACATTGTGGTTACTCAGACATAATATGCACACACTCCTGCACACATATACATACATAAAAATATTTATATCCTTATGTATCCACATATACAAATATAGTCTCTCCAAAACCTTTGCATTTGATGATTATCCATCTTTTCTCCTAGCAGAAGTGACACTGTTAACGCTGCACACAGACTGGTATAGACTATGGTCCTGTTTTACATGCTTTTTAAGTGCTTGCCTCTGTATATTGAAAATACAGCCAGTGGAAAACTTACAAAACATGACATTTCCCAGAATAATTATGACAAAATAAAACAAGGGTCTCATAAAGAGCCACAAGCATTTGATGAGGTGTTCTTTAGTTTTGTGAAAGCAGGAAAGATGGATTCAGGTACTACTTGCAGTGACACCAGTGAAGTTTGCTCCCAGCCACATTCCCCTTCCTCTCCCTGAGCCCACATGACACAACCTGCCAGTCACATCCATGAGGCCACAGAACCTCTTCCTTTTCCTCCAGCCTACTGGTACTTTCAGGACTGAGGTTAGATCCTACTCAGTTAATGCATGACTATTCCTATTTTATTTTATTCCATTAAACAATATATAACCTCAGGCTTGATTTCCAACATAATTTTCAAATCCAGCTCTGAAGACATGATTACTCCTTTCCAACAAGCCTTCCTCTGGAATTGATCCCTATACTATTCATATGCACAAACATTAATTAGCTCTCCAACAAGCTTGAGAGGCCAATTATACTGCTTCCATTGTAAACAGGCAAGATTACCACAGATGAAAATAGTTTCATTATTTTTGAGTACCCAGTTCGAGACAGGTGGACCTGTTTTTTGAAGGTGCTCTGTACTTTTTATGCTCAAAACACAGATTTCATGGACTTTACATGCCACCAGCATTAAACCTTCAAGTTACCTGAATTCCAACACCTCTTAAGAGCTTACTATTGCAACTTGTAACATCAGTCTTTCATTACAGCTTTTGTGTGAATTTTTCTAGGTTTCTGAAAAGGCAAACAATAGCATATAAACTATTGCTACATCTAAACATTGTGCTAAGCAACAATAATAGGCCAAACCCTTCATTTTTACAGGATTTGTCAACAAATGTAAATTGTGTAAATTGTGTTTTACCGTATTAGTAAGCAGAAGAAAAGGATCTGACAAGGTGGTATTCTGAACTCAGAACACAGACACAAGTCAAGCTACTGCCTTTATTCTGCAGCTACAAAAAGTTTTCTATTCTCTGCTCTGTTTAAGAAGCAGAAAAAATAGATAGCCGGAAATTCCCTGGAAAAAAAAAAAAAAAGGCAAGTTTTTTAAAAAACAATTCTGTCCCCTATAACAAAAGTTGTAATACATACACTTAAAGGCAAATTTGAGTAGATTTGCTATTACATTATTTGATTTTGTATGAGTTACTACTTTGGAATATAACTGCAAATAAAATTAATCAGAATATTACATCCTGTCAAGGAGCTCTTAAGTATCTAAATTCTAGTGAAAGTAAGTGGAGGACATTTTAGGATGCATAAATAAAAGCCTCTACTTTTCCTGACTTTACTAGCCAACCTGCAACAACACTAACATACCTAACTACTAGGAATACCTTTGAAAACTTACCCAATAAATATGTATTCTTAAATCACCTACACTTCACCGCAAAAGCCACACTGAGTAACTAAAGTCTGACCTATGTTAGCATTTACCAATATGATGCAGAAGTTTCTGTATCTGTCAAAAGAGAATCCTGCAGTTCATTTCAGTCCCTCAAATTGTACAGCATTTTCTACCACTACAGTTGAACTCAGTTTGAAGCTGAGCAGAGTCGTTTTCCACTTACTTTGCACCAGAAGAATTTCTCAACCTTCAGTGTTTCTCTGTTTTACCTGTAACAGAACAGTTACAGAAAACAAATTCTGATGAGTCCACTAGCCTGGGGTCTCAGTAGGTGGTAACGTGTGAAGTCCGAAACTCCTTCCTCATGGGAGAAGCAATTCACTTTTGCTCTTCCTTTGTGTGCATTTCCAGACCATCTGGTCCATGTAAAGTTTGTGCTACCCAGCAGTCTCTCCTGATCTCTAGTCTTGGCATTTCAGAGCATGTGTGGACAGCACATGCCAGCCTAAGCCACAAGGACAAAAAAATGCAAGGACAGGATGGATGATGCCTTAATTCTACACTGGGCATAGAGCAACAGGAAAATAAGACTGATAATTGCTTTCTGCATCCCATTCGACGGCACAGCCAGAAGGGATACATGGCTCTTGGTGCACAAAATGCCTATTGTGCTACTGTGCAAGTTTCAACATAGATGTTATTTTCCAGAAAAACAATTAAAAAGTAGCCCTGCATAGGTACGTTTTGCAAACACCGTGTTTTCAACTTCTATTTTTTCCATGCTGTCAGGCTATACATAATTTTGTGGGAACTTTTACTATAGAAACAGAAGGAAGATGAAAACTGCAGTTGACTGATTGTACCATTTCATTTCCCAAAACCGGATCCTTCACATACCTCTATGTGGGAAAAATACTAATATATTCTACAGTCTTGAGATAAAGCATATTAGTGCATTTCTTACATTTGAGTTCTCATTCCTTTTTTTGGCAATATATGTGAAAGTGTCACAGTTTGAGCATCTAACCTGGCCTAAATTCAGATTTAGAAGCCCGTGGGAAAATCTTCTATTCATTTATTCAAACACAGAGGCATGCTGTTAGGAAACACAGGATAAATTACTATATATTGACTGTACATATTCCCTGCTGACATGGCCCTAGCTCCCACATATTGCCCTCGAGCTGTTTCAAGAAGACATCCCTGCTAATGCTTGTTTGTTACACAATTAAACTGCTAGAGCTGCTGAATAGAATGGGGCACCCAGAATTTCACATGTATTGGCTGTTCAGCTCAGCCAGATGTGATACCTGTTGCAGAAGAGCTCACATTTTATTGTGATAGAAGCCCCTGTTGAAATATGTCCACCAAAAAACATGCCAAAGAAGACAGATCTTCATAAGCCTTGGACTTTTTTTTTCCCCATGTAATCTCTTTGCTTGTATTTTAGACAGGTACACAGACAATAATTCCACACACACTACTTTACACCCAGCAGTACCAATTTGGCCTTGATCAGACATGACCACACAACTAAATGTATGTGAGAATGGTGAAGTTTGACAATTTTTGGTTTGTTAGTGAGTGCTTGTGTTGGCTGCAGAGGAACTGAAGAAACCTAATGCAAAAGGAATCTTGAGAACTATCTTTTCAAGCCATTGCAACTGGGGCCACATGATCTGAAATAACTCCCTGGAAGTAACAATGACAAAATAAGGAATTTGAAAGAGGTTTTCTCTCAAGCAGGAAGGGAACAAATCAAAAGTGTCTTCTCAGCAGAAATGGGTTAACATAAAAAAGTAACAACTTTTTTACTACGAAAATAACTATTTTCAGAACTAATGGAGCGCTGATCAAAGCAGCATGTCTCCGTGCATTCCAAGTCCTAAATCTCTCCTTCCAAGGACTGAAGGAGTGAACTACAATATGAAGTGTACATGCAGCTTACAACCACCAGTAAACAAAAGAAACTATCACATAAAACCATCACTTTCCACTATGAAAAATCGGCTGCTACAGCATTCAGCAACTGCAGGACTCTTCCAAGTGGCTTTCTCACTCCTCCTCTCTTACCCAGCTTTGCTAAATCCATCTAACCCTTGTAGATCTTCATCATGAGAAAACTGTCCATAAGCTCAAATTCTCAATTATATGAGTAGTAGCCAGAGAAAAACTAAGGAGAAACAAATTTTTGAGACTTCGTGGTTGACAAAATGAATTGAGTCTCTGCAAATCTCAAGATCACCTTCCATCGATCATATGCCAGCTTCTTTCATCTTGTTTTTAATCCAATCTATTTAGGATCAACAATGTTGGTTCAGAAATCAATAGCTTTGAATTGCTTGGGGTATTATACATTTTAATTCCAGCTCTTCAGCAAAACCAAGCCATATTTCCATCGAGCTGACGAAAGTGATACTCAGTAAAAATCTCAGAGTATAATCGTAATTCTTCCATGAGTTTAATGCCTCATTGCAAAGGTTACCTGATGTGTAAAAAAATCCAGTCCATTGTTTAGTTATGGTCTGTTTTAAAAGTTGTTGGAAAAACATGGAGTCTCATTTTCCTAAGAATTCCACCCTGTGATATTTGAAAACAAAATTGGTATGTATCTTTCTCAGAGAGACAATGGTTTCACAAGCATGTTGAAAAGTTAATGAAATAGCGGAAAAAGCTACGATAATTCTGATTCAGCTAGCAGTAAGTGACGGCAACAAAAACACCACTCTCATAAAAGCACCACATTCAACAATTTGTTCTCCCAAATTCTATATTTAAGAACGTCATTCAGGATCATTTTTGACTGAAGAAGCTATAGGAGACAAGAGCTTTCATGCTTCCAATGCAGCATGCCCTTTCAATTTAGTATTTAACTTTTCTCAATGTCCTCTTTTCTGAAGAACAATCTGTTTTCATTACTTTTGTTTATTCAGTTCTATGTATTGCTTTCACTCCTATCAATATTAAGTACAAATTCACCCACTGGCATTGGAGAATCACTCAGCAATCACAATCCACCACTGTGCAATGCTGAGTCACAACTTCTGCAGTGACTTCAGGGAGAGCAAAATAACAATATGTGATCAGCTCAACATTAAAAAAAAGCACAGATGTAAAAATTTGTGCAGAACTACAGTACAGAGACCTTTATGCTTCACAGAAATGCTTAAGTTCTTGCAAATTCAACCATACTAACATTGCACAGTTCCTCTAATTTTACTGTAAACAGCCAAAGACTGTTTGTTGACTTCAACAATTACTCCTCCAATTCAGTCATTCAGCTGATTCAAACCAGCATGCCACAACACAGGCCTGTATATTCCCATCACTTCATAAATGATTAACAGTTCTACCAAAGCCTTTGAAAGAAGCCTGTATTCGTTTACGTGAAGTAAAACATCTAACCTCTTCCACATCTCTGTAAGTCCACTACAAGAACTTGAAGCACTTAAAACAACAAGCATTTAATGGCTACCAGTTGACCCCGTACCATTCCTTAAACCAGCACAACCATGACAATCCATTCCAGTGAGATATATAGGGGGTCGTTTGCTGGTTTCTATACTCCAGGATACACTATCTTTAGGACAAATCCTGCTGA
>NW_009952973.1:3337323-3338926 GCF_000747805.2 Chaetura pelagica | reverse complement strand
TGCCCTGCTGCAAAGACTTTATGCATAAGGAGCTATGGCAGGTGTTGCATATGTGTTGGCTCTTCTTACAGCTCATGTTCCATCTTTCTCTACGGATAGTGTTGTGGAACAGTTTCCTTCCAGAAAGCTGTTTCCTCTGTGAGTCAATAGCAAAGCCTAACTGTTGGGTTGCTACAAGGCAGAAATGTTTCTCAGCTGAAAGACAGAAACAGGATGTAGCAGCTCCCTGAATTTTCACAGCTGACTTTTAGCAAAATATTTTGTGTCTTTTTATTGAAATGCTCCAAAATTTAAATGAGTAATATTCCTCATAGATGTTAGTCATCTTCAATATCATATCAGGTGTGTGTAAATTCCTAGAGATAGGATGCATCAGGAATTAAGACCAAGTTCTAACAGTCTGCAACACGATCTTGTTAATAGAAGTGAAACTTTGTATTTTTTCAGATGGATCACTTAAATACAAATTCTCTTCAGTGGGTAATCTGGACACAAGTGGGCCAAAATACTCAAAAGCATGTTAGTAAGGGATGGCACACCAGGAATGAGTGAGCAGTCTGCACTATATTTTATACATATTGTATTTTAATTTCCATGGAAAATGATATATGGATCTGTTGGGGTTTTTTTACTAAGCCTCTTAACTTCCATGTGTCCTATAAACCCAGTATCAAACCGTAAGAATTCAAACTCGATCAATGTGTTTAGATAAGGTATGTAAGAAAAACAGTAACTTACAGCCCAAAACTGTGGTATTCACTGAAGACTCACCCATGCTGCATTTAATACTGCATTTCAACAACTGTCAGGGAACACTGGAATAATGAAATGTGTCTGCTGAATCAGAACTGTGGAGTCTCCATCTTTGGTGATTTTAAAGATTCAGCAAGACAAAAGTCACAGCTGAGACCTGACCTAGTGATGGGAACAGTCCTGGCTGCAACAGAGGCTGGACTAGATGATGTCCAGAGACCCCTTCCAACTAACATGATTGTCTAATTTCATGGTACTGTGTAAGATTACCAGTCTTAATGAATGGATTCATGATTTTTAAAAAATTGTCATGGTCAGAAAAATCTCACAGTTAAGAGCAGTTATTTGACTCAAAAAGTGTATTAGGACAATGGCAAAACAGCTACCTCGACATATTAAAATTGACCCAAAGTAAATGGTAAAGAGGAGCACAGAAGAAGGTATCCAGTTGAAAGAAGACTGCTTTCTCCAGGTTGGATCATCTGCTTCTCCATGAAAACACATTATATTAACGGATCACATTAATAATTTCTTCTAACCACATAGTTACCTGAAGCTTTACAAAGTAAGCTTACAGCTCTGTGAGCTTTTATGCCTTTTTAGAAGTATTTCTTGTACTTTTGCCTAACTATCAATGCTACCATCATTATGGTAAAAATAATTTTCTAAGTCCATTAACTAAATCTCACAGTATTTTTAGATACAGCTCACTAGCTACAAACTCGGCTCCTTCAGGAAGGCAGAGGTGCAACTGTTGCACAGATCATCGGGTGGGCCGACTCAGGGAAGGGCACCTGCGGTTCCTGGGCACGGTGCCGCCCCGTCACTTCTGCCACACTTTGGATCACGG
>NW_009952973.1:3327465-3336571 GCF_000747805.2 Chaetura pelagica | reverse complement strand
GAGGGAGGAAGGGCAGACCGAGGGGACGCGTCGGTCCCGCTCCTCGGTTCTGTTCCGCGGTTCTGTTCCGCCGTGCTCGCCGCGGCGGGGAGCCCTTCCAGCCCTGCCTTGCAGCTTCCTGCTCGTCAAAAAGGGTTTTCCAAGGAGTTGTTTGGACTCACCTGGCGCTGAGGCAGAAGATTAACTCGAGAGCCTGGTAGGCCCCTCGGGTGTAGGTAGGTGCGGGTAGGGCAGCGTGTGCCCCGCTGTCCTGCCCTTTGCAGGACAAATGAAGCTTCCTCTGTTGTTCCGCACCCCAGTGCAAACACTTAGCTTTTAGGAAGAAGAATTCCCCCTAAAAAGTGAGGGTTCCGAGGGGCATAATGATCACGGACATCTCTGCTTCTGTGCATTCGTTCTTCAAAGGCTGCTGAAGTTCAAAGCATAGTGAGAATTGCTGTCAGGAATGGGGTTTCTGTGTGTTAAGTCATTGTCAGCAGCCCATGTGAATAAGCAGCGTGTTGTATTGGTAACCTGCTGTATGTGGATTCTGAAAGGCAGTTTTTGAGCAGAGGATTGCTGACAACATGCCACGGACAGTTCAGCAATAAGATGCTGTCATCATATGTTATCACATAGATGGAAAAGAAAACACTTGAAAAAGCCATTTAGTTTAAAGCCCTTTGTACCATCTAAAGACCTCAGTGTACAAAATAAAAATCATAGAATCATAGAACCATTCAGGTTAGAAAAGGCCCTTGGGATCACTGAGTCCAACCATCATCCCTACTCTACAAAGTTCTCCCCTAAACCATATCCACCAACACCACATCCAAACGATCCTTAAACACATCCAGGGATGGTGACTCCACCACCTCCCTGGGCAGCCTATTCCAGTGTCTGACCACTCTTCCCTAATGCCCAGTCTAAACCTCCCCTGTTGCAGCTTGAAGCCATTCCCTCTTGTTCTATCAAACAATCCTGATGAGTACTGGTTTTTTTTCTTGCTTAAAAAGAATAAAAATATAAAAGAGATGAGATTGTCTGGGAGGATTATAGGATGAATGCTTGATGGGCTGTAGCTCCTGAGCAGAGGCCTTGCTACATGAAGTCATTAGAGTCATAGATGTTAATCAACCCAGATGGATTCCAGATGTAAGCAAAATTGCAAAAGTTCAGACTTTAGTATGGGACAATGTAAGTTTAAAATTTTGATTGTTCATTTACTTTATGAAAAAAAAAAAAAAGGAAAAAAAAAAAAAAAGGAGTATGTGTATTGGAAATTTCCTGTAAGTTAACAAGTTACAATATTTAAAGTATTTTGAGATCTCATCTATTGTTTGGTGAATTTCTGAATCTGTGTTAAGGTCTCTTAAAATTATTAGTAAGTGAGGAGAAAAATTGCAGGTAGATAGGCATCAGAAATTTGTCAAACCTCATCTCAGTAGGCATTCCAAGAATAAAAGAGGGAAACCCTGCTTTTAGGTCAAGAAGGCAAAATAATCAATTCTACTTAGATTAACACATTCCAGATCTTCTAGGAAAACCAATTCTAGACATTTTAAAGGATGACCAAGAAGAAAAGTTTCAGTATAACCAGTTAAAACCATACAAATAATATGCTAATTTTGAAGGGAGGAAAGACAATTTTTAGTAAAAATAACCATAGTACTGGTTGAAGTTATCTATGTAGAAGACTGGAGAAAAACAGAAGAGATGAAAATTTCTAGGAATCTCTTCAGTCTCCAGGAAACTGGCAACACAGATGATAAAGTAAATCATGCTGTTGTAACCAGTCAGAAAGCTATGTTTCCCTATAGCTGAGGAGGGATCAGCTTGTCACCTGTTAACTAGGACTTGAGTACATCAGGTCACGATCTATTTTTCCTATTTGGTAGGAAGGAAGTTTTGGGAAAATGGAAAAAAATATTCTGCAACACAAACGCTGTAGCGACACAACCTTTGTAATCTTTGTGTGCCTACCCTAATGGAAGATCTAAGTCAACAGCTATGAGTTTTGCCCTCTGATGTTTCATAATTGTCCTCTTCACACACCTATAAAATAATTTTGATGATACAAAATGTCAAGAAAATCAGGCAGAGTGTGCTGGCACAGGGCCAGGGAAGGACAAAACTGAATTGAGAATCCATGTTAACAACATCCCCATTTTTTATAAGTTTCAAGGGCATCCACTTGCTCAGTCTGTTTTATAGGGTAAACCCTCATGCTTGTAAAATCATACTAGAGATTGCATGAAATTCTTTTCGGATATGGCTTTCAAAAAGTAGCTTATCCTGGCAATTTTGTGTACATGAGTGACACTTTTTCAAAAGTGCTGATATGTGCAATGGTCAGAATTACATTAGACAGTTGTGAAATTGCTGCCTTCTCATTTGGTTCAGGATTGGTAGGTTGCATTTGCAGGATGTTCTTGTGATTAAGCCATTGTAAGTGGAAGTTCTAGCATCTGATGTGAGATTTGTAAAACATGAACTGAAAACAGCATGAGCAGAGTTAAGCAGACAATTATTAATTAATTTTTCTAAAACAGGGATCCCCTTTTCAAAGTTCAGAAGAAGCTGAATTAAAGAACTCAACCAAGTGATTTGCTGAAAGGAACCAGCCTCCGTTTCAGAAGCCTGCTGAATCAAGGGTATCTGGTAGGTCTTAGGCAATATTGCATTTCAGCTTGAAGGAAAGGCTCCAAGTCAACATGAAAAAGTACATTTCTGACTAAGCTGTTAATACTGGGCTGTGTTTTCAAGGCCCAGCTTTATCAGTATCAGGACTGTTAGGTCACATGCATAACCCACATCATGCAGTCATTAAGACTGTATCTGATGCACTTCTATAAATCCTGCATCTTATTCATTATAGCATGAAATCTCATTCCCATTTGAAGACCCTCATGCACTATGTACAGCTCACACCCAGCTGCTTTTTGGTGTTCAGGAATAGGAGAGTAGCTGTGGTACTAGCCACCACTGGGATGTGCATGAGATGAAATGCTGGCATGAAAGGAGCTTTTAGAAAATGTTTTGAGTAGCTGAAATCCTACAAGGCAGCTTCTCCACTTTGTGTCCCCCAAACATGTTTCTCAGGAGCTTCCTAGGCTGGCCATCAGAAAGCCAAGAGTTGCAGCCAGTGATTGCAGGGGAAAAACAACTGCTATACTTTCAAAGTGGTGGTATACATGTTTTTTTCCTGATTTGAGATGCTAATTTCGTCCGGAAATTCTTGTTGAAATCCATGAACTCATAGGATTCTTTTATGAAAGGGCAGCTGTTGAAACAATCACTTTGGGAAAAGTACTAGCTGGCCAAGAGCATCTAGATTGTGTTCAATATGGCTTGTGTTAATACACAAGCACTATAAAGGAAAGCATTTTATAAGTTGTATTTTTTTACTTTGGGCTTTGCTCTTATATTTTATATTATTACTGTAATCCTGAATACAAATGCTGCCTTATATGGTGTTACTGGATTTAGCTTTCTGAAGATGGAGTCACTGACATCAAAGTGAATTACACATATTTTCTAGTTATCTGTTTCAAATCATAATGGTCAGAGACTTAACATTTAGGATTGTCATAATACTACTTCCCAGGTGCAGAAATATACTCCTTTTTTAAGATCACTTCAGCAAGGTTCTTTATTTCTACTGCACCACTATACACTATTTCACTATACCATTACATTAATTTTCCAACACTGGTATTGACAAGCTGTGACTGAAATAGCCCTCAATATGTCAATGCTTTTCTCTAATGCAATAGCCTGTCTAGATTTGAGAAAATCTGTTGGCTCTGTTGGATCCTCCTGTAAGAGGAATGTAATCTTAGAAATGCAAACTTAATTGCTTTTATGTTCAAGTCTTCCCTAACACATTGTGCAATCAGTGGAAATACTCCTGTTGATTTTCATAGGCTTGCAGTCCAAAGCTCCTGGGAACATTGTTGTCTTTGATATTTCTTTTCGGGTTTTGTTTGGGTTGAAAAATGAGAGAAGTGGTAGTTTATCTAGGACTTAATCTGCCTCCTTTCAAATCCTTGGGATGTTACTACATGTATTCCTACTGTGTGGGCAGGATACTCATATACGTGTGGAGTTTGTTGGTACAGTGGCGCAAGAATTTGTAACTTTGTACTGCTCGAAAGCTGGGAAACAATTTCAGCACAGATCTTCAAAGGAGGCCTTACAACCGGGCTGTGAAGCAGTGTGCTCGTTTCCATGTGTACTAGGAAACCTAGCTCAACCTCACTTTACTGTCAGCATCAACACTCTGCTCAACCAGATGAGAGACACAACTTTACAAGGTTGTTTACTTTGTTTTAGATTCTTCTCACAGTTCATTATTTCTTTGACTGGCTTCCCAGCTTCATGTTCCATCCTAGCTGCCAATTTAACATTCAGATCCTACTCTTTGGGCTCATGAGAGTCTTATCTCTTTAAACTGACTTCTGACATTAAGCTGACTTCTGATTAGCTGGAGCAGGGCTTTGAAAGCAACATACTCCCTTGTATGCTATATGGCAAATAGCAACAAAACCTGTTGCTGTTGCAGGAAACAAAAACTCCCCTGCCACTACTTTTGCAGAACAATGAGCAGGCATTAAAAAGTGGTAGCAGCTAGAGTGGCCTGCTAGGTTATAGGATGGGTGTGGTTTGAAAAAGGATGCCCATGCCAAAATTCAGAGACATTTCCTTTAATTCTGATGGCTTCCAGATGTAAATACTGATTTTGTCTCGTTTACTGTCTGTTGCAGTTGTTTCTGCAGAGAATGCAGAAGAAAATGATGGGAGATTCATACTGAATTCTTCCTTTTTAAGATTTCACAGGAAAAAGTAGATCTTTTCTGGGGCTTGATTATCTGTGCACTTCACTGTTTTGTCATTTTCTGTGACTTTATTTTCTTTGGTTTTGCACAGTAGTTCAGACAGAAAGAAACCAGCTCCACACTAATTGCACTTCCTCTAACACCAGCAATGAGAAATTTTTTCCTACATCTCCCTGAAGTCTTAACAGGTCTTGCCTGAATGAAATAAAATTATCTGGATTCTTTGCTAGAGCTTTTACTTTAGCTATGCCACTGTTAAGTTTCAAAGGACCCACTTTATTTATTTCAAGGGCCATTTACACCTCTTTGGCAAATTGCAGTGTAATAAAAATGCATCTTCCATCACATAGTGTATATGTGAACAAGACTCAGACCCTCAGAATCTTCATGAGCTAATAAAATAAAAATTCACATAAAAATAAAACTCTTTCTGGACATAATATCAAGATATTTTTATCTTTATATAAATAACATTGCATAGTCTCTGAAGACTTACAGTATCATAAAACTTAATGTTATACAAGACATCAGCTTAAAAACAACTGCTTTATTCCCTTGCAAAAATCCCCCAATATTATGTCAGTTAAATGATCTTTCCTTTGTTTATAGCAATAATTTCATTTCTGATTTCTTTTTTTTCCATTTGCTTTAATTCAAGTGAAAATGTTAGGTAAAAGGTGAAAGGACTGTCTAAGTTAAATGATTAGTTATAAATAATTGTCCCTTATTAAATATATATTCATTCAGCAGAAGTTTTAAACAGAGGAACAGCTTCAGTGAGACCTAAATTCTTAGATTATGCTTAAAGCTAAACACACACTTATGGGTTTTGGTTTTTTTGCAGAACAGGTCTGAACACCTTTCCTGTTCAGAAAAGGTACAAGAAAGTACATTTTAAAGCATTTTTCTTAAATCATTCTATTAAATGCATGCCTAAATCTTATTTACTTCACTGAGATCCAAGCCTATTGCTTTATGTGTACACTTAAGAGCCCTCTCTGAAGTAATACTGAAGTAGACATGGGAATGTTTTGAACTTTTCAGAAAAATGTTAGTGAAATAAAAAGGAATTCTACAGCAATTCTATCCTAGCTGGTAAGGTAGCCTAAGCTGTATTAAAAAAAGAGAGGGTTATAAAAATAATGTTGGAAGATTAATTTGATTTGTATTAAGAACTTTGGCCTTGGGTGCATAGTACAGATATAGATTTAGGAAGATGTCAGGAACTGCCATGATTAACATCCTATTTAATGACAGATTTATATGAAATCTGGCTTTAATGGCCATCATCCTGTCCAGCAACAGTTCTTTCCTAGGGACTCACTCCTAAGAGTCCATCCCATTCAGTAGGTAGGGAAAAATAAATCCTTTTTATTTAAAAAGCTATTTGTTTTTCAACATTCAACAGATGACAGGGATGGGTAGAGTCCTACTGACCTGAGCCATTAGTAGCTTAATATTACAGACACCTAATTAAGAGTCAGTAGTCAAATACTCCATGTTTTTAAAACCAGGAGCACCTACATAGGACTGCTACTAGCCTCTGGGTATTTATGTCAATAGAACAGCATTTTCTGACCAAAATAATATTGCAAAGATTATTTGCCAAGATTTACATTGCTTTTGTTTCCTTGAAACACTGCTGTTAAAATGTTACAAATATTTATGTATGTGTATGTATATATATGGCATGTACAAGAGGGAAATGTGTGTATATATAATGCATAGAGACTCTCGGGTTCCATTTTTATGTCACAGAATAATTTCTGAACATCTTGGATGGCTACAGAAGACCTCAGGCAGGACTCAATGTTTCAAGTTTTGTTCAAATGCTGCTTACAGAAAATCTGGATTAAAATATGCTTTTAAAATGCTCTTAATGCTATTCCCTCATAAGGATTTTTCTCAAAGCTCTGATTGTGCATATTCTGTATGAGTCTACTGCAAAACAGTAGGATAAAACAGCATAGTGAGCTTCAGAATGAACCAGTCAAGTTCAGAAAATTACCAGAGTGGCATCTTAAGTCTAAAGTAATTGCTTCCCATAAAGATTCAGAGAGCAAAATCTGATCCAGTGGCAAGCAGCTTGAAGAAAGACTTTTATGGCTTGATATGCCAAAACCTGAGTTTAAAAGGTTAGAATAATAACTAATAATACTTGATACTAGAGGAAGTATTTGTATGTATGTAAGCAGTGCTGTTCTCCAGTTGGTATCAAACCATGTGGCACAGAGAAATTTCTGTGTGCAGGTGGATCTGCTAGGTAGAGAGGCAGAACCCTGAACTCAGGATATGAAACTAACTCTATCCTGCCAGTTATAGAGGCAGACCCTTGAGAGTTCTCCACTTATGTGCCACAATCCACAATAGAAAATCTTGCACTGTAGTAACAGCAGTACATTTTACATGTATTCATATGTTTTAAAGCATTTCTGTTCACCTGCAGATTCCCCTGGCAACTTTAAAGCAACCCTACCACAGGCATTTCAAAATGTCATACCTATGTTGCACTCCTTGTATAAGGATCATAGCGTTAAACTGCTGTGTTTCTGTTCCTTTTTATACTGTCTGACTGGAATTTCCTTTCTAAGCAAACACTCCAAAGCATGTTTTATTACACTCTTTTTAAAACATTTCAAATTTAAATGACAACAAAAAGAAAACATTTATTGCTTTAATACATAATAGCAAGTGGATACTATTTTTTTTTTGTGAAGTATTTTAAAAATCCCAAGAACTAAAATACCATTTGATTATTACAGAGACTTTAGTATGTGATTATAAAGTGTTCCAATCTATATTAATTTTATACACAAAATAAAGTTCATGAAACAATAAGCAGCAAACTCTGCTATGTATATGTGTATTAGCTACAATCAGCAGCCTGATCCAGAACATGCTGAGCATCCTCATCACATTGACTCCAATCAGTGTTAGAAGATGGTCAGCAGCTTCTAGGATGTGGCCCAAATGATGCATTAGAAGGAGTATGTGATAGCAATGACAATATTTTAATGAATATTCTCTTATGGAATCACTAAGAAAAAATATTTTTAATAGTTATGGGTAATCACCTGCTCACAACACTGCATGTGGCTGCATCACTTGCACATTACATTTCCTGACACACTGCATGGACAATACATCTAGAATTCTCAGAACAGAAAGAACTGAGAGCATAGCACTTACAAATACATAGCACTTACAAATTACCACAGGGAAAAAGCAGTTTTTAGTAGCATTTTCAACAGTCAAGTTGCAATATTATTTTAGTGACTATGTTCCTTATGCAAAGGAAAAATAAAATGTTGTCAGTGACATACTTCCTGAAATTTTAATACTGGCTTTCAGGTGTTAACAATCTAAAGTGCTTTCATGTTTCATACATTTAAAAAAAAAATCAATTTATACAAAAAAAATATTTATAGATTTATTCTTTACACTTGTGAATGTACAATTTAGTCCATTCCTGTTTCCTCACCCAAAAAATTGGCATTACCATCTCCTAAATCTCTCTTTTGAAACCAAGTCTGTGTGTTTTTTCCTTGATTATATGCATCCAGAAAATAGCAAATTCCAGGGATATCACTGGGAAAATTTGGTGGAAGTTCTTCTCTTGACCGAGGTGTGAACACAAAACCTGGATATTCCTTTAACAACCTAGAACAAAAATGAATCATGTTGATTAAAAAGTAATCAGTCACTACAAGTGCAGACTGTTTATTTGGTAACCCTGTTCATAACCTATTAACTTGTGAACCAGTGCAAACAAGAGTAGTGCTTCTTTTTCTTTGTCTTGTCAATGTTTTGCATGTAGGTGCTATGTTTGTTGTAAATATTTTCAGAAGTTATGTAGTACTGACAGCTAGCTCAGATTTGCACGAGTCTGGCACCATAATTAGTGTTTCAACTAAGGAAATACTGAAAAGCTCATTAGTTAAACTCAGATCTTACCACTTCTACTCATTTTGCCTTTTCACTCATGGGTCCATACGTACCTGAAACACAGACTGGTAATCTGTAGGAATACATACTGCTATCTAAACCTCCAAAGCAGTATTGCAATATACAGGAATTGAGTAAGATACCATAATATTATCCAGTTATCCATAAGTGTTTAGAATTGGTGCAGGAATGAAAAAGGAAAAAAACCCAACTAAACAAAAAGGAGGTTAACATATCATTCACTCTGGAAAAAAAAGCACACCAAACATATAACAATAATAAGTTTCCCTTTTAACCAAACTGCCTGTTTTCTAGGCACTCAGAGAGCTATTTTCCACACCGCC
>NW_009952973.1:3309376-3327370 GCF_000747805.2 Chaetura pelagica | reverse complement strand
CCCCCCCCAGTATATTAATTTCACGTATTCTATTGAGTTGAATATAGAGTTATGCAGAAACCTACTTATGCCACAAGTTATAGGCAAGTCTTGTGTGGACAGAGTGTCTAATTTATTTTTTTTAAAAAGATTGTACCTAGTATAATTCCAAATTATTTTCCATGTGGATGCTGATAAAAATGCCTGTTGGCCAGTACTGCTCTTCTGACATACCTAAGCACTGGCAATGCTGCTGCTTATCTGTATAGGTGTTTAGAGTGCATGATTGAAAAGGTTACTGTGGGCCCTAACACCTGTGCTGCTTTTATCTCAGTCACTGATGTGAGATAATCTAAAGTTTAGCACCATGTAAGTCTCAGAGCATGTGCAGCAGGGAATGTGAGGATCCAGTGCCAAATTGTCTGTCTCATGTTGGACACGGAACCTTGTCACAGGGCATTATTGTGTAAGTAAGTGGTAGTGGGAACAAGCTGCATAGGAACAAGTGACTGTCCAGGCTACAGTGAGGGTAGCAAAACTTCCTTAAAAGGGAAAAAAAATAATTTATCTGTATTTCTGGTTATTTTACCTGGCCAGCAATACCACATTCTACTAGTAAATTCAGTCTCTACAGTTCTTTCTTGTAAAACTTTGGCCACTCTAGAAGAAACAATCGTCTGTGTCAGCTCAGTGGCATAAAATTAAGACCTTGACCTGGAGTTCAGATGTAGACTGTTGTTACCATCAAATCCAAAATATTTTCTCATTATTTTGTCTGGCACCCATAAGACACTATTCCTGGGCCATGAACATGTTGCAAAGTGATTTTTACATAAAATTAAACAGATAATACAAAGAGAATATTAGGTTCAGAGGACAAAGGGAAGATGATGTATTTCCCATCAGAGAGCCTGCTAGCTGTCTGCATAATCACGTAGTACATATTACTAAAAGTAGATCAGTGGTACAGCCTAAGTTCCATATTAAAAGGCTTAAACTGAACTGGGATCAAGACCTGTATAAACTAAACACTGGCATGGTTGTTTCTTTCCAACCTGTTCACTCATCTTCCCTAACCAAAAGGGAATGAAGATGTGTAAGGTGACATTTAACAGTTCTTCAAGTAGGATGCAATTTTCAATGGCACTTGCAGCCAGTTTGGCATCCAGTTCACATGCAGTCACATAGCTCAAAGAAGAGCCAACTATATGATTCTAAGGGGTAAAAAAAGTAAGGGGTATACAGCTGCAGGGTAAGAAGAAAAGTTGGCCCAGACAGTCCATTTACTTTAAATGTAACATCTGAAAAATAAATCTCAGCTGTTCTCTTTCTCCCTTTTTTTTTGCTGCTGCTGGTTTCCTTTGTACTAAAAGTAACCATGATGTCTTCATGAGCAGTCAGATAAAAATAGGAAAAGGAAAACAACCAGCAGTACTTCAGAGGAGAAAAAAACAAAAATAGGAAGATAATGAACTATTACAGTAACTACTTCAAGTGAACATTTTACAGATATGAAGCACTGTACCTGTAAGTTGTTGGGCTGACATTTATTTTCCTAGGTATACTGCAAGATTCAAACTTATTGGCAAGGGTTACGTTGTTACCAAAAAGGCAATAACGAGGCATTTTAACCCCAACAACTCCAGCAAAGACAGATCCAGAATGAAGGCCAATACGCATCTTTAAATAAAAGACAGAAAAAGGCATTATTAGGTAAAATAAAATAGTTAAAGTCAGTTTTATAATTTCTTCCTATAATTAAAAAAAATAAACAAAACCCAAGAAATAATGAGCCATAAATTGAGTTAGTAGTCTCCTTAAAATGTCTGTATTCTGGTCACGGCTGCTCACAGAGAGAGAACTAGCTCAAGTTTACCTTGCTTTGCATTTATAGTAAGTAAGTAACACTTCATCTGATATGACTGTATTAATATTCACCTCTGTGGTAGTAAATTGATCTAGAAACATCAGCACCAGTTACTATGACACTTGGGATACTTTCCTGGGATAAATGATACAACTCAATAGACTGGTGACAGTTAATGAATGGTACTTGATTTGCTGTTAAGGTCAGAAGATGTAGGGGATAACTAAGGCAGTATCTGTATGCTGTAGTTCCAACTGAACTCTCTTGACAAGGTTGCGCATAGAGATATCCCAAACACAGAGTGTTAATCAAATTATACAGCAGCTGAAACATTTTGAAATGGTCCTTTTGTGTGTTTTTTTTTTGGAAACGTGATATTTTTGTTATGTGCATTATACATATGTAGGTATGTTTTCTTCAGAATAGCATGCTGACGTGTAACGGCACCATGTTGGGAAGCTTGGGTATCTACTATGTGTGCTACTCTTTACATAGCACGCAATATTGTATCTTTATGAAGTCACCATTTCAGTTACTGAGTGGAAAAGCAGTAACGACTGCAACAAAAGCAAAATCCAGCCACGCAGCAAATGATGACTGAAATATGTACATCGATATATAAGTCTGATTTAAAGTAAGAGGTTTGCAGTCATGCCTTTTCTTTGATGATTGATATATAAAATGACAGTAGACTGTGTGGCATATTTGTTGCTTTGCAAAACAACCCATGCTTTCATGAAGCGTGCTTTCACTACAAATAGAAAGATTCGGTTTTCTTCTAAGAAGCTTCTAGTAGTACTTAGACAATACAGTTTTTGCCTCCCTGTTTTAAAATAACTTTTAAAAATATAATAGTATTCCGCATTCAAAATTACAGAGGTAGCATTTCTGTGGAAATAAACATGTTATAATATTGTCAAGATGTTTCCAGATTTTTTAAGTGTAATTTGGTATTGTAAAATATAAAAAGAACAACATTTATTTATAATATAATAGTGCTTTTCTCTGTGATACAAGTGGAGCATGTAACCCTCATAGTAACCATGTTCTTTGTCTTGGAATACAAATATTCCTTAATTTAAAATCAAAGAACCCTGAAGTTTTCTAAAGGAACAAATGAACAGATAAATGTTAAAAATGGGCAAATGAAAAACATAATGAACTGAGACATTTGTATTAAAACTAATAGAACCCATTCCAGGACATTTGAACTTGGTAGAAGGTCCATAGCATTTGTCATGCACCCAGGCCTTTCTCTTTTTTTCTCAGTGAGAGGTAAACTTACGTGAAAAGTTCACCACATACATAAGTCCTCATTGAAAGGAAACCATAAATATAAATACCACTGAATCTAACATTTGCTTTGACAGCATTAACACCGTTCTCTTATGACAGTGGTTCAGTATCTGATGGTAAAACAAGAACAGCAATAGAATCCATTAGACATACACATAACTGCAATCAGAACGCAGCTTTGATTATTCATATTTATACGTGTTGTCTCAAAAGATTCAGATGTTCTAATTGGGTCTAGTTTTGAGAGAGGATTAGTCTCCTCATTAAAGAAGAGTAACAGAATATTTCATGCCACTGACACATTTATTGCTACTGAGACAAAAACTGCAGCACAACAACATGCACCTATGGATTTCACTACACTTGGGCCTTTTGGGTTGATTTTCAGATCTCTGTTTCATCTCTGCCTCTCTACAAAACTCTCACTCACAGAACTAAAAAAGGTCAGCCTCCAGCCATACACACTTGCTTGACTTAATGTAATGATGTGAAATATCCTTGAGACAAATATTCCAAAAGCAACTAAACAAACAAAAATATTCACTTTAACCATATAAAATACAATAAAATATATGACCTTGATAGGCTCTCCATGGGGAGACACCACCTCATCTGATAGCTCCATCATCTTCAGGGCCATCAATGCTATTTGAACAGCGTGTGTTTCACTTTCTTTGTGTAAACCTCCAGCAACACAGTAGGCATCTCCAATAGTCTCAACCTAAAACAGGCATATTTACTCCTTAGTGTTACACTGTTTGACATATAAAATAATAGTCTGTGGCTGCAGTAAGAATTTCACCAACATATTGACCAAATCTTATTTATCCTGATAAATTATTTAAGTCCTGGGCAAATCCTGCAGTACCATTCAAAAGGAAAAATGGCCCAACTTGTATTTATTGCTGGGAATGGTACTAAAATACTTCTTCTTGCTCATCTTGGTCAGGCACCCATAGCTACATTAAATACCTATTTAGTCCAGATTAACAGCACTGTCATAAAAATTAATTTTTAAAATTACCTCTCAAGTTTTGATGGGTTTCTCAGCTGCATGCATGGCTGACTGTTGATTTTTTCTGTTTGCTTATTCTGTGATTTATCTTAATATGTCTTTCTTATAATGAAGATTTAGGGGAAAATAATTTTTGGACTTCCCTTATCCCTTGCCCCATGTAGCTTTCATTTCCTTTCCTGCCCCAGAACCCTACAGGAATGCAATAAATTGTATACCTTGTAGACGTCTAGTTCTCCACATTGGTAATCAAAGCGAGTATAAAGCTCATTAAGCATGGTGATAACCTGCATAGGTGAGCACTGGGAACAGATGGCAGTGAATCCAACAATATCAGAGAAAAGCATTGTGACATTATTAAATTTCTTGGCTTGCACAACTTGCCCCTGCCACAGCTGCTGAGCAACCTCTCCAGGAAAAATTGAAAACAGAAGATCAACAGTCTTCTTCTTTTCTTCTTCCAGCGCTTGATGGGCCTGCTCAAGGGTTGCTTTTAGCTTTCCTAACCTCTTCTTCAGTCCATCCTGAGCTCTGGCCTGCTCTCCTATCAGAACAACATCTCTCAATGCATTGTGAATTGGAATATCTGAGAGGTACAATCCACGTCCTGTAAAATCTTCTAGTCTATCCACACAAGGAGATCCCAAGAATAGGATGGCACTGGATTCAAAAATATAGATCATTTGGCCTTTAAGATCCATTACCTGAAACAGTTAAAAAAACAAGAATTCATGCAAAACATGGACAGTAATGATTTGGAAGCAAGATTTAGAGGAAATACCTGAGAAAATCAGACAGATCCGTACAAATCTTACAATTTCATTTAGTTGCTAAAGAGAAAACATGGGGTGCTAAACCATAAAACCATCAAATAAGTTTATTTTGCTTTAGCCATCTGGTGCAAAAGTTAGACCACAACTTAAGGATAAACACCTAATTATGTTTGCATATCAATATCAGTTTTATCTTAGAAAGAAAGAAAAACAAACCCAAAACATTTGTGCATTTTCATTTATTCATAAAATGTTACTAACTATAGTGGCCTATGAATTTCTTCTAATTATTCTAGTGTTCGGTTCATGCATCACTTTCTTTGTAAGACAAAATGAGAAACTCTGCTTCAATTTTATCCTAGGATGTTCAATACTCACAGCAATTTAAAATTAAAGGCATAAATGGCAGAAATATCCCATTTTAATATGCTAAAAGAACAAAATATTTGTTCAATATATTTTTAATGTCCCTTCTGTATTCAATTGTGGCATGTACAAGGTACTGCAGAGCTCTGCTTAATATTGCTGTGAAAGATCATTTTTTTAAGAAAACCTTTTACTTGACTAAGCAAAACATTCTACTACCCCTTGCAATCATTAAACTGTTCCCTAGTGCAGAACCAGATCTTACAGGAAGTAGCTAATCCATGCTACATTTTTTCCCACTTCATTAATAACCGGGTGAAAGCTTTACTACTGCTCTTAATTTAAATTCTTGGGAGTGTTGAGTCTGAACTGGTAATTCATACTCAGGTGGATATAAGTTGGAATTCAGCTTAGGCCAGTGATGAATAAAACCAGTCATTGAATATACAGTGTTTTTTACTGCCCAAGGTAATTTGCCACAGACCCAGCTTCAGCAAAGATAGTAATTAATCCCATCAGCTGAAACTAAGTGGGACCCTTGGAGACTGCATCTAATGAAATTATCAGAAAATTAAAGATATCAAAATCCCAAAGATACCAAAGGCTGAATAAGTACAGGAAATGTCTAATTCTTCCCAGAGCTGTTGTTTTCAGATGACTGAGGGACTCTAGTGAAGCTTTCCTTGCCATTGTTTTTGTGTTGGAGACGCCCTTATTCTCAGCAGCATGGCATGCTATTCGCTTTGCCACAATTTACAGTGTTTATCTCAATACTTCAAAGAATTACTTTTAAATGCAATCAAGTTTACATTCAGATTTTACTTGTGTAAAAGTCCTGAAGCAGTTTTGACTGAATATTGGCTTCAGAATCTGAATTACCTTAGAATGTGCTCAATACATCATTATTCAGTTGTATTAGGTTAGAGAGGCAGACAATGCAAAGCACTGTGTTTTGTGGCTATTTCAATTCTACCTGAAGAAAGCACAGAATTAACGGTTAAAAATGTCTCTTACCATGGATGATTTCATATCAGTATTATCCCATCTTCTGACTCTTACAGTAAACTGCATATTTAGCATTGTCATTATTCCACTAAAAGTGCAGCTTACTTTGGGGGTAAGAATTTCAAAATACTCTTCAAAATTTGGCTTAGCTTGAAATTCTCTCCTGGTCAAAAGTCTTCTTATCCCATTTCCAACTTGAAGAACTGACATATCCTTGTCAAACATAAAATGAAATGGGAAAGTCTTACAAAACACAGAGGCAGGAATCACAAGGGAAGACTCTGGTTTACACGGAGATAAGGAAGGTTTTGTACTTTTGACTTGTATCGAGTACAGCAAATAAGGCTGATTAGCAAACTCAGTGCAGTCATTATGGAAACAAGGAGGCATGAGCATTACTTCCGCCTCAGTTTCATACAAAATATGAGCTGCTGCTTTAATAATACCAGGTAGAATAAGACTTGTGATTTTCTTAGGAAAGAAATAATACACATTTAAGAAGTCCTGATCCTTCTCCAGGCATAATATGGAAGCATCTTCGAGTCTGTCCTTTTTCCCTCCTTCTTGACCGTGGCCACTCTGCTTCAGCAGAGTAGTGAAACTGTTCAAGAAGTCCTTAAGGGTTCCTCCGATAACCCCTAAAATGTGTTCATCCTCTTCATAGCATATTTTGAATAGCTCTTCACCAAGAGATTCCTGTAGAGACTCCATGGGAACACCTGCATGGAACCACATTTTAGTCAGAACTGCACTCATCACACTGAATCTCAGGCTAACCTCCACTTCTTTTCATGGTAGACCAAACCAAATTAGCAATATCCTTCCCTGAGCCAGCACTGACAACTCTGGGCTCTTTCATTTAGAAGTCCTGTTGTAACTAAAGACATACTCGGGTTGTCTGGAAAACAGGGAGACAATAGATTGTAGTTTGGAAAGATCCAAGACCCAGTGTTATTTGTAGAGATATGGACGGAACAAATGCATGTTTTGGCACAGGATTTAACCCAATTCCCTTAGCTTGATATAAAGAAATGAAGTAAAAATTTAAAAACATAAGAATAAAAAAGAATTAGTGCACACATGCAAACGTAAGTACTATGTCTGATCCAATAAATTAAATTACTCTAGGAATATTGCAGGGCACTGAGGCCAGTTGGCACAGAATAGCTCACATCTTTACTAGTAAATTTGTTTTAACAGGATAGCTGCATGCAGACTGACTGTTGGGAACATTCCAACTCCCCAGCTGTTACTGGGAATAATTTGGAAAAGTGTTATCTGTCACAGGCCAACTGTGACTCAGGGCCAGTTTAACATTTTGAAGTGTACAGAAGACCACGTTTCAGTTCCTGAAAATGTTAATTTACTATTACAGATGTAGCCAAAGAGTTCCATAATGCTAATTACAACAGTTCTCTTCCAACAGGCTACAGTCCTTCAGAAGGCGAAAAGGATCAAACAGTTTTTCATTAGTATAAAACTGTATCTTATTACTGAATGTATATTACAACTTCCAACTTGTTGGATCTTGGTGGTGGATGATTTTGCGACAGCTCAGACTTGAGAAACTCATCTCTTTAGCTCAAATGTTGACACTCTGAACTGTTAGTTGCAGAGATCATAGTTTAGTTGTGTTGTCAGCATCACTGCAGCCCTTACATGGAGGAAATTATTTCTTACTAAAAAGACTAGTTTTTATAGACACATTACTTTATATATGTTACGTATATTACATAGATATATTTTTATATATACTTATTATTAAACAACCTTCCAGTACCTGCTGCATTAGCATGATCACTGATTATTTTTTCAAAATCTTCTTTATCCTCAGTTTTTCTGTAAAGATAATAAAAATATAAATGAACTCAATGAAAAATCAAGATAAACATAAAAATAGTAAGTAACAGAAGTTATCTACCCTGTCTTTAATGTGTACAGGCCAAGTTCTGCTGAACAAATAAGCAGTTTTTCATTAATTCAAAATAGGGTCTTGGTAGGATCTTAGATTATCCTGTGCATTTGTGATAAATTAAAGTTTTAGTGGTCTGAACTCAGATTATGGATTGAAGCCAAATGCTATAGACTGTCACTGATTAAAAACTCTTAGGTTGAAACAGTCCTGTGTTTGGTTTGCTTTTGGGTTTTTTTGCTTGAAGCCATAACTATATTTCATAATATATTGTAAAATACGATTGAAATTTGTATTCAAGCACTTACTAGAATTACATTGTGTTAAATTCAGAACGGGCAGGAAGGTATTTCTGTTTTGAGAGGAAATACCAAGAACGACTATTAACTTCAAAATTACTTGTTCACTGGTAGTAATCCAGATTCTGTGACACAAAACTGCAGCCCTCTGAGTTCTCTGAGGTCAATAAACATCAACCTGAATATCAGACCCAAAATTAGGAGAAGAACATGTAGTTTAGATTTACCTCCATATAAGCAATAAGCTTTTGATATGCTTTCTACATTTCTTTACTTGAAAATCTTAGCTTTATTTATATTCAGAAGCAGTAAAGACATTTAGAACTGTTTTAAATTTGCATTATTACATCATTCAGAATAGCATAGTATTTTTTTGTTTGAAACTAATACTCTAGGAAGCAACCCATAATTAAAGATAGGGAAAATATTCATATCGATAAGCCAGTCAACAACTGCAACATGCATCTGACCAATGCATCTTTATTTCAGTCAGTGCATGTAAAGTGCTTTGAAAATATCAAGTATAATTTAATAGATACATTGTAATTATTTCTTCTTATGAAGGTGAGCAGCAGTGTAGTTTCTAACTTCATTATTTTTCCCTACTTTGGAAAGGCAATTTAAACTTATTTTTTCAGATGCATTCAATAAATTGAATCCTTGATGTATAATGAGACACTAAGAAATTCTCACTTGCTGCAAGGCTCAAATTATTAATATTGGAATAGTACTAAGGAGTGCTGAAAATCAAGCTGAGTTCCTCAGAAACAGAAACCTGGAACAAAGTTAGCACAGTGAAAACATGTATGTCAGTATCTGTAGCATATTACTGTTTATGGCATCATAAGGCAATTTATTTTTAAAATACCCATCTTTTGCATTTAAATTTTTTCCTGGGAGAAAACGAGGCTAGATCCACATACAACTATAGCTACCTTTCTATCTATGCCTAGTCTCTGAGTTCCTCCAAAACACTTGCTCTTTTTAAACACAGCCCTGGCCTGCTTCCCCGTACAAATGGCTCAATTTGCCCATTAAGTCAACTTGGTGAGTGATTTAAATATTTGTCAGTATTTTAAAATAAACTAAAGTATTATTAACTTACATTACGTGAAATGTTACACACCAGTTTGACAAGATAATTGAAAACAGACCTCAGAGGTACTGATTCCCAGTCACTACCACAGTCCTTATGAACTGTCTGCAAAACATTTTGCTGCGAAGTTAGTTGCAAACCCATTAGACATACATACCTGGTTTCTTTTATTCTGTGTTTTGCAAGTGTTCTCTGAAGTGCAAGATTTAGTCTTTCAAACTAGGGAAGAAAAAAAAGTATGTTGATTAAATGTTCATTGCCAAAAATTTAATCATAACATTTTTTAAAGAGAAGAATTACTTCACGGTCCTTGGGACTAATATCTTTTTTCAAGATGGTACAGTTGCTAGGAACAACATTTCATTTCTGTGCTTACAGTTCAGCTTATGTTGATGTCTTCGGCTCTAATGCCACTATAACTAAGCCCCTTAACTAATATGTGCATTTTAAATATAGTGATGTGCTGTACCTCCAAGTTGTCAGTTGGCAATAAAGACAATGTTGCTAAGAAATAAATATAATTAACCCAACTTCCTATTATTACACATCCCTCTGAAGAAACCATCCTACCTTGGATATAAAATGTAGAAAGAAATCTTTTCAGTTTTAACTATATTTTCCTAGTAGAAAAAGGCAGTTATTTTCTGCATTATGCCAACAGCAAAACATTAAAAAGTGGCTCTTCTAACTAATAACTTTTCTTGGAATATTAAGAATTACATTTTTTTTAGAGCAATTTTAAGAAGTGTTGACATTGAAATTGTAATAGGTAACAGTTTCAAATGCAGCTATAAAGATCAAGATATCATTCTGTGCTTCAGATTACCTCCTCTTCTGTTTTCAATACTATAGCATTTCAAGACAATGACAGAACCAGTTATTTTATATTTGTACAAAGGGAAGAATTTTTACTATGTATGCTGCAAACCCAAGTATCCTCCAGAGTAAAATCCAGTCACTGTTGATAACATTTGTAAATGGATTCCATAATAAAAGGCTCTTTAAACTATCATGAATATTTACCTTAATTTACCTCAATCCCATGGTTCCACACCCTTTCTGTAGTTTGCAATTGGAACACATACAACACTTTCCAAACATGCATATTTCAAATTGTTGGGGCCAGTAAAGCTGTTTCATGTATGTAGTCTCTGATCATTCAAAACACATAAAGGCAGGGTCATGCTATACTGCCATGATACAATTTGGCTTTGAGGCTTGCTGTGATCTGGCTTTTCTTTGGTTCTCACTTCCTGAAGAAACTAGCATTTGCTACTCCATCTTTTATGTTTTGTGCTTTCAAAAGGAAAGTTTGCACATGTAAAGAAAAATATCATGTGAAAGAAAGGCAATATATTCTGACTTTTTCCAAGCAAAAATCTAAATGTAACTGTTCTGCCATGTATATGAACACAATTGAAGTTACATGTGCATATAAACTGGTACATTAAGTGGAATGCCATCCAAGTTGTTACTTAGCTTCAAGAAGTGTCCTCTGCATTTCTGTAAACACCCAAAGAAGCAACTAAGAACACAAACTTGGAAGTCAGAACAACCTTTTAGAGGCTCACATCTAAAGGCTGGCATAAAAAACTTCTAATTAAATTTCATTAAAGTATTATTATTATTATTATGCAGTTTCTGTTTACCTCAGGAAAGATTAGTTTGCAGATACTTTCAGTTAATGTGTGCAGGTACACTCTACTTCTGCTCGTTTTCCTTTGTGGAAGGTTTTCTTGAGCATCTTTTTCATGGACTTCTTTGCAGATTGGCAAAGCTGCTCTAGAGTTGTTTTCTGTGCAGTCCTTGTCCTGTTCTTCACTAATGTGACTTTGAGTCAATAAGGAGAACGGACATTCCCCTGTGATCTTCAAGTCTTTTAGTTTTGTACAGAACATACTGTATGAAATCTTTCTCTTGAGATTAAGAGTACTTGGCTTTGCCTTTGATGGTTCTCTGTTGTTTACTAACAAGTGCAGAAGATGCCAGAATAGTAGATAAGGCAACCACTGTGGAAGATTATTGGTAGCTATAAATCACCACAGAATAAATATGTGCCCCTAGAAAACAAGAAGAAAGACAAAAAATTAAAAACATTTATTTATTTTCTCTTTTAGTTTCCCATGATGTAACAGTTTTATCATATTAGCATTAAAGTAATGGCTTTTCTAGGACCTTGCTCAAGAAAGCACTTAAACTCGTGACATATTAAGCACGTAATCCCCACTGACTTCAGTGTTTCAGGTAATTAAAGTTGTGTGCATGTTTAAGTTCTTGGCTGAATTCGGGCTCAAGTGATTAAGGCAGAGGAGCTGTTTTATCTATTGTATCTTTGGTGACACTGATAGATGAGGTTTCTGAAAGAGAGAGCAGAATTCTAATGAGGAAAACCTTTTTAATTCTTCCTAAGCAGTTATTAAAAACTACCTAATATGGCACAATGAAACGGATTTGTTACGGATACTTGAACCTCAATTTACTTTAGGCCTAAGATATCCTTTTTGTAATAGAGAAATGTGTAACTAAAGTTTGTACTTGTGCTTCTGGAACAGCAAGACCAAAGGTTAGTGCCTCATGTGAAAGCTGCTGACTGGTGACAACTGACATCATGGGAATTTGACTACATAACTTTTGTAGTTGCCTGGAAACACCAAGGAGTTTTATGCTTTTGAAGGTCATATATTTTGAAAAACACATTTTAAAAAAGGGCTGAACTTTTCATTTTAATAATTGTTCCACATCCCCGTATAATACTCTAACAAGGTAATCCTTGAGAGCTTTGGTCAACTCTGGAAGCAACTGATATATTACGTTTGTCTCTGGAGATACAGTACATTAACTGTTTCTTTCAGAGACACTATGGCTTTTACCAGCCTGTGCATCACAGTGTTTATTTCTGCCCCTGAGACACCCAAAGAACTTTTAGGGTCACACGACAAGTATACCAGGTTTAAAAATAACTCATTCCTTGATAAAGGTTTACCAGCTGCTTCTTTTGAAACAAATGTAATGAATGGGATAGCAGAGGAGTCCTGTAGACTCAGTATAAGTGGCATGCTTAAGAGGAGAAATGGGCACAATGTCCTTTGGCTAGACCTGGTGCTGGAAAAAAAAAAAAAAAAATTGGCAGAAAAAGCCTTTTTTAAAGATGCTGTAATACTGATGGTGTCAGACCATCTAGGGGACGTGGCATGCTTAAGAGGAGAAATGGGCACAATGTCCTTTGGCTAGACCTGGTGCTGGAAAAAAAAAAAAAAAATTGGCAGAAAAGGCCTTTTTAAAGTATGCTGTAATACTGATGGTGTCAGACCAGCTTCTAGGGGACATCTATCAAAATTACTGAAGCACTATTTTAAGAATCAATAAAGCAATGCTAAGAACAAGAGGCTGAACAATGTTTACATAACATTCTACAGTTCTGATTTAAGTTTTTACAAAGAAAGTAATTTGTTTCTAATGCATGTATATCAGTAATGCTTTATTTTTTATTGCTCTTAGGTAGCAAATCACAGAATCATAGAATCTTTCAGGTTGGAAAATACTTTTAAGATAATCAAGTCCAACCTTTAACCCTACTTTACCATATTCACCCCTAAACCACATCCCCAAGTACTACCTCTAGATGACTTTTAAACACATCCAGGGATAGTGACTCAATCACCTCTCTGGGCAGCCTGTTTCAATGTCTAACAACCCTTTCAGAGAAAAAAATTATCCTAATGTCCAGCCTAAACCTCCCCTGGTGTAGCTTTAGGCCATTCGCCCTTGTGCTATCTCTATTCACTTATGAAAAGAGACCAGCACCTACCTCCCTACAATGTCCTTTCAGGTAGTTGTAGAGAGTGATAAGGTCTCCCTTCAGCCTCCTTTTCTTTAGACTAAATAGCCCCAGTTCCCTCAGCTACTCTTCATAAGAGTCCTTTTATAACATATATCCCAGTTCAAAGCCAGTATCAACTTAAAAGGCACAACGGTTTTCAAGCAGTGACCAATTCAGTGGTCACTGACTTCTGCAATGACAAGACCCCCTAAATCACACCTTTATAGAAACAAAATGGAAACCCAAAAACCCAATTCCGTGACACTTCAGAGGATTAAATTACTGAACAAAAGCATGCATACACAAGGTTTTACTTTACTAAACATCAAGTTTGCATCTGGTATCATAGGTGCATCTTGCACTGAATATACCTAAAATTCAGAAAAATGTTACAGGAAAACTTCTCTCACTCAAATGATAAAGGCACAGTGGTTTTAAAGGTCTAAGAGCAAAAAGATAACGAATTACCAGTGTGGAGTTGCCAGAAGGAATTTCAGCAATATAATGGATCTTTAAAAGCTATGAGAAAAATGATGGCACACACCACAGATTAAGTCAAAACATCTCCAGATATGTTTTGAGAATGAAGAAGACCAGCACTCCTGTTGTTCATGATGTTTAAGGACATTTTCTGAATGTAACAAAAAAATAAGAAACATGAGGAAATGTGGGAAAAGTTTCTGGTTTTAATTAATCTTCAAAAATGCTTTGAGAGAGCTCATCCTAGGGGAGTAGCAGTGTTTAATGTGAATTCTCCATCTCTACCATATTAATTGCTGTCATATTTAACTCAGGAAGCAAACTGAATATTAAAATTAAATAATCTGCTGTGAGATCAAACTACAAGCAACCAATTTATTCAATGCCTGGCTGAATGCAACATGGCAGTGTGCCACTGAGAAAAAATAAGATGACTTTACATAATATAGTCATTGCAGCAGGATAACTTAACTTCGCACAAACATTTCATTGTGTATTTACATCTATACTTGCAGCCAAAATGCCTTCCTGTATGCTTATTTTTTCTAGTTATTTCTGAATATTTTCCTCTTAGAAAACATTTCCTTTACAATGCTATGAAATACAGTGTGATGAATCAATCATACTGTAAGACCTCCTAATACTAACACAGCCATTTACAAGAATTATGCAATACTACTTGTTAGCAGTAGCTAAAGGAAGTTTATAATCTTAACTTATGGACATGGCATAAAAATTAGAAGCAACACTAAATGCTTTTTTTCTGGTTACGAGCAGAGTCCTTTGCTCAGAGTATAAGAGAATATGGTATTACAATATAATGTCACTTTTTTTACTTGAAATTGTACATATGACTTTGTTAGGTTAACTGCTGCATGTTGAGCAAAAAGTACAAAGAAAAAAATTATTTTGCAGCAATCAGAAGATACTGCTGACTAGATCTAACTTTCTCCAGCACAAGAGCGACTGCAGCACTTGCTGGAGCTCAGTGTGGTCTGGAAGTCACTGCCTCAACAGAAGCAGGTGTTAACTCCTGCCTTGCCTTTATGTAAGATGGAGGCTTGCAATTCCCACTTTGTGGGATTCAGAAATCCCTGCCTTCTGCCCCTTGCCAGTCAGTAGGCCTTTGCACAGAGCAAGGCAGGAACTATTACTTTTACACACAAACAGCTTCTAGCAAGACTGGTTAGTACCCATCACCCTATCAGCAATAGCTCATTGTGGATTCAGCTGTTGTGCCCATCAGCAGAGAAACACAGGGAAAATAAATAAATTTTGTCATTTTGTCATATTAATCTGAAGTGAAATATCTGCACTTTATTTTTTTCTCCAAAGTGTTGTGTGTAGTAACAGAATCAAGCCCTGTGATTTGTCCATTTCCAAGGACTTTATGAAGGTTTTTAAAATACTCAGAGAAAATTGCTCAAGTCTGCATCAACACAGAAGCTAATATTTTAAGAAGTCAAAGTATTTATTAGTCTCACCAAATCCTGTACAAGCAAGTAAGCTTTCCTTGACTGCTTCATTATTAACTTAAACATGTTCAGAGTGCACACACCTTCAAAGCATTAATTTGTTTGTATATTGCTGCTTTGGAGTGCACAAGGTGGAAGTAACTGGATAATCATCTAATAGGACAGGATAATCTGTTACCAAATTTCTAAGTGGTAGTGAGTCATACCTAATAGCAAACTGCCAATTGTTGACTTAGGTAGAGGACAACTTGGAAAAGATACATTCTTGTTAAGAGAAGTGAGAGTTTTTCCTCCATCCCCCCAGAGACTAACCCATCAACTGAAATTGGAGGATGCCTTATTTACACCTTTCCAGTAATTTGGTCCTGTCATTAACACAGTAAATACATTTGCTACCCTACCTGGGGATACCTGTGTCAAACACAAGCATAATTTAAAAACCATTTTGTGTGTAAATTCCGTATTAAGTAAAGTACACAGTAGGAACAGAATTTCTAAATCTGCAGCAGCACCAAAAGCACCATTAAAGTATTAATCAGACCAAACTGCATAAAGAATAAAATTTGATATAAAGAAAATTTCAAAGCCAAGGAGGCAAGCTCTAGGAAATCCCAGATATAGGTGATAACTCAATCTTAATTCTTTACCACTCTTGCAGAGATATGGGCTTTAATTACACTACAAAGTAGTGGGTTTTTTCCCAGCAAGATTCTAGGCTCTTTCATAGGACAGATGTTTGCTACTTGAGCAAAGACAATAACTGATTAAAAAGTTGTTATCCTCTCTGTAGATTAGGATAAGACATGATATTGGGCAATGGATTCACAGTAATTTACTGGTACCCAAGAAATTACAAGATACAGATATCTCAAATTCCATCTACTTCTCAAAAGAAATAAGCTTTGTCAGGCGTTAACCTTCCTGCTTGTTCTCCCAAACTTCCACCCTTCTTTCTGACAAGTCTTCACTAGTTCTCATCTATCTGTACCCTTTAGTCTAGTCCTACCATTTTTTCTGTAAAGTATTAACTGCCACTGTCTGCTGTACAAGTCCAGTTCCAGTGTTGAGTTTAAGTTGCAGCATACTTTTGATAGTAAGGAAATACCACCAAACACCACAGCACTTACTGAACTATCTGTGGAACTGCAGTGCTTCCTAAAGTAAATGTTAAAGCAGCTGAGATAAATTAATACAAACCATAGCAATCAATTTTTATTTTAACAGTCCAAATATTTTAGTAAATCCAAATTCAGTGTTGTAATTCATCCCAATGTCCATCCTCTATCACTGCATAGGGCAAGCTAAAAATCTAAACATCGCTGGCAAGAAATACCTTTTCTCCACATAATGTGGAATTTCCTCACCTTTCTACCTTTTTTTCTTTATGTTTTAAGAAACAGATAAACACAATCAATGTTTCCGCTGCGCTCCAAGTCAAATGGATTGTTACTTTTGTTCTTGCAACATTAGACTGCTAAGCCAGGAGATGAAGAAAATAATTACCTTTATTTTCTGAGAAGAAAGTAAGCTATCTCCTTTTCCATCTTGTTCCCACTGTAATTAGCAGAAAACAAGTTTCATGGAATACATATGTAAACTTCAAAACTGCTAATATGTCTCATTTTCTTATTTCATAACATCCTCACAGGAAAACTCAAGATACGTGGGATAGATTGTTGGTCTGTAAGGTGGGTTGAAAACTAGCTCAACAACAGAGTTCAGAGGGCTGTGATCAGTAGCACAGAGTCAAGTTGGAGGCCTGTGGCCAGTGGTGTTCCCCAGAGATCCAATACTGGGTCCAGTTCCATTCAGTATCTTCATAAACAGCCTGGATGAAGGGACAGAGTGTACCCTCAGCAAGTTTGCTGATGTGATGAAACAGGGTGGGGGTGCATTGTGATCAGAACACCAGAGGGCTGTGCTGCCACCCAACGTGATCTAGACAGGCTGTAGACCTGGGCAAAGGTGGACCTCATTAAGTTCAATAAGGACAAGTGTAGAGTCCTGCATCTGGGGAGGAGTAACACCAGGCACCAGTACAGATTAGGGGTCATCCTGCTGGAAAGCAGCTCCATGGAGAAAGACCTCGGAGTCCTAGTGGACAGTAAGTTATCCATAGGGTAGCAATATGGCCTTGTGGCTAAGAATGCAAATGATATCCTGGGGTGCATTAAGAAAAGTGTGTCCAGCAGGTTGAGGGAGGTTCTCCTCCCCCTCTACTCTGCCCTAGTTAGACCACATCTGGAGGATTGTGTCCAGTTCTAGGCTTCCCAGTTCAAGAGGGACAGGGATATACTAGACATAGTCCAATGGAGGGCTATGAGGATGACTAAGGGACTGGAACACCTGCCTTATGAGGAAAGCCTGAAAGACCTGGGGCTGTTTAGTCTGGAGAAGAATGAAAGGGGATCTTATTAATGTATATAAATATCTGAGGGTTGGGTGTCAAGGAGGGGTCAGTCTCTTTTCAGTGGTGTCCAGTTGTGGAGTCTTCTTCTCTGGAGACTTTTAAAAACCCAGCTGGATGCCTTTCTGTGTGACCTGCCCCAGGTGGTCCTACTCTGGCAGGGGGTTGGACTAAATGATCTCTAGAGATCCCTTCAAACCCCTA
>NW_009952973.1:3295956-3309353 GCF_000747805.2 Chaetura pelagica | reverse complement strand
ACTTAAAAATATTAGCATTTGTGTAACAAGCTCTATACTTTGATATTGAAAACAGTGTTCTGGAAGACAGGGAAAAACCATAGTTTAAAAGTATCTCTGAATTTCTACTACTGATTTTGTGACTGATTCGTTTCCATCTAATAATCTGAAGCAAACTCCTGGATCCAAACATAGCCCTGGGAGAAACCCAGACTCCAGATGTGAAGTTATACTGCAGCCACATCTCTGGCTTCAATTAAAGGCAAAGGGGGAACCCTAATTACTGTACCCTGTTTTGGCATGTACCTAAAGGAAGGAACGATTCCCAAATGTTGCTTATAAAATATGTATTTGTCATTTTAAGTATCACGTGTACTTTCATAGGGTAAATATTTTTCCTATGCTGGGACCAAATAACAGGCAGGCATGCTGAGAAGATAGCGTGGGAAAAATATTCTCTTCCTGTGAGTCAAAACCTATCTGTGAAAACACTCCATAGCAAGCCCAGCAGGCAGTCTCATGGCACATTCTCTGCTTCCCCCTCACACGCTCAGGCAGAAAAGCAGTTATCTTTTCTGGCACATCCTTGCACCCCCTCCCCTGGTCCAAAGCCTGGCTTGTACCCCCAAGCTGAGCAACTTGTGAAGGAAACACTACCCCTGAAAACCCCAGCCTCCTCACACCGCAGGAGCTCTTGGTTGACAGCTCATGGGCATTTTTCCAAAACAGAGCTAAAGATACCTCACAAACATTAGAAACAACCTTCTGTGTGTCACCACAACACATTATTTCAGTTGATTTATTTTTTTTTAAGAAGTCCTGATACTGAACTAACACAACTGCTGGTATCTCAAGTGTTTCAGGTACCCAGATGAGGAACTGAAATAGAAGAGGTGCTTCAGTGAGGACAAGCAAACCCAGAATCAATCCAAAGTTTCTGGAAACTATTCTAACACTTTAAATGAGTGTATTTTAAATACAGCATTTAGTCTGAAATTGCAGTCTGTGGAAGTGCAATACTTTCATGAAAATCATAAGAGGAGAACTAAGGAAAAAAAATCTGTCTTCAGAACTCTTTGTTTTCAAGAATCAAATCTTGTCCCGAGGACATGCCGACGTCATGACAGTTAGCAGGAGTTAAATGTAAATATTGAAGTCTTGCCTGTTGCCAATATAATGTACATTAGAATTCTCAAGAGACTATCTTAGCTTCTAGAATATGAAGTAACTGACAGTTATTGTGCTTACTGATTGTATTCAAATACCTACTTACAGGGGAATTTCTGAAACTTACCAATGCATTTAACTTTACTCATTTAAGTAGACCTCTAACATTGAATGTCTGCGAAGTCTGATTTTTCTTTAGTTCATAGATCAAAAGCATTTTTAGGAGCAAAGAAGGTAAAAAAATAATTTTAATTATTCTGTAATAAGAATGAGATTCAGTAACTTTTAATTTCTTAGTGTTTTTCACTGAAATCTTTAGCAAGTATTCATTACTTTGCTGCATCTGCTATAAGAAATAAAACAATAATCTACATAAAAAATGTCAGATTTCTAATGCACAATGTATCATCTCATTTGAGAACCATGGTCTAGATTAGCTTTGAAGCACCTTCAGAGATGAGAAAATAATTTTCCTACTTATTCACAGATGCCTGTCTTGCTAAGACCTGTACATGCATCTTACTGAAGTTGAACGTGGGTAAATGTTTATGCAACTGACACACAGTTTGCGTAAATACCAGTATTGTTATTGTTTTCCCATAGATACTGGAACATTGTAGAGCAATATAAAACATTTTTTGTAGTGTCTTATGACCGTGCATATGGTTAAATATTCCCTCTGTGGTCACAGCTTTAAATTATAATGAACAGCAAGTTTTATAAATAATGTAGTACTAAAAGTTTGGCTGAACTCTACAAATCTCTGAGACCTGCTTGAAAAGCAGGTCTTTAGAAAGCAGAGTTTCCTTAGTAGACTTCAATTGCAGAGTTTTCTGACTATTTACCAGCTGCCACTTCTGTTTATAACATCTACAAAATAATTTTCACACTGAAAATCACTGACAACTACCTTTCATATTTATTCATAGTTAAGCACTCATGCCAACTCCCATTGAAGCCAATAGCACATTTCAGGATACAGCAGAAACAGGATTTCTGTTGTCACAGAAATACTGATTTACATGTTGTCTTATTTTTAA
This sequence comes from Chaetura pelagica, assembly GCF_000747805.2. Taxonomy (NCBI): domain Eukaryota; kingdom Metazoa; phylum Chordata; class Aves; order Apodiformes; family Apodidae; genus Chaetura; species Chaetura pelagica. Next base: position 3,307,167 of record NW_009952973.1, on the reverse strand, counting down.
AGCAAAATACAGCCCTGGCTTTTTTCATTTTGGGTTTTTGCAGGCAGGTGTGCAGATGTGATGATAGATACAGGAAATATGAGATTCTGGAAAAATTAAATGCTATGCACAAGAAGCTAATAACAAGAAGCCAATAACAGGAATTTATCCCTCATGAAAATGGTTTCTCCTGCAGCAGCAAGGTCAAGTCCTTGTAATTTTTCTGATAGGGAAAAAATGTTTTGATTGAAGAGGTGTATTCAACCAGAATAGATGGTTTAAGAGGTGTTTTCACAGCCATCATGCAGCTACCGATTCTGCTTTATCTAGAGCCCATGGCAAAAGAAGCACCTCTGAAGAAGAGAAATCAGCTACTTTCTCAATGATTCTCTCTCACGGTTCTGCAGGGCAGGACCAGCAGGCACCTTCCTTTTTGATTAAATGCTTACAGATGGCTTCTACTAGAAAACGTTTAAAATAAATGGAATTGCTGATTTAGCCATATGCACTATAAATTAGTACCTTCATTTTTAAATTTTGCTGACAGGCCTATTCACAGCCCATCCCTTTAAAAATCTGCTATTTTAGAATTTGAGTACACAAAATCAGTGGATCTTACCTTTGTAAAGCACACTTTCAAAGACTGTCAGCACACCTTTTGAGACTAAATGCTCTAGGAATACAATGCACTATCAGTTTCACTGTTGAATATATCACTTAGTTATTTTCTAATACTCTTCTGGAAAATATAGCAAATACACATTTAAAGCAGAGAAACCTAGGTAAAGATTGTAAAAAATGAATTTATATTGTCTTTAAAACCACAGGCTCTTTTTTCACTAAAATGCTGAAGCCAAGTAAAGGTGAGATGCTTTGTGAAAAACTGAGCTTACACATGTGATATTAAGATAAATTAATGTTGTTAATTAATCACAGTTAATACGCACTTAATGACTAATACTAGCCTGCTGCTAGTGTACACCACTCTGTAACAAAACTAAAAATTAAATAAATCAAGAAGCAGATCTTGGCTTCCTGTAGAATGTTCAATCTGTGATGCTTGTTATTGTCTCCAGTGCAATTGCTGGTGTTATCACAGCTACTGATCTTTTAAATCCTTCCGTTCCATTTATTCTGCTTTCTTTTAAGCATGTGAAAAAAAATGAAATTGCGTGGAGTGTTTCTCAAATGACTTGGGCACAGGAAAAGTCAGTGCTTGCAAATAGCAGCAAGGAGAAGGCATGCAAAATCAACTGAGAGAGAAAACTGCCATATTCACCACATATTCTGGATGTGGAACTTCCCCTTGACCTTGGTGGCAGTTTCACGTTAGACTGAGGTGAAAATGTGGCCCTGCAGAAAAATAAGCTGAAAACGTTTATGGGTGGTTATTCATCTTTGACACTTCTATTTAAAAACAAAAGGAATGTGTGAGACAGACTGTAGCAGAAACCTAGGTTATTCAGATCTAGAAGTGTGAGATCCTTTACAAAGAAATTCCTCAAGTCATTATTAAAATGCAGCTTCTTGTTTTAATAATATTTTAGTAATATTTTCAGTGAAAATCAGAGGATCATCGAGGCATTGATCAAGAGCCAAAGGAAAATGTGCTACTTTCCCAAACCATCAGTTGCACTAAAAAACACTGAAAAGATCCAACCTTATTGCTAAAAAAAAGTATCAAACTGTAGAAGCCCTCTTAAGTGCTGCTCCCCTGGTTACAAAAGATGGATTTAGAAAGATTAAGCATGTTTCAGACCGTGCATGATACCAATTCAAGTGCATTAGCTGTTGAATTGCAGCTTCTTATAGCAATTTCAAATGTGAATATTAAATTCCACAAAAATAAAACTTCACCCAGCTTTTTTTCAAACTCTAGTGTCTCTTGTTCTGGATATTTTAGTGTCAGAGTGCCAGACACAGGCTGAGAAAGAACGATCTGTTTGGCTTGAAATGTTTGTAAATTCCAGTGAAATTCATTAACTTCTGTAGCAGGTGTTTAACACAGATTAAACGTATTAAGCAACGTGAAAGAATGGAAATCCAAGCAAGGATTAACAAAGAACACAGTGCAGAATCTGGTTGGATTCACCAACCACTGGCCTCTAAATGGAGGTACAGGTTCAGGCTTTAAATATGCAGGAAATTAAATGCATTTTAACCATAAGAATTCTCCTGCTACTTTTCCCAGAGTTTTGTGACTTTCTGGCCAAGGTCTTCAGGTCTTCCTCTCACTGAGAAAATGCGGATAATTTTTCTGTAAAACAAGGGACTTTATTTCACCAAAGGACTTGGATTTTCCAAAAGACTAGAATCATATGAAAATCTTACAAAAAATAAGTTTGTTGCACAAAGTAATACGCTTCTATGATACAGAGCATGAACTCCATGCATTGTATGAACCATGAGGTAATCTTCCTGGAGTTATTCTACATAGATAGAACTGTCCACAGTACTTCATCTCACAACCTGCATTGACTGCAACAACATTAGCATGACAGTGTTCTTACCAAATTCTGAAAGATCAAAGCTTTGCTCCATTTCTCAGCATAGGTTTTCTCATTTATCATAGCATTATTTTGCAGTATCTGCTGTTCTTTATTGTGAGAGACAAAAAGGAGAGAAGGGAGATACAGACAGAGTAGAGGAACAAGAAGGAAAAAAAGAGAGAAGTAGAGAAGAAAGCTTATACCAGGAATTAAAAAATCCTTAAGAAGGAAAACATGGTCAAAGGAACAAAAAAAATCGCAAAGGCACAGGCAGTTCTTTTACTGATATATTGCTTTTTCTCTACTACAAATCCACTGAAGTATAGTGGGTATGCATGCAAATAATGTTTCTGTCATCTGTCTGTATAGACTATAGAAAATGCTGAAGTGATAATGTCAAGAAGATTTTCAGCAATATTTTAGATTTTTTAGTGGTAGTTACAGCTTGTATTTCAACCAGCTCTCTTGGCTATGTATTACTCTCTGTTGCACAGTTAAGAAAGATTATGTGTTTATCACCCTGATTTGGCTCCAAGATCCAATTTCTAGTTTCAGTGCTTTGCCTTACTAGCATTTAATGGGAGGCAGGGAATGACAAACTTTGTTTTGCTGTATTGTGTAATGAGATTGCCCTGTGTTAATAAAGAACTAAAAACTGTCCAAATTTGACATTTCATATTATACTTTCTAGGATTTTGTTTTAAAAAGCATTGATTTGTAAATTAAAGACCAGACACCCATTGTTACTGATGTAAGATTTCATAGTTTTACACTGTATTTTTTAAAGATACCCCACTGTTTTATAATATGTCTAAATATAAGGAACCTCTTTCCTCTCTCCATCAGGCATTCAAAAACACCAGTTAGTGCTGCACAGCCATCTGGGACCGCAGGATGGAAGCACTACTCAACTGGCTTCCTCAAAGGCCTTGACCTGCATACCAGTGAGGCAGCATCAAAATAGTCAGCAGTCACCAATAATTGCAAGCCACCTATAAGTTCCTGCTCCTGTGCCAACACATAAGGTAAGGAACTGTAAGGGCACTTAATTCTTAGTTCAAGGTGTGGTAACTTATGCTTCAGTGCTGGGAGTTTTGGGGTTTCAGTCCTCAGGGAAAATAAGGCAGGAACAAAACTTGAGGGTGTTGCTCTGGAAGCTAGAGCTCCAAGTAAGGGCATAAGCTAAAGAGAAGCCCCAGCAGGTCGGCATGTGGAAATGACAGATGACCAACGGATGTAAAGTGCCAGTCATCCTTGAAGGCTGAAATCTGAACCCAAAAGTGGCAGGCAATGATTGTAAAGGATCTATTGGCTCTTTTGGCTTTACTGGGGTGATGGAGTCATCTCAGATTTGCTTTGTTGAGAACCAAAAGTATCAGCAAATGTCATTGATAAACATCTCTCTCTGAACACTTCAGCTTGTGCAATGATAAACAAACTACCCAGATATTTTAACCATCATTTTTAGTGTAGGAGCTGTCCCACATCAAAGGCCCTTCAAGTACCACTTCCCAACAAAACATTAAAAAAAACCACCACTCTGTATGTGCTGTTTTCTAAATCTGTAACATCGGCACCCACCAGTGAACATCCGTTTTTTCATTATATTAAGAAACCATATTAATTTAAAAAATGGGGCCAGGTAATAGGATGTCTCCAGCTTGCTATGTTGCATATTGGTGTTATAATTATAGCAGCTTCAAGCCAGCACAGAAAATAGTTTAGCTGTTTCAGAGGTGAAAGAGCAGAGACAATCGACAGTGAACTGTCAAAGAAAACCTAAAAATTACCCAAAATCAAATTCTGGCCCTAGCAAGTTCATATGTACTCAGTAGAGTACTTCAAATAGGTTTTGAATGGCATTTGAATATTAGTCTGAAAATAAATGCTTCCTAACTGGAAAGTTAGACTTATTGTTAACTGGGTTCTTGACAAAAGAAATCCCGTAACAAATAATGGCTTTCACTTCTGTGTTTGTGTGTGTGCATAGGAAGACGATGCTACATAAGAAGTTCCCTTTTCCTAGTAATTTATGAAATTCCACAATTAAAATTATGAGAGACCATGTGTATAGTTGTGGCAGAGGGAGGGAATGAGAGGCATGAGTTCCTAGAGGATACAACGAGACCTAAGTTTAAGGATATAGAAAGGTAGTATCTCTTTTATGAAGGATTTCCTGCCAAGATGAAGACAATATTTTTTTAAGCCTTTTGGTATTGTGGCACATCCAGAACACCATTAATCTTGTGGAGTATCCACTCCTGACAGGTTAAAAAAAAAACAAACCAAAAATGGGGAGGAAAGAAAGTTTGCTGCGCTGTGTATAATCTTCCTTTACATGGGGTGAGAAACCTTTCACATTTCTTCTTACAGTTTAATGTTGAACATTCAAAACATTTGTTTTAAATACTTTTACCTGGCAAGTTCCAAAAAGATAAAAGTGATAACTTTACCAGTATCCTGTGGCAGTGGAAAAATGAAGTTCTTACAGGATTACAAGTATTTGTCCAGAATATGAGTATTGTAAACCTTTGCTCTGGGTTTTCAACTGTTTATAACAGGCATCTAAATCCCACACTGCCCATAATAGATTAAACTAACAACAGGATTTTATTCCTAAGTAATGCAGCTTCTTTGCTGAAAGAGAGAGTACCAAACCTAAGCTTAGCATTAAAGATGTGAATGCATTTGTTAATATTTTACTAAAGATTATGAATGTTTTCCTTGGTTGTACAGTAATGGTTGGGAAGGAAAACAGTGAGGATATGTTATATAAGTACTTGTATAAACCACCTTTTTTGTATGCCTATGCCAGCATTAGATAGATCAGCCATTTACAATACAGTATATAATAGCAACTGCAATAAAAGGCTCCGGGGACACCTTAAGAGTGGCCTTCCAGTACCTGAAGAGGGCCTACAGGAAAGCTGGGGAGGGGCTTTTCATCAGAGAAGACAGTGATAGGACAAGGGGTAATGGTTTTAAACTGAGAGAGGGGGATTTAGGTTAGATATTAGGAAGAAATTCTTCACTATAAGGGTGGTGAGGATCTGGAATGGGTTGCCCAGGGAGGTTGTTGATGCCCCATTGCTGGAGGTTTTTAAGGCCAGGTTGGATGAGGTTTTGTGCAACCTGGTCTAGTGGTAGGGTTCCCTGCTCATGGGAGGGGGAACTTGATGATCTTTAAGGTCCCTTCCAACCTTAACAATTCTATGATTCAATGAACATGTGCAAATTCTTACGGAACCTTTGCTTTAACTGAAATATTGGTATTTAACCTTTTGTCCACTGAGTTCAGCCTTGGGTGGGTTGCTCAGTAGAGAAATGGTTCTCTTGCACTCTGCTTTTTCTCCACTGCTGTTGCTAGGTGTATTATTTGTTTATTCTGTCCTCCCTAAAGCCCCTCCCAGTTGCAAACAGACAAGTATGAATACAATTTTGTCAAAAAGAAAAAAAAAGGAAATTTTAAGTTAGATTGATGCATGCTTTCTCCAAAGACATGGAAATTTTGCTGTTTTTAGCAGTGCTATTTAAATCAGTAACTGCAGTGAGTATTTTAGGCTCCAGGGTGCCTGCAGTCAGGACTAGGGAGCCACACAACTATTAATATAAACTGACACCCCTCCCTATTAACCAGAAGACAGCAACTGGGTATATTGTCTTGTGCTTTCAAATAATATAAAGAATTGTGAACAAATACAAAATCCCAAGTTTTCTAAGCAACAAACTGGAAATCTTGCTGAGGTTTTCCTCCATTGTAGTCAGCCTTTTCTTAATGCGATTTTGTGTGTGAAGAGTTTATGTATTTGCTGAGGAGGGAAATCAGCTTTCCCTGAAAAATTTTGTCAGTCTCCATCTGTACCAAGTGCCAAGTGAAAGGTTAAAAGGTTAAAATGAAATTAAACACACATTTACCCTGGCCAGCACTAGAAAGGCAGTCATCTCACTCCTGTCTAATACACCTTATAGGTAGTAACCTGTTTCTGGGATCTCAAAAATAACTGTGCTATTATTCATTGAAAGTCAAGAGTTTAGCAGTGAGTCCTGTATGTAGCATCACAGAAACTGTTCTACTGCACCCTCTGAAATTAGTGACATTCTAAAATTACACCAGGAGAATTCCCATAAAATATATTTTCCCCAAAAAAGAGTGACACATTTTTTTTCTGAACACCTTAGAATGGGGCTGAGGAAGAGATTCACTTCATAAATGTACATTACTTTCAACTTCCATTTGTGGAAGAGAAAATAATGAAAGGATTTTAGCACATTGCCTTACAGTAAGAAATTGTTACTCGCGCTGAAACAATTGGATGACTTGCAAGGGATATTCCCTGCAACTCTCTAATTCAAATATCTGTCTGAGGGATAGACTCCACAATGCTAGATAAAATCTTTGGAACTGGTTCTAGCCTCCTTCATGATGATGCACACCCCCTGCTTTCTAGACTACAAACCACACAATTAAAGCTCTCTTCCTGAGCCACTGCATGGCTGACCTATTTTCTATATGTACTTAGCTGAAACAATCAATGGGCATAGCCATGCATAAAGTGGAAGGCACAGCCAAACAGACCCAGGAGAGGGTTTCAGACATCTCTGTGCCCCAGAGTCCCATGCTGGAATGCAAGTCTGCATTCTCCTTGCAGAGTGGGAGACTTGCATTCTCCTTTCTCCTACGACAGAGAAAACATGGCCTTGGGACAGCAATACATTCATTCACATTCAGGCAGGTACATGTGCATAGGAGATGCAGACAGGGGATCTCATGGAAGAAATACTCTCAGGAATAATACATAAGGTCACAACTTGCTTATCATCTAGGCTTAGTGTGCTGCCTGTGAGGAATCAGCCTGCTGGTGCTGACTTGCACGAGGAGGTGGTTTCTTTGAATACTTGTATTCAAAGGGGAGGTTTAGGTTGGATATTAGTAAAAATTCATTCACAGAAACAGTGGTGAGGCACTGGAACAAGCTGCCCAGGGAGGTGGTGGAGGCACTGCCCCTGGAGGTGTCAAAAAAATGGGTAGACATGGTGCTTCAGGAGATGATTTACTGGTCACGGCAGTGTAGGGAGGATGGCTGGACTCAATGATCTTGAAGGTCTTTTCCAACCTTAATAATTCTATTATTCTGCCAGCAGGGCACCATTCTCTTGGAACAGCTACTTCTAGTATTAATATGCAAGCAGGAAAGCAATTCACAAATTGGCTTTAGTAACACAAAGGAACTAATTTAAGGAGTCAGAGCAGTAAAATCAAGAATAATGGCTACCACATTACTGCTGAGTTCAAGCAGCAGGGAGGGTGCCTAAAAGCAGCAGTCAAGGTCTGAATTACAGAAGGAAGCATTTCAATCAAATAAGAATGTTAGTTAAAATACTCCACAGTTCAATACGTAGCCAGTAATATTCTTAGCAAGGGTATTGATTCCACTTAACAAAACTAGCATGTAATAGGAAATATGAATTAAAAATAAGTGGAAGTGAGTATCACAAAAGACTATGCTTTGATAGGGTGAGATTCTTCCAAAGGCTGAAGGCCTGTGGAAGCCCTGGAACACAAATTTCCTTGGGGTCTGAAACAAAGAACAGGACTTGATGAGGTTTCTCTATAGTAAAGTAAAATGAATCCCTGGAGAACATATTTGCTCTGACTTAGGTCATGAAGCAGCAGAACAACTGACAGCAGTGAAAACTACACTCCTAGGAAAAGAGAGTAGATGTCAGCTTCCTTCACACTCTGCATCTACAAAAAATAAAAGAGCATCCTGTGGGACCTACAAGCCATAATTAAGGAGCCAAAAGGACAAGGAAACACTAGCACTGACCTACAAGTGGCATCACTTGAGTAGGGCAGCCAAGAACCTGGGAGAACAGTATGTTCTACCAAATGAGCAGCACCTGTGTTACAAGTAAGAGGTTTCATTAGAGATATTAAACCTTTTCAACTCTTTGGCAGCAGGTCCACCTATAAGCAGAAAACTTAGAAAAAACCTGCTGTCTCTAGCAAATTTGGCTGACTTTACTACAAAAAAAAAGAAAAAGAAAAAGCATTGTTTATGCCTTAGCTAGAAGCTCTAGCCATAGGCCCTAGCTCATTTATACACATTTAAATCTTATTGAAGCTTTAAAATTAAATGGATATTAATATTCTTTCCTGAACAGTGTTGCCTTTTTGAGCAAAGACTTACACACTAATCAGTGACTTAAAAATACTAATATCTGCTCAATAATAACTTTGGATCTCTGCTTCTGGTGAAACTAGTCATGCAAGACTTGTTGAATATATATCATACATATTAAAGCCACACCTGAGATGCTCAAAACATGCTGAAAAGAATAGTCGAAGTAATGTCAAATGTGATTGGCTTAATTTAAATTTCAAGTGCTAAACATCTTAAGTGAAATGCTAAGCATCTAAACAAATGCCCTGAATTTTAATAAGCACATAGGCAATAAAAATCTTTTAAAGTTAACTAGTACAAAATGTGCAAGGTATTCCAGGAAAGTAACTTTAATGGCAGCTCTCCACAGCTCAGTCTTCTTTTGCTAATAAAATGTGCAAGCTGAAACATAATGATTTTTAAATACAATTATGACGAAATTCTTTAAAACATGTCCTGTAGTTTCCAATAACTATTAAAACCTTTTTTTACCTATACTGAACCTTTCCTAAATAATTAAGTTAATATGAAAAAGAGGAAATTTGCTACTTGTCTACAGAGTAGTTACAAAATACAACTAGTACCTTCTAATAACTATTTCCTAGTTGATAATTTTGAACATGGTGTCTGTTTCCTTAGATTAATGAGGTGTTTGATTTAATTTTTTTTAACTAAGATATAATCTACAACATTATGGTTTAAAAACTCATTTCAGCTAAAAGGAAAGTACCTGTGTTTGCTACAAACTCTACCTTGGTAGATTTCTTGGACTGCTTATTTTGAGCCTCAGAATTTTTTTGGCATTTCAAACAGACAGCACTCACCTTCATAATGGCTATGGTATTTTACCTTTTATTACATGACATAACCAAGTTTTGACTGCTCCTGATGTTTTGTGTATTATATTTTATCATAAGCTCTTACTGATGTTTTGATTTCACTATGGGATCTGTTTTGAAACAGACTGTCATAGAATGGTTAAAGATAGATTTTTTAAAAAAGAAAGCATTGATCACAATCAGTCAAATATAAAGGCTGTAATACTTCTATGGACATAACACTAAAAAATAACCTTGACTTCTCATTTTTAATGGTTCATTGAAAACTTCATTGAAAAATTTAAGTGAATACTGAGCAAGTGAACCAGGAGAGGGGATGGTGAGCCATTTTATTGGGGGTGTCAAAAAAGGGCAAAAAATTCCCTGTAGAACTGAATTTCTTACTTTCTTCTCCAATGTTTGCTTCATGATCTTGCACTGTCATGACTCATAATAGCTGCAAGCTACATAATTTCACGGAAAAAAAAATACAGCCAAGAGATCTCAATATGTCATTTCCCCCTTCCTCCTTCCTTCCTTTTCCTGTCTGCTTCAGATCAGCATGATTTCAGCAACTGCTTTTCTCTTTCTGAGAATGTAGAGCATAAAGTCTCTTATATCAACATTACAGTATTCCTCGTGCTTCTTTACAATCCTCTAGTTCATATAAGGTTCCTGCTATTGGCCAAGCAAAGGGAACAGTCATCAGAGCTGCACAATGTATGGCCATACGTAGCACCCCAGAGCAACACAATCTAAGGGAGAAGCTTCTCAACAATAAAGAGAACTTCCCATGCTTGTAATTGCAACATCTTTGCACATGTTCTCTGGTTGCTTAAATTCTCTGATCAATTATGTAAAATAGGCTGTTATCTGAATCTCTTTCCAGCACGGGCTGTCACCACCTTTTGTTCCTAACCCGACAAAAGCAGTAGACCTATTTATGTGATTTAACACAAATGATTCCTAGTGCCTGCTTTCTATAGTTTGAAGACAAATAATCTTAATCATAACAACAAGAAGAGGGAGTGGCTCCACTTGGAGTTTTGTCTTAGGAAAAACTACCAAATTAGACCATTTCCACGTAAGTAAAACACTTTGTTATATTCACAGAAAGATAATTAAACTTTTTAACTTGTTCTGAAAAATCATTGTGACATTTTTCTGTAACTCTGTATTCTGAGACTTCACTATGGAAAATATGAGTGAATTAAAAATGTCTTTTTTCCTACTAGTGTTTCAACTATCAAGACTTGCCATTTCTCTTTAGATCAACACTTATTCAGCACAGTGTGTAACCTGTAGCCCAGTGAAGGTGCATGGCCCAAATACAGCATTACCAACAGTTCGTTTCACTGTAAAATGAAATTTTAGAAACACTGCATCCTTGGTTAGGATGTTTTTCCTGTTAATTCATCCTTCAAACTTAGAAAGCCATTTCACTACATACACAGAATAAGTGACCAGCTCTGAAAACAGAGCCATTTTAGAAGCAGCACTAGATCAAGCTTGAGAGAGAACATGAAACATGTAAAAGTGCTCCTTTGCATACAAGAGAAAAGCTTTTCAAGTGTCTGATGTTTATACATAGAGGTGGTTTTATAAAGGGACTACTAGGCCACGTTTAGTGATGTTCGCTGAACTTGAGCCACGGAAATATCTCTATCCACTCAGAAAACGAATTACAAGCCTAAAGTCTTAAAAAAATAGGAAGAAGAGTGAAGCTAAGAAAACCAACTGAGAAACTAAACCAGCATTCCT
>NW_009952973.1:3295558-3295943 GCF_000747805.2 Chaetura pelagica | reverse complement strand
AGTTAGGGGGCTCGTTTATTCTTCCTGGGGAAAAAAAGAAAACAAAACTGGAACAACGAAGGCAAAACCCGAGCTGCTCTTAGAGCATCAAGTATGCGATTAGATATCAGGTTTGTGTCTAATTAATGAAGTGAATGCTACTAATCAGTCTGAAAAGCAGGTAAGAAACCTTACGCGGGCATAATGCACATAAACGGCTCGGAATGGGTAGAATTATCTAGACAGGCAGGAGCAGCGAGCAGATTCTTCGAAAGCCGCACCACGCACAAAGGCTCCCAAGTGCCCCCCGATCCCAGCCCGCTCCCACCGCCCCGGCGCGGGAGGCTCCGCTCCGCTCCGCGTGTGGCTCGGGACACGCGGCACAAGGGCCGGAGGCGGCAGGGGA
>NW_009952973.1:3265924-3295210 GCF_000747805.2 Chaetura pelagica | reverse complement strand
AGCGGCCGGGCCGGTGGTGCGGGGCTGTGCGGGCACGTGTGGCCCTGCTGCCTCGGGAGCGAGGGTGTCCCCTCTGCCTGCAGCACCGCACGAGTTTAGGCTTCGAGAAGTGACCGGTTGCGCAGGGTCAAGAGCTTGTGTTTGTTTGCGCCTTCCGCACGCCTGGGAACCGGTGTCAGCAAGGGTGGCGAGACATTGTATTCACTGGTGACTTTTCCACGCAAATACCCTTCCAAATACTCTTCAGTTTGAAAATAGTGTGCGACCGCAGCTGTTTTATCTGTGCTTTCTCTGCCAGGGCTTTGATTTAATTGTTGCTGATGATATTCTGTGCAATATTTAACACATTTTTACTGTGTCTTTGGAATGAGTCTATTGCTACTAAAACTAACCAATGACAGAAGGTAAACAATACCTTCCCAAGTCAGCACAGAAGGCAAGAATCACTCAACTTTGAAATAGTGGAGACCCAAGTTAAGTTCCATTTAGAACACACGTTCATAAGGTGCTTTTTGTAGAGTTGCCCACATCTGAAATCATGTTCTTAATTCTTGCATGTCACCACTGGCACAGAACCACGGCTCCACAGCTTAAATCTTCACAAATGCCCTGGCCTGTCGATAGTTTTTTCACAGTGAAAAACACTGGATAATTTTTGGAAGCCCAGGATCAGAAACAGTTGTTTTATTGGACTTGGACAGCTAGCAGTGACTGACCTCACAGTAGGGATAGTTGTCTCAACAAATCACACGAAGTCAAGCAGATTTCGCCAAGAGAAGGAGCGATTGTGAGCTGAAGCATGAGTTTACAGGAGCATCATACCTACCCAGCAAGAGAAGAAAGGATATCCTTCCTTGTAGCACTGTTGGATCTTAACAAGCTCGTGCAGAAGAGAGAGCTGAAATCAACCGAAACAGAAGCAGGACACCACCACTTAAAGTGGTTTTGAAAAGACCAGCTTTACACAAGAGAGTGTGACAAAGCTCAAGGTGTGAATGTTCTGTTGCCTTCTTGACTGTCAGAACTGAAAAACATTTTAATAAATAAATCTGCTTCACACCATGCTTCATCCCCTGTAGCGTTAAGAGAAACCTGTCAGCTAAAGCACTGATGAATTCCTTCAACCACCAGTTAGTTAGTCAGCTGAAAATAATCTGCCAAATCCCATTTTGTTGCCATTTCTGAAGTTCACAAGCAATGTGAAGCTTAATTGATTTCTAAAATGTCTAGGACATCATGTATCATATAAAATTACTGCATTAATAGACAATGTATTGGTGTAGTGTCTTGCATCCAGAAACAAAGATTAGTCTCAAGACAAGGCCCAGTCTTGCTAGAGTTTGCCCTCAACTGCAACTACCCTGCCTCTTGCTGTTCAGTCTCACTTATCTTGCCTTCCCTTACCCAGGGGAATAAGAAACAAAGACAATTTTCTTGAGTAAAACCTTTGCAGTGAGTATTTAGAAGAAGAAAGTAATATTTCAAATTGTATTAATTGAAATAGTTATATAAGGCAGTATTTGGTTTACTTTAGCCATTGCTCTAAAATTAGATAACATAAATTTCTTTAATAAGATCTTACAAATACCAAAAAGATACCACGTTTCCACCTTGAAACACTTATGACAGCTTATAAATGGCTACATTTTCGTCAGTTCCTTTTTGAAATAATGTGTCTTTTTGACCAATTTTGTATATGACAATGATAAGTTGTATGTATAATAAAATATAAGGGCATCATAATTCAGAGCATAATTAGCACTCCTAAACTGCCGTTTACTGGCCTCTGCTGTATTTAAATAAAAATCTCAAAATCAGATGTCTTCTAAGAATCACCTCTCAAATTTATCATCTCCCCCGTGACAAATGAAATTTCTGAAAATACTGACAGCTGCAGCCCAAAGCTGTGGTGTTGAGCAACTGATGCCTCAGCTTTGATGTCTTCTGGCATCAGCACCATGGGACTGGAGATATTGGCAGATCATGGAACCATAGAAGGACTGAGATTGGAAGGCATACCTGGACTTCAGGTAGTCCAACTCTGCTGCTTGAGGCAGCATATTCTTCATGGCTGTGTCCAATCAGATTTTTAGTATCTCGAAGGATGAGGACTCCACAACCTCTGTAGGCAACATGTTGCAATGTTTGACAACCCTCACAGCACAGAAGTTTTTTCCTGTGTTTAAATGGAATTTCCTGTGGTTTAGTTTGTGCTCACAGCCTCCTGTCTTTTCACAGGAGGTAACTAAGAAGATTTCAGCTTCCTATTCTTTTCTCTCCCATCAGATACATATACATACATGGATAAGATCTCCCTGAGCCTCCTCTTCTCTAGGCTGAACAGTCACAGCTGTTTCAAACCTCTCCTCATACCTCAGGTGCTGCTACTCCTTGATCATTTTAGCAGTGGTTGCCGAACTTGATGCAGCCTGTCCGTGTCTCTCTCATACTGGGGAGTCCAGACCTACACCCAGCATTCCAGATGTGTTTCACCAGTGCTGAGAAGAAGGGAAGCATTACCTCCCTCCACCTGCTGGCTCTGGGCTTTCTAATGCAGGCCATATAGTTTTTACTGCAGGTCAACTTATATGTTTTACATTTATCACTGACACTAGACATAGCGTTGTTGCCTCTTCACAGTGCTCTGCTTCTGTTAGTCCACTCGGCTCTACTATACCCGCCTAGTTTTCCATCTTTTGAATCCAAGCTGATCAATCACACCCCTCATGGACTCCTCATGGACTCCCTCTCTCAGTTCACCCCTAGTTTGTGGATTATTGAACCCAGAGGTGACATGGCTATGTTGTCTTTTTTCAAGGCATGGATAAATTTTATTCTTGCCTTAAAGATAATGCTTGGCTGTGTATATTGATTTTTAATTTATTATTTTTTTTTTAAATCACATTTCTTGTTATTAAAAAGGAACAATGGTATAAGCTGGAGCATAGGAAGTTCCACCTCAACATGAGGAGAAACTTCTTTACTGGGACAGAGCACTGGAACAGGCTGCCCAGAGAAATTGTGGAGTCTCCTTCTCTGGAGACTTTCAAAACCCACCTGGATGCTTTTCTGTGTGACCTGGCCTAGGTGGTCCTACTCTGGAAAGGGGGTTGGACTAGATGATCTCTAGACATCCCTTCAAACCCCTAACATTGTATGACTCTATGATTCTGTGTGTCTTGCTGTTTGAAAATACACAGCATTTCAAAAGGGTACCAATATTAGAATGTTTTTTCCTACCTCTTTTCCTCTGAGAGACTCCTTTTCAAATAGTACATGTCATATTCTTACTGTTTTCAGCTTTGGACACTCAGATCTGTGTATTTATAAGGAGTAATGTCAACATTTTCACCACATAAAGTTTTGTGCAGAGTCTCAAGTCTTCCTTGAAGAAGGGTTTTGTTTCAATGAATAAATAAAAGCACAGGTTCCCCATTCTTCTGTAGACTTCATTCATCTGCAAGCAAGCTCTCCTAGTATACAAGATTTCTGAGGATTGAAGGATTTTTATTGCTGTTGCAGGTTTTCTTGGTAAATAACTGTTTACTGAAGGACAGGCTAGATTTGCTGTCTGTCCTCTGACGATGTCACTGTATCGTATATAGAAAGACAATTCTGTGAAGTTCTTACGGGGATTTACCATGGAAAGCCAAAAGGAAATGTCACAATGGCTCTAGCATCCATGACAGATTAATAAGATTCTCAGCCTTCCTCTTCAATGGAAGTTACAGGTAGTCAGGCTTCCTGTGAAAACATCTTCCTACCAGTTGGATTTGCTTTCTTGCCCAACATTCGCATTTCCAGTTGGAAGATGGGTGTAATGCTTCTTTGTACTGATCAAGTATTAATACCTCTTTTTAGACAAGGAAGCAGTGATACTTGGTCAGAGGATACATTTATTTAATTTCTGAAGACATATTTAGGGAGCTCTCAACTACAAATACTAGTTCCAACTTGAGTAATTGCAAACTCTTTACATCCTCCTCTAATTTAAATTGTTATGGCATCCTTCCTGTCCTGAGTGAGATGTTATGAAATCTCTGTCATGTGTTCTTCTAAACATTGGCTGTGCCTATTCTGTGTGATCCAGAGTAATTTTTCAGCTCCCAGCCCCAGGTGCATTCCCTGATGACACCCCAGTTTTGTCTCCAAGGAGCTCTGGAAATGCATTATTTTCCATTGTGCCTTGATTTCCATGCAAAGAAAGCCTAGGCAGGCAGGCAGAGGGCAGGGAAGCAGCTGCAGAGTACTCTCAAAGGGATAACAGATCAGGAAATTAGGAGTGGAGGGAACAAACGCCATAAAGTGCATTTATGCTGCAACGAGCTTTGCCTTTTTAACATTTTCTTTTCAGACTAGTGAATTGATTCCCATAGGTACAAGAATTCAAGTCTAGCAGAAGTTTTAGTATTTCTTGATACATAAGAAACTTGATTTACAAAGATTAGATTACTAACCTGTGCAATGCATTTCTCACAGCTGGGAAAGACATAGCTATGTTAGACAGTGGTGGAAAACTTGTGCTGAGACAATGTAGCCATTCCAAACTAATTTTCTTGTTATTCAACAGACTTTCACTGATATTGTAAGTCAGTTGCTATACAGAAATAAATAAATACATTCTAAACTGATTGGTTTTGAGAATTTTTTTTTATGTACTGTAGTCCGCTGCTATAATGCCACCCTTTGTTGAGTCTCTGAATATCAACTTAATTCAGATGTTGAAAGGATGTGAGAAGAAAACACCTGTGCACAAGTTTGCAATCACATCTGAGGCATTCATTTTATCTGCTGTCTTTGCATTGAAAAGAAGATCAAGTTTGAGTTCTTTGACAATGGGTTGGAATAGTGAGACCAGCAGGACCAGGGAGGTGATCCTGCCCCTCTTCTTGGCCTTGGTGAGGCTGCACCTTGAGCACTGTGTGCAGTTTTGGGCACCATAGTATAGGAAGGACATTGAGGTGCTGGAGAGAGTGCAGAGAAGGGCAACTGGGCTGATTAGGTGCCTGGAGACCAGGTCTCACAAGGAGAGGCTGAGGGAGCTGGGATTGTTCAGCCTGAAGAAGAGGAGGCTGAGGGGAGACCTTATTGCTCTCTACACCTACGTGAAAGGGCAGGCAGGCAGAGGGCAGGGAAGCAGCTGCAGAGTACTCTCAAAGGGATAACAGATCAGGAAATTAGGAGTGGAGGGAACAAATGCCATAAAGTGCATTTATGCTGCAACGAGCTTTGCCTTTTTAACATTTTCTTTTCAGACTAGTGAATTGATTCCCATAGGTACAAGAATTCAAGTCTAGCAGAAGTTTTAGTATTTCTTGATACATAAGAAACTTGATTTACAAAGATTAGATTACTAACCTGTGCAATGCATTTCTCACAGCTGGGAAAGACATAGCTATGTTAGACAGTGGTGGAAAACTTGTGCTGAGACAATGTAGCCATTCCAAACTAATTTTCTTGTTATTCAACAGACTTTCACTGATATTGTAAGTCAGTTGCTATACAGAAATAAATAAATACATTCTAAACTGATTGGTTTTGAGAATTTTTTTTTATGTACTGTAGTCCGCTGCTATAATGCCACCCTTTGTTGAGTCTCTGAATATCAACTTAATTCAGATGTTGAAAGGATGTGAGAAGAAAACACCTGTGCACAAGTTTGCAATCACATCTGAGGCATTCATTTTATCTGCTGTCTTTGCATTGAAAAGAAGATCAAGTTTGAGTTCTTTGACAATGGGTTGGAATAGTGAGACCAGCAGGACCAGGGAGGTGATCCTGCCCCTCTTCTTGGCCTTGGTGAGGCTGCACCTTGAGCACTGTGTGCAGTTTTGGGCACCATAGTATAGGAAGGACATTGAGGTGCTGGAGAGAGTGCAGAGAAGGGCAACTGGGCTGATTAGGTGCCTGGAGACCAGGTCTCACAAGGAGAGGCTGAGGGAGCTGGGATTGTTCAGCCTGAAGAAGAGGAGGCTGAGGGGAGACCTTATTGCTCTCTACACCTACGTGAAAGGAGGTTGTAGTGAGGTGGGTGTTGGCCTCTTCGCCCTGGTGACTACTGATAGGACAAGAGGAAATGGGGTCGAGGTCTGTCAGGCGAGGTTCAGATTGGATATTAGGAAACATTTCATCAAAGAAAGAGTGGTGAGGTGTTGGAACAAGCTGCCCAGTGAGGTGGTGGAGGCACCGTCCCTGGAGTTGTTAAAAAAACAGGTAAATGTGGTGCTTCAGGAGATGGTTTAGTCATCACAGGGGTGTAGGACTAACTGTTGGACTTGGTGATCTTGAAGGTCTTTCCCAACCTTAATGATTCTGTGATTCTACGAGCAGTATTATTCTTGTGCCTAACAGGAGTTCTCATTCATATTTCAATCTCTGATCTTCTAAATAAGTTGCATAATTATGTAATTATAAAAATTACTCATTTGCTTTTTGCTAAGAAGATTCTGTTTGTATTGTGTCAAACACAATGGGTACGAGTCATTTTTGTGTGTTTGGGTACTATGAGAGTACAAATATATGCAAAGATCCAACTTACTATACACATAATCTCTCATTTTTCTGTAGATAAAATGTCTCATGAAAACATTCCTGAGCAAATTCATGAAGCTTCTCTTGTTATGGTTTTGCAAATATCTGGATCCACTCTTTATTTTATGAGAAACTATCATAAGTAGTTAGAGGGACTTTATTCCAGAAATTCTTTTGTGCCAAAAGAAAATGGAACACAATACTGAATTGTCACTGAGAAAGCAAGAGGATTGTTTGCAAATAAAATCAGGCTGACCTCAGTTTTGCAAATGCTGTTTTGCATAGATAAGGATTTTGCTTTTATTCGGATTACCTACCATGGCAAAACATACTGACTGTACTGAACACTAGGTAGGGTTTCTTGTTTTCAGTGTTTGCTCCTGCATCGTTTCAGTTGGAAACCTTTTAGCTTGGAACATGTGGAGTTGAAATGCATGGGCTGTGTAGAGAGCAAAGGTATTATCATCAACAGACTCTTGCTCTCAGCAGTTGTTACTGAATTCTGGAAATTACAATAGACTCATCATACTGCAAAAAACTGATTTGATTTGGCTTTCTAATTCCTCAGAAAATGCCTGCAACCTCCCCTCTCCCCCCCACTGTTAAACTGTTGTTTTAGTAAATGCAAATACACACTGAGCTACAGTGACCTACTTAACCTCAAAACATGTAGTCAGCCAAATCATGGGTGGAAAATGAAAACCTAGATCAAAATTCACATGGAGGAAGAAAAATAATAATTCACTCCATTTTCAGGTTTTTCTTTTTGAGAAAAATAGAAAAATGCCTGAAAAGGAACCTCTTTCTCACAGGACTGGTCATGTGGACTATGCACATATAGGCAGTCATATTTTCTTGTCTGTGAGCACTCAAGCAAGTGGGAACTGCACTCTTAAGGAGTTTCCTGTAGTTTATCTCCTTCTGTCTGACAGATCTTTCCTTTTTTTCTTTCTTATCTCTGCTGCCTGCGCACCCTAAGCCCCCACGCCCCCCTCCCCAGTTCACCCATCCCTTTTTTTTACCCCTTTTACTTCTCAGTAATAGTGCACAGTACTGTCAGGTAACTCTTCGTTCATCACTTCTTCATTTTCATGTTCCTTTTCTGGTAAGGAATTCCAGGTACTGCAAGAAGATAGAAACGTGGTGGCTTGCCGAAAACCAACAAAGGAACTGCTTTCTGCCCATCTCAGCAGCAGCAGCAGCAGAACACTGCCTATGGAATAACACCAGGAAAAAAGTTATTCCAATGATCTTTGTGAAGCCCAATGTGTTGTATCAGCTGAGCACCGATGGTGTAAGAACAGCCAAATATTAATTAGTTCAAGACTGACTACAGATGAAAGTGTATTATCATCTGAATTTAACACATTAAGCACATTAAGCTTGGTGTTCTACCAAATAAAATGTTGATTTCTCTCCCCCCCCCCATATATGTGTATCTTTTCCTCATTCTAAAACTTCCTGAAGTAATTTTTAATATGTTTTGCATCTCTGTAGAAACCTTCTGGTTTTTATTAGACATGAACATTTGTCATTTTCCTTTCACTTCACATTTGCATTTATCACAATGACTTCGTTCTTTGCAGTGTTCATTGTCCTACAATGAGCCTGACACTCCTTTTGTTCTGTAGACCTTTCCATGGAATAAGTCTATCAGTAGATTCTTTGTATAAAGTCAGTACAAAGTAACACTTATGCTGAGTTTTGAATAATTAAATATGATAATAAGACAACAAAAGAAGGAAATCTGAAATTGACTTTATGTAATTGCTAGAACCAGAATACAGAAAAGAAGATAAATTCTGAGAAAGCAGAAGAGCTACCTGGCAAAAGATAAAAACATAGGTAAAAGAATACAAAAGTGTGAATAATAATCACAATAATAAGAGAGCAGTACCACTTGACTGATGTTATTCTTCTGCCTCTGAATTTCAAATTCCATACACATTAGCCGTTCTACAAAATTTTTACTGCTAGGTTACACTAAGTGTAACTATACTGTCCAAGCTGCTGCTTATAAAAGGTAATGAAGAGAAATTAAAAAGCTTCAAAAGTGTATTTTTGTTATTGTCAGTCTTACAAGTAGTTTGATATGCAAAAGATTGTGAAAGTTAAAGCTCTATTTTAGAGGACTTTTGCACAGCTAGATCATGCATCCTTGAAACTGAAGTTAAAAAATTTCTTCAGTCAGCAGAATAAAAGGCATTTTTCCTCAAATAGTAAAGGTTAGCCTTGTCACTTCCCCTAGTACTTATTGAGTATCACTAGGTTTAATATTATAATAATATAAAAAATAGCATTTTCTTGAGGTAGCTTCTTACGTGAAAAATATTCAGAAAGTGATGTTAAAAGTATATTTTATGTTTGTAATATTTTCAAATTTTATATTCTGCACTAGCAATCAGGAAAATACAAAGCACATATATGATCCTACGGACCCAGGCACCAATGTTCACTTTCCTCCTCTACACACAGATGCTTCCACCAGGATCACCCTGGGGCATTTTTTTTTAACAGAACCATTTACCTCAAATCTGAATTTAAAAAAATCTTCACTTTAAAAACTGATTTAAAGTGCAAATGTGGAGGATGGAAAGATCTTTTGTCGGTTAATCTGTAAGGGTTTTTTCTGTTTATGGTGAGTTTATGGATCTAGGTAGATAAATGAGGCTCGAAATTTGGCTGATGTTTTCCCTAAGGAAATGAGGCCACTGGATAGCTGTCATAGGCAGCATCACCATGGACAAAGTTATTTACAAAGGTATGGATTTTTCATTTAGCAAGCCACTATAAATGTCACAGTAGCTTTACTAGTATCATTTGTAGGTGGTATGTGAAAGCTAGTCTCTTAATACATGCTTTCCTAAGCTCAGAATTGTATTTAGTTATCTTTCCTGATTAGGAAAAACATAAACACATACAACAAAACAAACAGTCAGAAGTCAAGCAGGGCAAAAGGAAGTGTTGATGAAGTTAAATATAGTTTTATGATTCTGGTTTGTTCTGGTCTCCTTTAAGTTTGATTTTTCATTTGAAAGGCTTATTAATAACACTCATCCTAATAAGGGAAAATGTTTCAGAATGAGAGAAAAAAGATTCAAAAAGACTGTTTACCTGCCAACCTTTCTAAGAAAAATGCTTAATTTAGTGAGCTTTAAAATGAAGAATCACTTCAGAGGTTCTGGATGTGGTGGTTCATCCATTTGAATAGCTGCAGATAGGAAGGGCAACTTGGCCTTGTCAGTGATTTAATTTTTAATTTTTCAGTTTTTATTATGTAATTTAACTTCATATCTACAAATAAAGATATCTTGAATGCCATTTTCCTAAAAATATATCTGCACTTTCTAAAAAAGTTACAATTCTGTAACAGAGTGATCTGCTGAAAGCCTATGAGAGGCTATATGGGCAGGCAGCATACAAATAACTGCATGCTAAGCTTTCCAAATAGGAAGCCACAGGCCTTACAAACCTATCATTTTTCCCTCCTCTTGATATCTTCTCAGCCACAAGTGTGTAATTCCTTGATGAGTGTAAATTTTTGTATCACAGAGCACTAGTAATTCACAAAGTACAAAGCACTGTAACTTCCTGAAAGTCAACGTATAGAGCCTAAAGGCTGCTTGATACCATACTCAATATTAACCACCCTGTTACAAAATTATGGGAGCCAAGGACCAGTGGAAGTGTCAAAACTGTCATATTGGAATTATATTTACAGTTGGTCTATGCTGACTTTGAGAAAAAAATTTGCCTGTGTTGATGTATGGAATGGCCACACCTAATGCTCATATCTGAGCTGTTTGGAACTGGTGATGTTGGAAAAGAGATTTTTGTGGTGATGGATTTTGATGTATAATAAAAAAATCCTAACAATTAAAACATTCTAGAATAAGTTGAGATTTTTTTTCCCCACACAGATACTTTGTGCTTAGTTAGTACCATTTACTTGCATTTTTAAATTATTTTTAACTATTAGGTGAGTTTTCCTAGTTAATATAAGATCAAATTAGTTAGCCTTACAAGCCAGTCTACTTGACAACAACTTTGTGTGATGGAAACACGTCTACAATCAGATTATAGTTTTAATTGTGTGTTCCCAATGCTTCCTACTCTCAGGAAAAAGCCCAACAAAGTCTGCTTTTCCTGCTAGCATAGAGCACACTCCCGGGAGCCAGTTCATTTTGTTCCTTTACTCACCCGCACAGATAGTTAACCCAATTTCTCTCCAAGTCCATTGTGAATTAATTATTTATAACTGTTTAGAAAAGTTCCTGGTTAAAATATTTATCTGCTTGCTGTTTACAGGAATGAGCTGAAAAATAGAAATTTTCCTATAATAATGTTTTTTCTTAGTAGCCGCAGTTTTACAATTGTCAAAACTGAGATGTTATTGCATTTCTTCCTTCCTTTTAATCTTCATGTTGTCACAGATCTCAAGATGACACTATTCATATGCATAAGGTATTCTAAGTAGAGGTCAAATTTTCTCCATCTGCTTTAATTTTATTTCAGTTATATGTATCAACTCAATATATATATAACAAATGGTGATGTCCTGCTGTAGCATTCCATACATGGGAAACTCCTGAAATAGGTGATTCCTCTAGACTGTGTTGTGCAGTTCCGTACCTACCTCTCTGTGAGGATCTGGGTCTGTAAAGCAACAGCTGAAATGACTAATTGGTTTCGGCAGGAATCTCAAAGCATCCGAATGGACTTCCTGCCTCGGGTCTAAGCATGACACTGACTTATTCTCACACAGAGTAATAGCAGGTGGTATTCACATGTGAATGTTTTTGAAATTAAACATTCACAGGTGGTGAGTGTGAGATAAAGGCACAAAAGATGTTTGATGACTGGAAAAATATATGCAACTAGCTACATTCTAATTTTAGATCTTAATGTCCGTGGGGAGAAAAAGCCCCACAACTATGTTCTTTATTATCCTATGACTTCTAGACTTAATTATTTCTATGACTCTTGGAAGGAGTGAACACTTGAGACATTTCAGTGAAAAAGTCGGTATCCCTTGATAATGAACTAAACTTGATGGAACAACATCTTGCCTTCCAATCAAAATATAAAAGATCTATTTTTTTTAGAAACCAGCATTATTCTGGAAGAGACTGATTGGTAAAAAAAAAATGTCCAGTATCCTCTGTTTCCATTAAATGGTTGATTTAAAAGTTCAGGAATCTCAGTGTAGGATCACGTAATCAGAATGAAGACACAGCAGAAGCTTGCTGGGGGGTCCTTGTTCATCACGATGGACAGTCTGTGGACAGATTACTGCCAATAATAGCTTCCTAAGTGATGTACGGAAATGTAGCAAGGCTCAACAAGGTACTGTGGTTTTTGTATTGTACTTCTTGCTACACCTGTAGAGTAGCCATTGGAGAAGAACAGTAACAGGTTTATATTATAGAATTCCTTGCTACTTGCTTGATTGCTTATTATGGTAAATTCAGACAGTACTAAATAATGATTTTTAAGACACAGCAACAAAACCACCACAAATCCTAGTCCAAAGAGCACTTAACATTTTTTCCTGGGTCTTCTTGTTCCTAATTTTGGAAAACAAATGAAAAATGAGAAAACAAATCAGTTCTCAAAAGTAAAAAGTGAAAAACTCCATAGATAAAGTTTAGTGCTAGTTAAAAATATTAAATAAGATTGCTGTCACTGTTTTGTAGTGACATATTTCATTATATGACTAGTATACTTTGAAATGGGTTTCCAAGAAGAAAAAGGATAACATGAGAAGAGATTTTCAAGGGGATGTAGTACATTTTACTAGGAATGTGTGGATTTCTACAGATATCTGGAAAGCTACACAAAAATGTATTAAAAGGCCAGAAGGCAGATGAGGTCAACAGCCACACACCTTGCAGGCTTACTCTGTTCTTATGCAGCTTTCATGCCTCCGGTCCAAAACTCTCGTCTGAGCCTCACAGTGATGAATTCGTTTATTCACTTTGGTTTTGGTTCAGTGAATATATTTTCCCATGCTTGTTTGGAATAGATTGTATGCTTGAGACTGGATTATTTTTCCTAGTTAAAAAAATAATTCCAGCAGAAAAGTACATTAAAAAAGGTAGTTATCCTCTTCTATGGGAAATATATTACTTTGTGAGATAGACAATTTAATATACTAATTGAACTGAAGCATTGATGGGGCCTATTTGAAAGCTCATTATGCAATTTCAAAAGGACTCTATTGAAAGAGAGATAAAGGCTTTTAGTCATGAGCAAAAAAAAAATGTTTTTTTCTTTAGCACCTAAGGTGGCAGTACTATTTTGTACCTGTCATGTTCACATCTGTGTTTAGGAGAGCATTGCACAAAATACTCAGCTTAGCAGAGTGAGGTAAGCTCTTTTATGAGTATTAAAGAAAGACACATCAAAATGAATACAGCACATACCCGAAAGGAACCCTCTGTAACTTTTTTAAGTGATACCTCTTGAGTGTAAGGCAATTTTTTGACTTTTGGCCCAAAGCATCTAGCCACTGACATTACTAAGACTATTCACAAACATGGAGCTTAATTTAGTAATTGAAGAGTTTGCCAATAAGGAGATCAACACAAGTCTCTTTCACCTAACAGGACTACTCTAAAACCTCTTCAGGGATCTGCTTGGTAGGGTACCAAGGGTCAGTACTGGGATGGGTGCTGTTTAGCATCTCTGTTGGCAACATGGATGGTGGGATTGGATGCACCCTCAACAAGTTTGCTGCTGAGACACCAATCTGTGTGGTGTGGTCAACATGCTGGCAGTACTGGATAGAAGGGATACCAGCCAGCGGGACTTTAACAGGCTTGAGAGTTGGGTCCATGCCAACCTCGTGAAGTTCAATAAAGCCAAGAGCAAGGTCCTGCACATGGGTCTGGGCAGTCCCAAGCACAACTACAGGTTGGGCAGAGAATGGATGGAGAACAGCACTGAGGAAGAGGACTTGTGGGTATTGGTTGATGTGAGCCAGCAATGTGCAGCCCAGAAAGCCAACTGTGTCCTGGGCTGCATCAAAAGAAGCATGGCCAGCAGGTCAAGGGAGATGATTCTCACTGTCTTCTCTGCTTTCTTGAGAACCCATCTGGAGTGCAGTGTCCAATTCTGGGGTCCCCAACACAGGAAGGACATAAAGCTGTTGGAGTGAGTCCAGAGGAGGGCCATGAAGATGATCAGGGGCTGGAGGGCCTCTCCTATGAAGACAGGCTGAGAGAGTTGGAATTTTTCAGCCTAGAGAAGAGGAGGCTCCAGGAAAACCTTAGAGCAGCCTTTCAGTACCTGAAGAGAGTCTATAGGAAAGCTAGGGAGGGACTTTTTACAAGGGCATGTAGAAATAGGACAAAGGGTAATGGTTTCACACTGGAAGAGAGTAGATTTAGATTAGATATTTGGAAGTAGTTCTTTAGTATGAGGGTGGTGAGACACTGGAACAGGTTTCCCAGAGAAGCTGTGGATGCCTCCTCCTTGGAAGTGCTCAAGGGCAGGTTGAGTGGGGCTTTGTTCCCAAAGGAGCCTGTGACTCTGGAAAGCCCAGGCTGGACCTCATGGGAAGGACTCAGGAAGGAGAGGTTTGTGGAGGACTCTGTCCCATGGGATGGACCCCATGGGGAAGCAGGGGAGGATTGTAAGGAATCCTTCCTGAGGAGGAAGGAGCAGCAGGAACCACCAGGCTGTGAACAGACTCTAAACCCTATTCCCTGTCCCCCTGTGCTGCTGGGGTAAGGAGGGAGAGAGATGGGGAACAAAGTGATTTGGGCCTGGGAAGGGAGAGGTGAGGGTGATGTATGTAAGCCCTGCTCTGTGTGTGTCTGTGTCCTGTGTGTGTTTGATTAGTGATAAATTAAGTTATTATTTTTTTTCCCAAAGTTGAGTCTGTTTTGCCTGAGACTGTGACTGGTGAGCGAACCCTCCTTGTCCTTTGTCTAGACCCATGAGCTTCTAGTTGGTCTTTGTCCTTCCCATCCCACAGTGTGTGTGTGTATGTGTGAGAGTGGCCGTGTGACTGGTTCTTTGTTGTCCTGTGAGGCCCAAACCACAACATTAAGTTACTCAGATTGCCTTCTGATTTTCAATTAAAAAGTCAGATTTAGATGTAACCTTTAACTCCAGAATTGCAGGCTAAAAGAAAAAAAACAATCAAATAACAAAAGACTGAAAGTTTATCAGTAGATGCTGTTCAGAGGGCATGTGCCTGTTAATTTCTGAAATCTAAGAAACTTTGTATGTCTAAGCTGTAAAAGAACACTATGGAAATTACTGATTACCTAATGTGTGAGTCATAGCTTATGTTTCTGTAAGTAACAGAAATTTTCAACCCATAGAATCTTTATTATCAGTGGTATACCACAAAAAATACAGTATGAATATCAGAGCTTGAGTTGAATTTAAAGGGACACAGGTTTACTTGATGCAGAAATAGCAGAAATTAAAACAGAACTGACAGAAAATGGGAAGTGTGAAAGGGAGGCAGGAGAAGAAATAATTCTGAATATTTATAGTTTTGCTCTTTGATCTCTATTGACTCTGTAAAATTACACCAGCAAAAAAAGTTCTGTCTAAAATTTCACAGAAAGAAAAAATGAAACATAGTTTAAATATAGGCACAATGTGTAGAGGGGATTTTTTTTTATTATTTGTTTGTTTGGTTGGTTTTGTTGGGTTTTTTTTACTTCCTGGTGTTGTGAAACATGTGGGTAGCTATCTTTTGAAATGGTTTTGAAAAGTGGCAGCTTAACACAGTTTTGTTGCTACTGAACTTCTTGTTCATTGAAAAAGCTCCATCCCTAACTTCCTGAGGGTTTAGTTAGTGCCGTTCTGGTCTGTGAAAAAGCATGCAGTCTTCCTACATGGAGCTTGGTGGCAGTTTTGACCACACATGTTTCCTTTCAGTGGGAAGTCTACTTTTGGTTTGGAAGAAGGTATTCCTTACTGTCATGATTAGAGGTATCTTTGCTGCAAAAATTGTGCAAAAAGTAAATTGCAGGTGTAAGAAACACTGAGAAGTCCTGCCAAATAATTTTTTGCTATGATAACTTCATTGTTTTATTTGGGTGAAATATTATTGGTCTTATCCATTGTTTCCTCTAAAGAAGTAGGATGCAGTATGACAGCATTATATTGTGTTGCTCCACCATACAGAATATGTTTCTTGGTTTCCAAGTGAAAAAACTATCTACATGTGATTTCTGTATTCCAAAAGGTGATCCACTGTGTCCTGCTCTCATATGCATAGACTTGAAGCAGTATTTACATTTATTTTATGGATGAGCATTAATATGCACATTTTAATCTTCATAAGGAATGAGCTTTTTTTTCTACATAAAGGATTATTTCACAGGATGGAATGTAGCTTGCTTTATACAAGAGTTTGAGAGGCACATACTAAAGCTATTTAATTTTCCTGTTCCTGGATGATATCACAACAATGAATGTATTTGTTATCTCAAAGGAGATAATTTTACTTCTGCAGTACTTCATGTAGATAAACCTTTGAGTTTATCGTATGAAGTGTTAATTACTTGAACCATATTTTAAGTACTTATGCTTATATGGCTCAGTATTTTCTTAAATGGTTTGCATGCATTCAGTGCTTTGGTATTCCTGATGTGATGTGTAGGATTGAGTATTTACAGCTATAGCACAGACTGAGTCACATCACAAATAAGTGCTGACCTTGGCTGATTAGTCTTAGATAATGGAAGACTATAAATCTCTAGTTCAGTATGTTCACCTGCATTCCCATCACTTATCTTAACAGGGAGGACATCTGAGCACTATTCATCAGTCAGCACATACTGTATTGCCATAACTATCTCATAAGACCTCATCTGTAGTCACTGCATCATAGTCTGAGAGCCACGTACTTGATACTCAACTATTAAGAAGGAAACCAACTTAGTTTGTCTTGTGATGCTCTGCTTTGGATTGGATTAAACATTTTTCCAGTGTTTTTCCTGCAGTTTCAGGCCTTTACCTTTGAACTTGTATCCCTATTTTCTGGTCTCAGCTCAGGTAACTACATTTCGTGCTTGAAGTAACAAGAGCTGTTTGATACCATTCATTTATGTTGTTTCCTCTCAGACAGGTGTTCTGGGCATTGCAGGCACATGAAATACAGAGCATATAACATACAACTTCTCACATTCATCTGACTTTTTGGAAAAAAGTACATTTCTAGTGGATAAAAAGGACTACTGCTTATGGACTAGTTCAAAGCTCACCTACCATTGTCATTACATCCAGAAGAGGCTAGCCAAAAGAAACTGAAGTGCAAAACTCCCTTCACAGTATTAAGAGGTTAGGTTCAAGGCAAGTCATGACATATATAGATAAGGCAAAGATGTAAAGCAACATGCAGATTCAGTATCTGCTGTCATGTTTTATTTTTATTTCTACTGAATGCCATTCTTCAATGACATCATTAGTGCTGCTCCTAGGATGGATGGTGCATGTGAAAGATTCATTCATTATTTGTCTGTTGTAGAGATTTTAACAACTGAAATGAGAAGCATAGACTGTAAAAGACCCATGATCTCTGTGCCTGCTTCTGTGGTCGAGAGTAACTTGCAATGCCCTGCTAGGCATGCAGGCAGGCCTGCAGGGATGAGGCTCACAGGCTGTCAACCTTCCCCTGGAACGGAAGAAATGTCTCTGCAGGTTGGGAACCTCGGTACTGCATTATGACTTACCTTAAGTAGTGAGCATCCAACCAAATCCACTGTTGGATTTCTACATATTTCTGTTGCTGGCAGGAATTAAAGACAAAGAAAACCTGTAATTGTTGGGGTTTATTCTTTGTGAGCGTAAAAATTCAGTTATGATTCCCACAGCTCTTTTATGATATGCTTTCCTTAAAAAGACCATTTGTTAAACAAAGGCTTCATGCTTTGTCCCCCTTTGCTTTCAACACATTTGTTAAACAATTCAAATTTTTAATTTAGTTTCTAATTTCACTTCAGCTGAGCAGCACTTCCACAGTTGTTAAGGCAGTTCTAATAAAAAAATCTTGTCTGTGTGCTAACAAGTTAACTATCA
This sequence comes from Chaetura pelagica, assembly GCF_000747805.2. Lineage (NCBI taxonomy): Eukaryota > Metazoa > Chordata > Aves > Apodiformes > Apodidae > Chaetura > Chaetura pelagica. The sequence continues at coordinate 3,277,633 of NW_009952973.1, read as the reverse complement.
GTCTTATATATCAAGGCTTAGTACATGGCCATTTTCTGTAAGACCCAACAATTAGGACCCTAATTGCATAGCAGATCTTTGACATTTATCTTTCAGACAGTATCTATGCCTTTATGCAATAGCTCTTTAACTTTTTGCCTTAAATGTTGTATAAGAGAAAAAGGTCTGCAAGTGCTAGAGAAATCAGCTTTGTTACAAAGGAAAGTTGAAATTTGTGTTGTTTTTTTTTTCTAATCACTATGTTCCTTTTATGCAAACTTGTACAAACAATTAATTTTGTGCAATCAAAACTTCACTGTATTCATTTTCTCATTACTGATTTATTGTTACATTAATTAATCTATGTTTTTATTATTGGAGGAATGTAGAGGATCATAGAAACTTTAGCCTATAAATCCAATAGATCTTATTAGGAGTCAAAGGAAAGGATTTCTGAGATTTGCCTTTCCTCTTTCTGCTAGTCTGTATCTGTTCTGCCCTATCTCCATACTGGAACTCATAAAATTCTCTTTTCATCCTGTCCCCCAACCACTCATAACCTGACAGTGAAGGAATATTCCCATCTTGTTGCCTGATGCAGAGCTGCAAGAGGCGTATTTGTAACAATGTGATCATGGCTATATACCTTCTCAACCAAAAAAAGGCACTTTTTTTCAGGTATTCATAACTTACAGAAAGTAAATTATTTACATTTTAGCTCAAATACACAGTGAATACCTTCTTGCTAATCAGCAGGATAGATTATATTCAATTTTAATATTAAATTTTATATAGAAAATCTATGGGAAAATACAGTCTTTATACCATCTCTGTAAATCCAAGATGGGGTATTTTGCATATTTTCTGAAGCCAAGAACCTTCATGAGGAACGCCCAACCTGCTAGCACTTTCCTCCTATGAGAGGCCAACTTCATAGTCAGTACCATAACAAAGGAACAGTTTCACCATGATGACGATCAACCGAGTTGTCTAGGAAAGTTCTGTGGTCTCTACCTGCATTTTAGGTCCAGGCATAGGGTCTCAGATAGCTCAAAAAAGATGCTTTTCACAGAATCACAGAATCACCAAGGCTGGAAAAGACTTTTATGATCATCAAGTCCAGCCTATGACCTAACACCACCACATTGGCTAGACCGTGGCACTAAGTGCCACATCCAGCCTTTCCTTGAACACATTCAGGGATGGTACCTCCACCACTTCCCTGGAGTCCATTCCAATGTCTAATCACCTTCTCCATGAGGAAGTACTTCCTAATATCCAACCTACCCGTTTGCCCATGTGGCCACTATTGACCAGGTATGACTTCTTCCCCTGAAGTTGTGTTTCAGCTTCCAAGAGGCCTCTAGTTTTTCCATATCATCATCTTCCCATACGAACAAGGACTGATTGATTATGTCAAGGCTTGCATAAAAAAATTAATAAATAGTAAAGCAGGCACAGAAGTATATATGTAGAAAACTGCATCCTCTGATGAAGCTGCCAAAGAAAAACCCTCAGGATCTGATGCTTGTCTTCTTGACCTATTTTGCAAAAGGAAGAGATGTCCTCCCTGCAGCTGGTGCTAATGTAACTCCATCACTGTGAATGACTGTTGGCCCCATGCGATGCCACTGTTTGAGATTGCTGGTTTCTGTTCTGTACCAAGTTGCAGTCAGCTGGATTTTATTAATTTGTTATGCTTTATTAGGTTCCAGGTTGTAACCCTGTCTTTACTCATGATCAAACCACTGTATACTACCTATACTCAGACATCACAGGTAAAAGATGGAGAAAAAGGAAACAAAACTCAAGAAGCCGAGATAACTCTGATATTGGGGATTCAGGAATATAATTTCCCCTTTCAGTCTAATCTGATTAGTTTAATGATTATCTAGTGTAATCACAACAATTTTAATGAGCTGGTTTGGCATTTGTACAGATGCCACATGTACTTCCAAGATCTATCAGTTCTAATTGCCCTTATATAGTGGACCAAACATAAACTGTTCCCAGCTTTAAATCAGACTTGGCAGCTGCAACACACACACAACAGATTTCCATCCATCTGGAGAGCAAAGGGAGCTATGAAATCCTAATCACTGCTTTGAGAGATATCCCAGTCCTGCCAATAGGGAAAGCCAAAAGCTTGCTTCAGCCAAAATCTTGTCATTGTCAGCTAGCTGTCTTTTCATAGCTTATCTCCATGTATTGTTGTCCTAGCTAAAATAAGTAACAATAAGTTACATAAGCTTCCACTAAACTTAAACTGTGAAACCTGAAGGTAAAGGATTTGATCACCAGTTTTCAAGATCCCTGTCTAGAAGGTGATAAATTCCCTTTGTTTCCAAAATAGGCTTTCAAGGCTGCTCAGAAATGGCAAATGAACCCAGTGTACAGCAAACAGAAGGAGATGGCTGGTCTGAACTGTTGGGTTGACAGTGCATTACCCTCTGCTTCTGCATTACACTTGTGTTTCTATTCTCTTTCCCAGTAGAGGATATAAATTAGGGGGACTAATAAATGTTTTGAGTAAGAACAAAATGGAAAGTAAGAAAAGGGCATTGCATAAAAATTCCAAAGACTAAGTGGCTACCAGTGTGTGGGAAATCCTTCTTCTTCCCCTGGAGCCCTCCTGGCATCGACTCACGACACAGTGTTATATTCTCCTCCCATTTGCACCACTGGAAAGTGTTAGCTAGAAACCATCTATAAAATCTTCCTCGTTTATTCTGAGAAAGCAGGAAAAGGACATAAGATACAAAATACTGTAATTGTGTCTGTGATGCCTTCTGTAAGGCTTTAAGGAGGTAGAGTTAAAAATGGAAGCTTCCTTCCCTCAGAACAGTGGAAACATATTTTGCCATTCTGGTAAAGTTGGATGAGATAAAAGCAGAAAATAAAGAAAAAAAAGTCCGCTCCCTTGGGTCAATTTGGGGAGTCTACTTTTTATTATATAAGAGAGAGGAAAAAATAACAAATACAACATAATATAAATATTTTAGTTTGTACTGTTCCTTTTTTCTTTTCTATGGATAACATGCATGTTGCAAGGCAGAAAGAATGAAAGGCAATAGCTTAGATTTGCTTATACACTCCAGTGCTATACTGAAATAAACCTTACAGTTTATTCTTATTGCATCCTCCTCAAACAAGTCTTTATTAATACTCTGTTTAAAATAGAACACATGTGTGTCCTCATAATGGACCATATCCTGCTATCAATATTTTAACAGATCCCCCATGGACTGTAATGTGGAGTCTGCTAAAAGATTGATGGCACCATTATGTTCAACTGCAAGTATATTTATAAATAAATTATTTTTCTTTCTATTCATTTAAATTTCTGTTCATGGGAAACAAAAGTGCCCTGGTTAAACTAATTAATTGTGAACACCTTGTGTTTCACTGTTTATTTTTATAATGTTTGCTTCTGTCTGAAAACCTGTAAAGAATATTTATGCTTTCCTGCTATGGATCAACACAGAAATTCAGCAGATTCAGAAGTTGTTACAAAAGCCATTTGCCATAGATATAGGAAGAAATTGTTGTAAAGAAGGATATGTACAAGTAGAGCTTTGTTGAATAAAGCTGCATAACAGAAAGGAAGGAAATCTAGAAGTTGCAGTACAGTGAACCTATTGCAAAAACTGAAAAAGAAGAATTTATGAAAAATCCTATTTTTGGCCCTCTGAATTTCTTCAGGGTTCACAGAGCTAGGGAAAACAATCACTGAAATTTCAGAAAAATGCTGTGAAGTCTCCACTCAAGAGCTATCTACTTTAGAAAATATTTTCCATTTAATTTAAAATTAAGAACTCAGATTTATTGTGAAAAGTACACTAAGCAATTTATTTAAAGGGGAAGACTTCCCAGTGTAAAAGAATGATTACGGTAAATTTCTGGGTTGTATTACATTGGAATAAACCTTTTAGCTACTGTTTTCCTTTATTGACCACCTTCAGTTCTTATTTTTTATTATTTCCTACCACTAACAGATGTAATTAATGTATCGCTAGCTGGATTTGAGCCTGATCTGTCTCTCTCTTTTGTTGTCTCTGTTTCTCCTGGTAGCTTTTTGAGTTTGTCTTTCCTTCCCTCCCTTTAGTGCTCTGCAGGGTTTTTTTTAACATTCAGAAATCTTTTTACTGTACCATTTTTCAGAAACCATCTGGAAGATAAGGTATGACTGCATAACTAGCAAGGCATGAGATGATCAAAAGCTTTATAACCTTTGGAAAATTTATTTTTACTTTTTTTTTGCATGGTACATGCTAAATATAATTAAGGTTTCTAGCCTTTCACACTTCAGAAATACATATGTACGTCTGTTTCCAAATGGGTTTTTGTTTGTTTTTTTTCTCAAGTCTTCAGAAACTGTATGCAATTACAGTAGGTGTATATATCTATATATAAATTTTTTAGAACCTAATTTAGAGCAGCTAAATTATTACGTCTCTCAGTTTTTTTCAGCCCATAGTAGAAAGCAGGGTAAGTCAACTGAGCAATATTGAAGAACAGAAACAGCATACTGCTTCACCCTTCTGCAGAAGGCAACTTGTTTCCCATGTTCTCTGAGCTCTCTGAAATTCTGAGTACATCTCACACAAACATTAGAGAGAGTGGGGAGTTCTGGGAATCTTGATTTGTAAACAGAAAATGTCTTCCTTCTAGCAGTATTTCTGACAGGAACGGAGCCTGGCAAGTTATGAATGACAATTGCTGTCAAGAGGATGGAAAAGAGCTCCTTCAATGTTTCCTTCACCATATTAATGCTGGGCTTTTGTATCCCTCCTGGACTGCAGTAAGAGGACACATGTAGTCCTTTTTATGCAGCACTTGAATCTTGATTCAGTAAATACCACTAGAAGGATCTGTTGCAGTGCCAACATAGAGTTTCACTGTTGGCTGTCTATAGTGTCTTTGTACACAGATCCATTTGGCAGGTGTTTTGCAGAGGTACTTACTCCCAAAATCAGACTTTGTTTTTGCGTGGCAAATAACTTTCTAATTTATGAGAGAACAGAAGCCAAGCAAAATTTTCTCATCTTTCCTTCTCAGCAGTAAATCAAAATAGACATGCAAATTTAGGAACAGTTTTCCCTTGCTTTGTACAGTGTTACAAGATCAATACAGTCAAAGTCAGTTGCTTTAAAGTTTCTTTGGTCTTGCAAACCAAGGGACACCTAAGAGTTAAAAAAAATGTTCTTATTTATGTATAGAAGGAAATGTATAAATGTGTGAATATGTTTATGTATAGAAAATATCCCAGGTTATAAATGAACTCTATTTCAGAAAATCAAATCTCCTGCTCTTCATAGCAGCACAAAAAAAAGAAGTCAGTTACTCAAAATGGGCAAAATGAAGAAAGAATAATCCCTCTCAATTCCACGCCCTGGTGCATGAGAAGTGCTGCAGCGTGGGTGGTGTCTTCTTGCCATGTATTTTTGGGCCACCAGTATAAGACATGCACCTCAGAAAGTCACAAAAATATTTACCGCAAGGGTTTTTTCTGCACTCTGTCTTTACACAGGTCTTTCAGTCTGCTAGTTGCTGTAAACCCGCAATATGAGAAAATATCTTAAAAAATCTAAACCCCCCTAAATTTTTACAATGCATTGCAAGTAGACAAGCCCGTTCTTGTTTACTTTCAGCAGATCTGCTTTAAGATGCTGTATGCTCATACATTTTACTGATAAGAGATGGGACAAAAATAATCAAAATATGCAGGATTCTTTATGATCATCAGAGGCTCAAACTTAGCACTACCCTATTTGTACTTATAACTTAGAGATTAACTTGGTGTATATGCTGTTACATAGTATCAAGTAAATAGATGAAAAAGCAGTTTCAAAGCAGATGCACCAGTATCTGTTATTATTGAGATGCAGATTTTGTGCATGCACAAATTTTGCACTAAAATTTAAAATAGATGGAGAATGATCTCTAATACTATCTAGGAACATTACACATTGCATATGAGCTATTGGATTTCCTAACTTTAATGAAGGCACTAAGTTTCTGTAGTAAACCTTATCCTACTAACTGCACAATGATAAGCCTTGCTTCATTCTCATTTAAATGAAACATAATTATAATTCAAGCTGAATCCCAACACCTATCTTAGCTGATTTCAATACAAAATCAACAAATACACATGGCTTCAAAGGAATAAAATTAAACCTTCATCACCTGCTAAACCCCTATGGCTACTCCAGCAAAGCTATTGGAAAAGGATTATAAAATAATTTGGTGAGATATGTTGTGAGACAGACACTACAGTACTCCTTTTGCATAACATAGTACAGCATAGAAGCTTTAAAGCTCATAACTCACAGTTCAGCTAGTGTTAAATTGCTATTGGCTGGAGGAAAGCCAAGGGAAGAGGTTCTGCATCTTACTTGATTCTCTATCCCAAACGAGTACAGGTAGCCATATCTTATATTCTTCTGATACCATCATGTAGAGGACATGCAGAGAATTTCAATAGAGCCTCCAGTTCCATGTATTTGCCACCTCACCTGTGGTAAAGGTCCTGAAACTAATTTTTGTGAGTTTGAAACAAAATTACATGCTCCAGATATGGGTAAAGTAGAAAACATTCTAGTAACCAGGCTTGTAATGGTCATAAGAAAGTTCACACTGGTGTTTTTTAGCACATAATGTTAACTTATCCATGACAGTAGGAACATACCCTTTTAACACACTGCCCTAGGAAACACTGCAGATTTTAACAGAACAAGTTTTGTGTTGGGTTTTTTGTTTGTTTGGTTGCTTTTTATAAGAATCTGTTCCAGATTTTATATATCAATCTTATCTTAAAAAAGGATCCACCTAATCAAAGGCTTACATTCACCTTGTCATGCCTTACTCTAAGCTTAGCATTCAAGCAACGCAGCAAAACCACCTTTGTTCTGAACTCAGTGGGATGTGAAATGCCAGTATAGCAAGAAAACATCAATTCTCCGGGTAGAAACCAACCATCAAAGATGTCAGGGTTAATTATAAAGTGGGCTGTCAGAAGTACTGCCTGCACTGAAAAAAAAACAGATAGCAAACAGATTTCAAAATGACAGTAAAATGCATCTTTTTTATGCATTAAAGACTAACTATGAGTTCATTTCTGTGTTGTGAGCCAAAACTGTATGACCTGGTAGGTAAAGGAAGCTCTTTGGGTTCCAGTCACAGTGAATGTAGTTGTCTGAGCTGAAGACTATGTCTATACTGCACATTGCAGTACAATGTAGAATTGCCAGAGCCATGTATAAATGAGGGAGCTTGAATACTGGGACTAACAAAACCAAATTAGCAAAGATTTCTGCTTATATTAATAAATACTGCTTTTCATCACAGGACTTGTGCATTAAAATGCCAATTGGATTAGCTTCAATGGAAATGTTGCTGTATTGCTTTTAGTATCCAGTGTAGTGCCAGCATGACTCTGTGTAAAACAGCTGGAATATCTTGAACCAGATTTTATAGGCCAAATTAGTACAGATCATAATCTTGAATATATACTACTGCAGTTACACAAGAGTCAGTTTACCCCAACACTAGTAATCTCAAGAATTCTGCTGCTTGTCATAGGCCCAGACTGAGGAATTGCCAAGGCAGTGTCTCATGGGGACCATTAACCTTTGGTGCTCACAAAAAAACATGGAAAGCAAGCTCAGGAAGTTAACAAAAGGCACCAATCTGGGGGAGAAATTTTTATACAAGAGTGTGCCAGTCCACTTTTGTGCTTCCAAAGACATTGACAAACTGGAGTGAATTCAGAGTAAAACCACCAGAATATTTGGCAGACTGGTGCACATAATGCAAGAGGAGAAGCTGAAAGATCTAGATTATTTTCAGTCTGGAGAAGAGGAGCCTAAAGAGGGTCTCATTGGTGTCTTTACTATTTCATGGAAGACTAAAGAGAAGATGGAACCAGAATCTTAACTTTGTGTGCAGCAGATGGAAGTGAGGTAGTAGAAACAAACTGCATCAAGGGAACCTCTGGCTGCTGAAAGGAAAAAAATACTCACAGTGAGAGTGGCCAAAACTGCAGCAAGTGGTCCAGAGATGTTGCAGGGTGTCCATCTTCAGAGATATTAAGTGTTTAAATGAATAGGGCTATGATCTAACTGAAGTTAGCTCTACTTTGAGCAGGGCTTGGATCACGTACCCACCAGGGGTTCCTGAAACCGTTCTGGGTTTCTGTGATTTTTAATGGACTATGGAGTTTTCTCTGTCCCTGGGACATACATACTCGTGTTTGTGCCTCTAAACTCTCTTATCCTCAGCAGATGTTAACACACAGACTGATCACTGGAACCAGTCCCTGGCCCACACTGTCAACTGCACTGTCTGAGAAAGCTGAGCTGGAGCGGGTCCAAATTACGCCAGGGAATTTAGTAACATTTTAAAGCTGTGGAAGTTGATCAGCCATTGCTTAAAGCTGTGATCTGATGACACTCATTAGTTACTAGTTTGTGTGTAATCATACTAATGAGGGTAAATAATTTAGTTCATAATCAGATGTGATCATCTAAGTGAGCACACCCCATCTGTATATGTTTTATATATAAAACCTTTAAACAGTTGCCATGGTATCTCAATTCCATTAACAGGCTTTCTTGTATCAGAATGTAAAAACGAATTAGTAAAGCTCTCTCTAAATATAAGTAATCCCTATCTAGCTGAAAATAGTGGTGTAGGTCATGGATGTTTAGAATTCTCCTTTGAAAACAAAATAACATTTTATTACAAATATATGATTTTGTGGTTTTCCTAAGGCTGACTTGATTTGAAAAATTATTGTCTAACCAGAAAGCATGGTGGTTAATTCTGGTTGAAATGCCAAGGTCTTTGGTACAATGTATTTATCAACCAACTGGTTTGAAAGGCCTCTTTCTGTTTTTAAGTTGTCATAAAGCCAAATTCTTCTTTCAGACAGAAGCATGTAGCTGCCCTGCAGTCAGCAGATATGAAGCCATTGGAAGCTGTATATAAACTTAAAATGGTACAATTTTGCTCAAACTTTTTATTACTTCTACTTAGTCTTTTCCAACAAATTATTAAATAACCTCAATGCAAATCTTTATTCTAAATGCTTTTTGATCTACTTGGAGCAGCTGACTGATACTGAGCGTGTAACTGTAATGAGTGGCTGACCTTGCAGCATGATCAGTAATCATTGTTTTTTGAGTTGAAAGGCCCTCTGGACTCAGCCTTGCAAAGTGCACAGCATTATGGTTTCAGTTCTGCCAACCTGGTTAACATACACTTGATATGAGTCAGCTCACAGAAATAACGAGGCTGTTCTTGTGCTCAAAGATGAACACATACTAAAATCCTTCTCTGAGTATAGCACATATCTTCCCACAGGAAGGCTTTCTATCTGAAATGCTTATGCAGAAGCATCAACATGGTTGCTACTCTAACACAATGTTACTTTTATCAGAATGGCTGACAACAGCTTGGGAAATATGGGTTAGAGTATCTGTCAAGATTTTATATTACTCTTTGCTAAGTAAGTTCAAAAGGTCATAACGACAGTTGATACTGATGTACAGACGTAAACAATTGTCTGCATTATAGATTCATACAGCAATTATCAAGTCAGAGGGCATTTCCTGTAGGTTAATAGCTATCAAATAGTCAATCCCATTTACAGTTATAATAAGATAGGTGAAGTAATTTTGATTTTAGTAGTGCTGTAGCTACAGTGCTAGCGGTATGTGATAACCAGAGCAATGCTAGAAAATAGAAACTAGGTGGTTGAATTCTCTTTCCCAGTTGAAGACTGCTGTTCAGTGAAGATTCACTCAACTCCTTCTTTCCTGAGATATATGTATAAGGATATATATGAGACATATTTTTTGGACCTTGTTCAGAACTGCAAGTTGTTTTGCTTCTGTTTGGCTTTTTTTAAGATATGTTTCACTTTGCATCAGACTCAAACTACTTAGGCTAAAGCAACTGGAAGTTCTTCACTCTGTCTTATTACCTGATACTCTTACTGCAAGCTTTAAATATGAACCACATCACTACTTTTCATAAGAGTAGCTTATTTTATAAGCCAACCACTGCTTCGCACAAAATGACATTCAAATAATTGCACAGAGCCTGTTTTTTCTTTAGGTGTTAGGAAATTTAGAAGATTTTACCCATTTGTTTTGAAATCTATGTATCTGATGACAAATAGATTTTAAATAGATTTGATGAGTTGCTGTGGTACAAGGTACCTCTAACATGTTTGGCTAGTGGATTGGTCAAGGCAGACTTCCTGTAGGTACATTATAAATGAAATTTGAAATTTGAAGAGCATGATGATGAATTAACATATTCATTACTGAAGAGACTGCTGACTGAAAATTAGCAAGTCACACATCTTTTCTGCTAATTCCATCGTCCATCAAGAAAATGCTTGATCTCCTCTCTCTCAGTCATTTCAGAGCACACTGTGAGAAAAAGAAGTTCCAAATAAGATTCAAGCCAAGTAAAACAGGATAAAAATGTTGTTTTTTCATGAACTGAAACTCTGGGTTACAAGTTTGTGTAGATGGAGGGGGATCCAAGTGGTCAAACTTTTGAAATCCTTCATAGTATTTGACATATATCTAAAATAAATAGTGAAGTTCAGAGTTCGGGGGCTTTTGTTTCTGGATGTTTGGGTTTTTTTATTTTTTACTTCAGCAGTTCTTCTACACTTTAGGATATTTGCCACTGACTACTAGAAAGAACTTGTTTATAATATGATTTTTTTAATTTTAAAAAACACCTGAAGTCACCTGCTTAAGAAGAAAATGTACTTATTCATATCCACATAAAAATAAATATTTTAAACATTTTAGTATCACAAAGTGCATTCCTGTGCCCACAGTTACTTTTAGTGGATGTTGGTGACAGAGCTTGAGAACAATTATAACGTATCACCCAGTTTAGCTGGAATGCACACATTAAGTGGTCTGAGACAAGCTACTATACTTAATGGAACTGTCACAAGTTTCCAGGAGATTACTAAAAATCTATGAGAGAAATGCTCTATCAAATTAGTGGTGATGTGAGTCATCAAATAATGTATACTCAGAAATTTTCTGTGATTTGCAGACTTTAGTTGCATTGAGTAATTGCATAGCAGGCTTCAAACATAGAAAAGTGGTAAAAACATTATTGGTGGATCCTCTGGTAATATTACTGATGGACAACAGGCATCGGCATTAAGAAACAGGACTTCCATGATTAATGTCATTTGCTTATATACTATATGTAAACTCGAAAATGTGGCTGAGCAAGGAATTCAGAATCTGCTGGAATCCCCTTAAAGTTGCAAGGATAGTACTTGGAGCTTATTCTTCCTTTTCTATCATATATGTCTTGTGTCAGAAGACCCCTGGCCTAGTTACTCATTAATCTTTATTTACACTGACAGCTATGACAGACCTTAAAATCTTCCTCAAATTCATACTCAAGGCTCATTATGTTGTGATGTCTCCTCCTAAGTGCCTGTGGAAAACCAGCTTCATTTCTGATATCAGGTCAACAATATCCCTCTTTGCCAAGATTTTAGAATTTATGTGTAAGAGTTTACTTGGGAATGGGAAGATTTTAATCTTTAACAGAAAAGTTTGGTCCTCCTGACTTGCAGCACTTCCCTACCACTTCTCTTGGCTGTTTTAAGTAGACACAACTCAAAAAGACAAAGGAGTCACCCACAGAGTAGTTACTGAAAGTCTTTGAATAAGGGCC
>NW_009952973.1:3218005-3265900 GCF_000747805.2 Chaetura pelagica | reverse complement strand
AGGTACAGAAAAAATGTAACTTAAAATAATTAAAAATACTGTTGAGCAGATATAAATTATGCTTCTTAAGGAAATGCAGAGAACACAACATTTAAACTGTGCTCAGAAAGACTACTTCTTTGTGTCTTTTTTCCTTAGTCTTCAGGAATATCAAAACAGTGCATTTCCTTTAAGACTTTTTTACTTGAATTAATATACTGTATTTTGTTTGACTATTTCCAAACATAACTTAATGTCATTTCAGTATTTTGGAGATTGGGGGTTGAGGGGAGGTCTGCAGTGCTGCACTGCTGCCCATCAATTTTGTATTTTTGGAGCACATTTTTCCTCTAGACTGAAATTCCTGGCTCAACTACATCTGTCTTCACTAAATCCAAGGCAGATTACTTTCTGCACAGGAGAGTCAGCACAGCTGACTATGAACCCTGGAAGGAGGTGGCATTTTGACTTTAGTACACCTTGGCTGCTTATGGAGTTGCAGCTGATTTAGTACTAACCTAACCATCCAAGGTACTGGCAAAAGGTGGCTGTGGCAGCAAGCAACTCATTGCATGCTGGCGTTAACTAATTCAGTAAATATCTAGGAAGTGAGTAAACACTGAGTTCTCTGCTGCCACAATCACATGCACTGCCATCTTCTAAAAGTAGTGTAATTATCTTGGTTTTTTGTACATATGGAGTACAAAATGGAGTAAATCTGAAAATCATTGCAAAAAGTAAATTTCATTTCATGTGCTGCTTGTACGTGCGATTATGAGCAGTTACAAAATTATGATTTGTTTTGAAAAAGAAAAATCACCATGCAAGGGGCTAAAATGCCATAATTGATTTCCACTTTTGCTTGAGTTGTATAAATGGTTTATTCAAGACTTGCAAACATTGCATCTTGAGTACAACTGGCTTTTTCACTTGCAGCTATATAAAACATGATAAGATTATATATAACAGGAATAGCATTTAATCCACATAAAAATAAGAATAATCTGACAGTGCTAAGTAAACCTTCTTAGTTGTTTTGACAGACCAAGTGAGACTATCCAGAAGCTTTCTCAATATTTTGTTTAGCACAGCATTTTAAAGAAAGAATGTATTGATGCTTATGTAGTAATATGTAGCCAGAGAGAAAAGAGATGCCCTGTGATAGGACAAGGGGAAATGGCACCAAGCTACAACTCAGGAAGCTCCACCTCAGCATGAGGAAAAACTTTACTGCTAGGGTTAGGGAGCACTGGAACAGGCTGCCCAGAGTGGTTGTGGAGTCTCCTTCTCTGGAGACATTCAAGATCCACCTGGACGCTTTCCTGTGTGACCTGCCCTAGGTGTTCCTGCTGCAGCAGGGGGGTTGGACTTGGAGATCTTCAGAAGTCCCTTCCAACCCCTATGATTCTATGATTCTGTGAAAATAAATCACTGCTGATGACATAAGATGAGAAGATATAAAAATATACAACTGATTATAAAAACGTAGTAGACGAACTTGTATGTTTCTGAAGTGTCAGGCTTAAACAGTTCTTACTGTCATGGCCGAAATGAAAAGAAGGCACAAGAATATAAAAACTTATAACATCTACAGGACAGCCATCATATTTTTATAGATAATTCATTATTATGTCCCAAAACTTGAGTACTAGCTAGGAGAACAAGCAACCAGGAAACAGACAAGGAGGCCAGCATGACAGTGTTTTGCCTTCCTGGAAACACTGAAGGTGGGACAGTTGTTATCCTACAGCAACAGTGCACTGCAACACAAAGAATACTGTATTGCCTGGTCTTATCTTTTTGGATATTAGCAACAGTCTGAGAAATTAAATTACAATAATTCAGAAGAAAAAAATAGGAACTTTTAAAAATAAAAAAGCTCAAACCTTTTGGAGCTCAGGCGTGACATGTCTCATTCACTGCTTTTGTGACTACACATTTCTTAATTAAGTATTAAGGCTCAGTTATATTAGGAACTATTTAATTCCAGAAACTCCCAGGAAACTGCGTTTTTAGAGGATAATCAATTTACGCACAAGAACTGAGGATCAAATGAAGTACCAACCATGTAATCGACTTGCTGAGCTATTTAGGCAAATCCAGAGATATCATATCACCAGAGAAGCTCAAACCTAGTGGTTACACTGGAAGATGTCAGATATTTATATAATTCTTTTCAGTCTTTATGGAAAAACCAGTTGAAGGTTTTTTAAAATTTTCTCAAGCCAAGTTCCTATTCCCCAGGGCTCCTGCCTTTTTGTAGAAATCAACTTAGATCTGCCAAAACTAACTAGAAAACTGCTAAGTATTTCCAAAAGTCTGCTGGTATATGAAGAAAGTGATGAAATATATTTCTTTTACCAAAATGGGAATAGGTGAGTAATATTGTTAAAAGAAAGCATGTTTCTCTTTTAGCTAAGTTTGGTTCAGGAATGAAATCCAATTATACTCAAGGAGTCAAGTTTTGCTCTGACTTGGAGTTGTGCAGTAGATATGTCACTGTGAAACTTGTCTCAAGGAAGTTGCAAGTGTCATTTAGGGAATTTAAAATAACAGAAGTTGAATCAAAGAAGAGCTTTGATGGCAGCTATTGTGACAATTTATTTAAGTCAAAAAATTACTGGTGAGAACTGAGGAAAGATTCTCACAATAATTAGATGTAATAATAGAAGTAACTGACAGAGCAACATAGAATTTTAATTTCCCTACGAGGTTTTTTTGTCTTCACTGCGCCTCCCAACCCAGCAGGTAATAGATCCAAAAGCAAACAGTGTCTCTTCAGAGGCAAGGATATAAAATTGGCTGGTTTATACCTGCAGTTCATGAAACTGCTCAATTTCTGAAGCCTTGTTTAAAGAACAGTGCAAAAAAACACTGGGTGAAAGATAGCCAAGACTAAATCCAGCCCCCTAGCACTGGCTGTCAACTGTTTCACTGAAGGCTGACATTCTCTGCTGTTAGGAAAGTAAGTTTCCTGTGAGCGAAGATCAAGTATGAGATTTGCTTTATGTTTCCAGTTAGTAATAAAATGTATCTGGAAATAGGAATCCTGTAAGTATTTGCTAGTTAAAATGTAAGGGTTTCAGTCTAGCAAAACTGTTTGTCAGAGACAGCAAATTAACTTTTAATATATAAAAGGAAGTAATGGTGTTGGTTAGAGCTCCCTTCAAGAAAACCAAATCCTCTATGACTCCACCAGATAACAAAGATTCATGTACTCTTAAGCATACAAGCAAGTAGTAAGTAACAGCTCCCAGTGAAAAAGGAGAGAGACAAGCAGTAAGTTGGAATGGCTAAGAACATAAAATATTACCAGCCCGTGTGGAAACAAATTAAACTGATTTAACCCACATTAACATTTATGTTCCTTTGATTATGGCAAAATAAAGGATTTTATGTAGAGAGAATGCAGTTGAAGTTGGATCTATGAAGAAACTTAGTGAAATACATTGGATAACTGAGGAGATGGAGCTGATTAGTGACTTTTTGGTACAGGGTGGAGCAGTTTGTTCTTCTGCCTGGGGCTGGTGGGCACTGCCAGAGTTACAGTGATTGTATGTCCAGAGGACAAGCCTTGGAACTGGAATCATGGGAATGTACCTCGTACTGCTTCCAAAGCCTGTGCTCACGTCCTTACTGAAGCTCACAACAGACGACTTATACAGTAACTTTAACGATCAGACTATATATTTATCCATGACATTTCTCTGCCACAGTATCAACGGATTATACTTAACAAAATTGTGAGTGGTATCTATTTTCATAGCTGTATTTAAGAAGATGTAGCAACGCATGCCAGGATTTCTCAGTTTTCATTTATTGTTTTGACATCAGCAAGAAAAAGTGGGTGTCTTACACCCCCATATGACAAACAGCAGATGATATTGCGTGGTCACTGTGGAAACTGCATTGCCAAAAAAGAGGTTCATATTTGTACTTTTGCAATGAAGATAAACCACAGCATTTTTTAAATGTCTCCATTGTTACTTGGATGCCAGGTTGTCAGAGTTACAAGTAAAAAAAAGCTGCAAGAAATATCTGGGATTCTTTTCCCTTTTAAAAAAATGAAGTCATTAATATAATGCAAAGTTTAAAATATGCAATAATCTACTTGGAAGAAAAATATTTTCTAATAAGAAGGTGGCAGTTCACAGATCTTGATGAAAGTCCGTTGGAGACAACAGAAAGCAATTCACTTTTCATGGAAAGCGATCATCTGATCTAGGAAACAGATTCCAAAATATACTTGTTTTCCTTTATTCTGAAGGAAATTTATTTCCTTTATTCCTTTATTTATTGGGTATTGGCTCAGTGAGGGTCTACAGAGAGAAAGAACTACAACTGGAAAAAAGACTGGCAGTGTAGTTACAAAGTAGGTTGTCCACTGTACAGCAAATTTTGGTACCATTATAATAAAGGTGTGAAACACCAACAAATCATTCTCTGATGAGGAATACAAACCCCATGTTGTCCAAGGAAGTGTTAACAGGCTGCTGTAGACTAAACTAGCCCTGTCCTAATTTACTTGTGGAAGTTATTGCAGAGGAATGTCACCTCACCTGGTAGAGCCTGGAAAGAGATCTGGCTCTCCTTAGCTGGTGCCTTTGTGGAAGTCCAGCGTGTGATGGGCATGGCCAGGATTTCTTATCAACCAACTGCCCCCACTTATGTTTGCACAGGTATGTAATGCTTCTGTCACTGTTTTTTTGACACATCAGACTTGTGGTGATTCAATTATGTAGGTCCACTTCAAAGGACTGAAAAAGCAGATGTACATAATATACTTGGAAGAGGTTGTCCGCGGGGCAGTCTGCACTTACTTTTTTACAAAGTGATGTGGCCATCTACACTCTTGCCAGGTGTTTTATTTTCCCCTTTTTTGGTGAATCTTTGTTATCACATTCAGTCACGTAAGGCCAAAGTCCTGTTGCATGGAAGCTGCATCTGTGCTGTTGAATGTGGTACTGAGCTGGAGGTCCTGGAAGAAAGGAAGTGGTGTCAGCAGGGAATTTCCTGACTGCTAGGTATATACTCAAAGCTCTGCTGAAACCTCTCACAGCTGTTACAGGAAATAGAATTTTGCTATAGGAAAATAAATTTAAAAAAAATTAAATGAGTGTTCCATTTTCTGGTTTCACAACTTTTTTTTTTTTTCTTTCTTTCTTTTTTTTCTTTTTGCTTTTTTCTCACCAGCAAAATCTACCAATAAGCTTATTTATAGTCTTTATTAACAGATAAATTCTTTATTGATAGAGGTTCCTTCACATTAACCTGGACAGGAATCACTACTCTTTTCTGTGTAAAGAAGAGTTCAAGAAAAATGGAGGGAATACTGGACAAGCCATCTCCTTAATACATGACTGAAGAGAGGTTGACTGTCTTGTGCAATATGTCTTTGAGATAAATCTCTGATCAGAGATTAGTGAAACCAGGCTTCTTGGGCTCCACAAATACAAAACTATTTTGTTTTAATCTACACTGGAAATATTCAGATGTTTTGTGTAGTAGCAACAATGAAGTTGTGGAACAGAGATGTGGAAGGTATGAAGTGTCATCTCTTCATTGGAGGAGCATTTTCAGAGATGAATTAAATGTGGTTCCTTTGCCCAGCAAAGTTGACCTGCATAAAGAATTCCAATTTCCTTATGTTCTACAGCTATTTAGCTGGTGTACAGTCAAGTATTTTGCATATCATTCACAGAACAGCTTCTGGCCATCTACTTGGTCTTCTGTGCAAAGACGTAAATGAAGAAAAGATTTGCACACAAGCTGTTGGTTTAAATCCAAAATTTTAATACTTGAAAGTCTCAAGCACATAAAAAAAGCAATTCTGCCATTTTTCAGCAAGGATTTGAATAAACTTAAACTTCATGCAAAAAAAATAGCATGGAGTTTGTGGTAGTCATGAACTCTTACAGCTAGCACCCTTTGCTGAATTTTGGTATGAAGGATTCTTTATATTATGTTAGGAATTTGCTATAAATTCTTTGGATTGCTTTGGTGGCCAAGGTGTTCTCCAGCCTTCTACAGCATCTTCAGAAAATGAATCTGTGTGAAAAGTGGCACCACAAGGTTTCACTCAGGTATTAGCACTACAGAGGGGGCTTTTATTGTTAGATCACTGCAAATGTATGTAGTTTGGAAAAAAATACACCATTTGGTAATGCAATGTGAACTTTTCCTATTGGTAGGGATTTTTGAACAACTAATCATTCATTCAGCATTTAATTTTGGTGTGATTTTGTTCTTGTCTGCAAGCAATTAGTGTCTTAAAATCTGTTTGGCAAAGCAAACAAAGAAGAAGCATTATCTCATTTTAATGAGATTGATATTGGTATGGAGAGCTAGAGGAGATAAAGATATTTAAGCCTTTAATTTGACAAATTATGCAGCCACCACTGTATCTTAAATGTTAAGCAGTAGCTTTGAAAATGTCCTTGCATTAAGGTTGTGGTTTACTTGTTAAATGTCTGATGTATGCCATCATATAGGGTCACTGTAAGTTTTCTTTGCTTCCTATGGGCTATAAGGCAAAATAACCTTAACAGTTATTTTAAACATAACCCTGCTACCTCAGTCTTGCTTACAATTTTCTTGCTGAGGATGGAAAAGAGCATGCAGAAATGTAGCTAACAAAGATCTGAAGAAAATCCAGGGCAGACCAGACATTGTGCACTTTTAGTGAGTACCACAGGACATGTAAGAGTTAGATAATAAAGCCCTGGGATAGGTAAGTTGGTCTGAAGTGGAACTAGGCACAAAAATTCTATTTAAACCCTTAACTGTTATTTTCAGACAACTTGCTCAGTGCCTCAAGTCCATTGCAAGTTACCTTAGATTTTAATGTCCTTGCAGACACGGCAATGTTCCAATAGTCCAGATTTATCTTGGATTTTAGCCTTGTCTTCAGCCACTGTTTTAAAGTGTCACAATAACTGATGATAACTCTCCTTTCATGACCAAGGGGCTAGACCAGAAAGTTGACCTAGTGTCAAATCTTCTTGAGCCTGGGGGAATTCCAAGTTAAATGTTCCACTTCGCATTAGAGTGGTATTTCCACAAGATATATGCTGTGTTATTCTGAGATGGATGCTTTCCCCCCCACCCCCCCCACCCCCTTTTGTACTCTGTCACAGTGAGGAAAATCCACTGGATCAAATAGTCTCAATATGAGCTGTTTTACATTAAGTAGTTGGTTAATGTGGGTTGTTGTGAGAGCAGGGGCAAATAACTTGGACTGAACTGTGTTCTAATCACAAGTCATGGCCACAGTTTAGTGATTTTTTTTCTGGACCTGGGGTGTTTCAGCTCACATCCTAATACATGAGGTTGCTTTATTTTTATTTTTTTGTTTAATTCTTGAAATTTACAAAATCTCTATTTGTATCAGTACCAACCTAGTATTAACATCGCTTGCAGCCTACATCTACTCAAAATAGAGTAATATAATTATTTGCCAAAGTTTTGACTATCACAGTATTTCAGGTTTGGTGTGCATTGTGCGTGTTAGTGGCAGGCAAAATTGATCTTTTCACGTAGCTGAGCAGAGAAGAATTTGGTTTGGAAATTACTGTAAAGATTTTTTAATATTTTTTTTTCACCACATTTGATTTGCAATTTCTTGCACAAAATAAAAGGTTTTTATAAATTTTTATTTCCCAACCAGATTATTTCCTTTTCTGATCAGGATGGGTTGGGCAGTCCAGGATTTCAAGCTTTACTGATACTCTTTAAACACATCTTTGAAACCCAAAATTTTAGCTTAAGTGAAGTTACAACATTTAAAAGACCACAAGAATGACATTTTCTGAAAAATTCTATCACTAACAAAAATCCAGATGTGATTCCTCACATTAGAAGAGATTATAGATGATATGGAAGAGAGGGAAAAATAAGCAGTTGATTTGTACCGTCTGTAATAGGTTTCTCTATTAAGACTGTAGTCTTAATATGCTTATGCAACTGTGGCTGTGCCCTGTTGTAGCTGTGTCCTGTTCTGACTGTAAACACTCTGCCTTTGCTCGTGGACATACTGATTCACTCTGAGTCATTCCTTTTCTGTCAGTTGACAACAGCGATGATTGCTCTGAAAACAAACAGAACTGGGATCAAGGCTTCCCCGTTTGTTTTATTCTGCAGCTTCTGAGAATGGCAGTCCAGGTAGTTTTGATATTAGCTCTGAGTTTCCTGCAGGAGGTTTGACTACAAATACAACAGTGGCCCTTCTAATGCTTCTGATCTTGCTAATATACTCCCAAAGGATCCCAGACCTGTAATAGGAGCAGGGAACTGGAACCAGGCTATTGTAAGCAACATGCCTGTATAATTCCTCATAACTTGGTCAGTTTATGAGTCTTGAAACTAACTAAGGGTTTATTTTTTTCACCTGGCACAACCCTGTTTGGAGGACTGTTCCATACCCTTGCTGTTCTAATCATAAGAACCTTCCTTCCGATTTCCTGCCTGAAGTTATGCCTGAATTTCTGTTGTGTTGTGTTGGTTTTTTTTAATTTTCCTGTGCTGTTAATATAATTCCTATATAACTTCAGCAGTTCTTTTCTTCCCTCTTGTTACATCAGGCATATGTTTGCAAAGAGCACTTGGCCTTCGTCTCACAAAGTTAAATGATCCAGTCTAGTCTGTGCTTTCACATCCACTTCAAATAACACATACAAGGTTTTTCATTCCGTGTAACAAGCATCTTAAGTTTTGCAGAAGGATTTTCTTAGGATGAAAAGCAATGGTCTTGGGACTTGTATTGCTGAATTTCACTCTGAATCTATTAATTTACTTTTAGGCCACCTGGATTATAATTTAGTACTCGTGTCGTTTTAAGAAATTCTTAAGATTTTGCCTCATTCCATAAATCCCTTTCTCTCGTTACTTATCATCATACTACTCAGATTTGGTGATTCGTTTCCTTCAAATTAAAAAAAAAAAAAAAAAAAAGGCAAAAAAAGGCATAAATATTGGAAAATGTGGCTGAAAATAGGTTTAAAAAAAATGGCATCGTTTTACCATCCTTAGGGGATACATGTTCTAAAATGATGATCAATACAAAACTTGCACTTTACAGCTGCACTGTGTGTGATTTTTGCAATGAAAAGAAGGCAAGGAAAGTATCTCTTTAACCTTAAAAATAGATACTTAATTTATTTGTCGATAGAAAAAAGCATGTCAATGATCAGCATGAGAGAACATGGTCTTTACAAGATACTTCTTTTTTTTTATCAACAGTTGATCCAGTTAACAGAAAAAATCTTAGAGTCTGGGAGAGGAAAGTTAAAATTCATCTTCACAGTGCATGAAACCTTTCAGATTTACCACAACATCCCCTGAGTCCAGTAGCCATGTGCATAGTGTGTACATGTCTTTGTACTAAAATTAAAGGAGTTCAGTCTGTACTTTCTTTACAGAAGTAATTGCACCACACTGTAGCCAAACTTGAGCAGAATATTGGCATTTTATCAAGTTATATATTCACCATAATGAAATTCAGTGAAAAATGCGAGCTGCTGTCTTTGACAGGATGGATGATATTCAAAGTTTATGAAAAGCAGAGTTAATGCAAAAGTCTTGACTCTTGATAATGCAGCTAGCTTGGAAATTTGGCCAGAGCAATGTGAAAAGGAGCTATTGCCTGACTTTTTTTTTTTTTGTCATTTAAGCACATAAATGCTTATGGACTGTGTTCCCGTGTTTCACACATACATTTGTTGTATCTCAGGGTAAATGCAAAAATCCAAAGGAAAGCTGCTAAGTACAAGCTGGCAGAGGAAATACTTGCTAGTGTCACTGGTGAAAAAACTGGATCTTACCTGGCTAAAGCACTAACTGCTTTCTTACTGGAGAGCTGCAAAGTCCTGCTGCAAAATGTGAAGCTGAACTTTATA
This sequence comes from Chaetura pelagica, assembly GCF_000747805.2. Classification (NCBI taxonomy): domain Eukaryota; kingdom Metazoa; phylum Chordata; class Aves; order Apodiformes; family Apodidae; genus Chaetura; species Chaetura pelagica. The sequence goes on along the minus strand of NW_009952973.1, from coordinate 3,256,028 downwards.
GAAAATACCTGCTTTTTGTAATCAATATTAGCAATAAATTCAGGAAGAGAATGTAGAGGTGAATGGAGATAATGTTACACCAGTATTAATTTTTGAAAAAATCTTACTATTTCTAGCAACATAAATAGAATAAAGCCTCTTTGCAGAAACATTGAGTCAAATAAGGAGGTTCAGATAGAAAAGAAAGTGCGGTCTCTCTTAAGGCTAGCTAGTATTGGATGTGATCATGTACTTCTTTTTTACTAGAGAAGACCCTGGATTATGGAATTCAACAAGAACAGGATGAATACTTGATTAAGAATCTATGCCTGTGGCAGCAAGAATTGTGTTCAGGTTATTATGGTAGGGTTACAATCTTTTTTTTCCTACTTACAGCTACTTTTCTGGACGAATTAACTATATGCAATTAGTAATAGCTCACCTATAGCATAACTTCTCCAATCTGATGAAAGTAATAAGCTTGTACAGGGAGTAAATAATGTAGTAGAACAGCTTGTACAGTGATAATAAGTATAATATATATATTTACCAAAATATTTTTGCTATGTTTGCTAAATGTGAACTCTTGTTCCTTCTTGCTGCCATTTCAAGTTACATGAAAAGGGAAAGTAGGGGATACTTTATACTCAGCAAACAGGAAATTTGCCAGCCTGGATCTGAGCATCTTTGATTCTATGCAAGCTTAGTGGTTTTTTCATTTTGCATACATTATTTCATTTTAATTATAAATTTAGACACAGCAGATGTTGCTAGCAATGGAAATTGTTTTGCTGGTTGTCAACTCATTACAGTTCTACAAAACCTTCCATACTGACTTTAATGACACTTGAAATGGGTAACATCTTGATTTGGAGGGACTATTGAACTTCAGTTATCAACAATATGGGAAGAGGAAAGGAAGGCCAGCTGCTGTGAGAAGCAGGTGTACAGGAGTCAGCTTGCTAGGATGGAGAAGGAAGTTCAAATAGCCAGTCAGGATGAGAAATGTGAAGTGATAAAACATTTCTGAGTTGCAGATCACTGCTGTATTGTTCTACCCTTCAATTTCTTCTCTCAAATGAATAAACTGGAAATGTGTCTTGGTCTCCAATGCTTTCTGTAAGGATAAAATTGCAGAAAAGTGTTAAAGGTGGCAGCAGCTCTCTAAAAGATGCACTCTTTTCTGTCCTTGGAGTATGATGACAGGGTGCTTAAAGATTTTAAAAGTAAAGTTAACACCTATTTGACTACATAGCATCTGGTTCACAAAGATTCATGCCTTTCTCTGCAGCACTACAGCAAATATTGGGAAAAAACTTGGTTGAGCTTTAATCTAGCAGGTTCATCAGCACTACGATTTGTAAAGTATTTTTACTTTTCTCATTTCTGACTTCAAACTTGCATTTATTTATTTATTCAAACTTCTGACAGTTATAGCACCTGGTGACTTATTACAGTGGTACTTACTGTGTCTGAGGGCTGCAAGTCACATGGACCCCACTTACAATGAGAAACTGAACTAAATATGAGTGAAATTTTTGTGATATTCTTCTGAGACTGTATTACTCTCCTGGATGAAGGGCGCCTACAGGAAAGATGGGGAGGGAATTTTGACAAGGGCTTGGAGTGAGAGGACAATGGGGAATGGACTAAAACTGGAAGAGGAAAGATTTAAGTTAGACATTAGAAGGAAATTCTTTAGTGTGAGGGTGGTGAGGCACTGGAACAGGTTGTCCAGGGAAGCTGTGGAAGCCCCAGCCCTGAAAGTGCTCAAGGCCAGGCAACCTGGTCTAGGGGGAGGTGTCCCTGCCCATGCATGGGGCTTGGGCCTAGAATGATCTTTAAGATCCCTTCCAACCCAAACCACTCTATGATTCTATGAGCAAGATACTCTAGCTGGTCTGGAAAATGGGAAACTTTTACTAGTTGTTGCTTTTCCTGTAGCTTGCGTTGAACAGACAGAATGTTTTGTGCTACTAACAACACAGTGTTTTCCTAGTTTAAACCCCTCCTCATAAACCTCTCCTCAAATACTAGCAACCCCGTATACATACAATAAGAACTTTTTAAGGAGGGGAGAAAAAAACCCACACAAAACCCAAACCCAAATTCATACAACCTCACACTTTGAAAGCAGTACAGACAAGGATACAGGAATAAAGGACTGGGTGTAGAACTACTTCCATTTAATCCTGGCACACAAGCCACAGGCAGTCCTGCAACTTCAGGCAATAGGCTTTGCATCAATGCTGTTTGTGTTATATTCTTCTCACATTAACAATGTAAATAAAGCACAATTCATTGGACAAGGCATTTGATATATATTTTTTTTTTTTTTTCCAATGAGATTATGCTGCAACAAGTCTTTTTTTTTTTTTTTAATCTTCTCTAATGCAAACAGTAACTCAGACTTCCCAAGCAGACTTTTATATTAGTTTGATAGGACATTTGTTTTACAGTTAACTGCTCTGCCAGTGTCTAAGCATGAAGAAATCATTCTGTAATATGAGAAACTGAAATACAAGAGATCACCCTCAATGTGATCTCAAGAAGAGCCTTTCTTTACACTGGTCAGATTATTCATATGCCAAAGAATGTTATCTTTTGTGTGTGTGTGTGTAGTGACTCACAGTAGCAGGACACCTAGGGTCAACTCAGGAGCTCAAAAGTGGGTATATAAACATTGGAACTTAAGAGATCCTTTCATTATGGGGAACTAGGATTCATGCACACAATTTTAATAAACACTTATTTTTTCCAAACCAAAGAGGTATTTTCCTTTGGAAATATCAGTAATGTTCCTATGTAACTATGTGTTCTTCGTTCTGCCATTTCAGCACTGCACTTCCTGCTGTCATTTAGAGAGGTTCCCAAATCATCACCTTTGGTTAAACATCTGTAAATGCCTGACTTTAATTTTCAGAAGTACAGAGGTGAGAACACTCTGGCATAATTCAGAATAAAACTAAGAAAACAAATAATGGAAAATTACCACTTGTGAAGCTGTATTGTATTCCGTACTATCACTGTAATTTCTGCAGTGTGGAGAAATAATGTTCCAGGGATCAGATGACTATATTCAATAGCTTGATAAGCCCTGGTGTCTCTAAGCCAATAACACTCTCAAGCTTGATACACTTCCTACACTTCCTATTAATCACTACTGAGCATGTACTTGTGCCTGAGTGTTAATAATGGAAACTGCTGTGAAGTTTTACCCTGACAGACTTTTTACACAGGTAGAAGTAGAAAAAAGTCACACTACTCATAGAACATACAGAAAGTTGGCATCTCAAATGACTAGTAAATTGATTGTATGTTAGTTTAAATTCAATTCAGATTATATAACAGAGTATTTGTTTGTACAAAAATACAATAAAATTGAGCCAGGGTACATTAGAACAAAATAATAGGAAGAAGGACCATTTCTTAGATTGCTTGAATTATATAGCACCCAGGGGACGGCTCTGCAATTCCATCTCCAAGTGAACTGGCCTTGGGATGGGGTAGTGTGAAATCTGGGACTTTCCTTCTAGCCAGCAGGAAGTGCTGAAGGTGACAGCAAATAACTGCATTTCTGGGATACCAGGTGCCCCATGTGCTGTAGAAGGGAACCTTGGGTCCTCACTTGCTCCAAGTTTCAGGAAATAGGCTAGGTGCCTAAGAAAGCTGCAAGCTAACACTAAGATAAACCAGGGTATTTAAACATCAGGCTTAAATGTTCAACTTTTAAATAGTTTGTGAGACAGGTTGTGGATCCTTGTAAATTCTGTATTTTGTGAGCTGCCTGAAACCAGCCAGAAGACCAGTCTGTTTGTAATTGGATCTTCACTGTTTGTACACAATCAGTAATTACTTGCTGTGACATTGTTTCTCTTTGGGGTGCAAGAGAAGTTTGTTATCATTTTTGTAGAGAGAGATGCTACAAAACTAATAAATGTTTACAGACAAACTTGCACCAGTTAAAATAAACAGTCTTAGCATCACATCTTTCATTAGATCACTGCAGCTTCTCTGTATATAAGTTCCCAGTCAGGTATTTGTAGGAAACTGAAGATTCACTGCAAAACTAATTCTCTTCCATATAAACATGCAATTGAGAAGTAAGAGGAAAGTATTACTGTGGTCAGATTGACCTGTGAGACAGAACCTATTCACCAAAAGAAAAAGGAAAGAGTATTCTATTATTATTCCTGTAAACATATTCTGAAATTATCTCAAAAGAACCTCATTGCTGGAGAAGTTGATGACAATCAACTGTCTTTAGAGCAAACTGAAACATTCAGAAAATGCTAATTTCCTTCAAATCCTTAGTTGTCAATGTTTCATGCAGCCCTTGTTCAAGCTGGTAGCTTAGACCACGCTTAAAAGCCTTATTTTCCACTTAATTTTTTATTACTTGTATTTTGTTGACACAGACATCAAACTGAATCTGATTTTGAGTTTAATCTCAGTATGTCAAGATCCTTCTTTCAAATAAACACTGAGTTGACAGGCATCAATAATTTAGCAAGCACCTGAGAGAAGTATTTAGGGATATACCAATGTTATCCATTGTTCAAAGTCTATAAAAATCACTGAGGGTAGGGTAGATCTGATTTATGTGAATACTGAGATGGAGTGTTACAAGTGTCTCCTAAGCTAATGATGCTTGTTCCAAGCAAATTATACAGTCATCATGCTCCAGCAACAGAATAATTTTGTTTGGCCTATGAAGCCAGGATTACTGTTGCTTCACCATAGTTTCATAGTGATACTTAAGCTTTTCATATGTCTAATTCCAAGGATAGTTTATTTGCTGTGCGAGCGTTTTAACATTACTGGTAGTAGTAATGGAAAATAGATTACCAATAGGGATTTATTCATTGTTATGTCATTTTTCTGGCTAGATACCTTAACCATGTCAGCCTTAGTTCTGAATAAGAAAAACATTTAAAGAATTAAGCTACAATCTACTGTGTACAAGAATATATACAACAAAAAGATGAACAGAAAAAAAAAAAAAAAGTCTTACAGTCAGCATGTCCATTAGTCTGATCTTTTACAGTAATTTGCAAAGAAGATTTGGGAGTCAGTGCTGAAAATTACATTGCAGGCTGACCACATGAAGGCAGTTCAAAGACAATTCTCCCTCTTTACTACAGCAAGAGAATTCAATTTTGGATTTTTAGTAGATCCATATTTAAGACAATCTTGGAATCATGCTAGTGCTCACAGTGGAGAAAATGGGACCACATTCCAATGCAATTATATATATATGAGCTTGGAAAACATAAACATGTTAAGCGATGTTCCAGTGCTCACATTCCAGCGTAATTACTGTGCTTTCATAATTCAGTGCATTTTGAAAACCCGTAAACAGATAGGTTTTCTTTATGCTTGTTTTCATGTTGGTTATGTGTGCAAGAGTCTTGGGTTTCAAGGTTAACAGGTTCCTATATTAAACTTGTTACTTTCCCTGTCACTACTACTTTCTCAGATTTCACCCTCTTCACTGAATGGGATTTTTATGATTCATCAAAAGACAGTGGATGTAACACTGCATGACTTTCCTTCCCATTTTAGTTTGCTTGCCTTTTTTCTTATTTCTCTGCTACAGATGTGCATATTTTTATCTATTCTATGCCCATCTACAAATCCCTTAACCTTTTAGCTTTGCATTTGTCTCTTTTCTGCATTATGCAAACCTGTCTTTAAATAAAAACAAACAACAACAACAAACCCAAACCAAAACAAATAAAAAAGTCTTAACTTTCTTTGTCTCTCTGCCTAGGATGAAACTTTTTCTTCAAAAGGACCACTCTAAACACATTTGTGCCACTCTGAGCAATTAAATGTTGAATGGTTAAAGTAATTATCATTTTGATTCTGTTTAATTTCTGAACTTACCACCTATCACTCATTGTTATTTTTTTTCATAGCAGAGCCCTTGAATGTTAAGTAGCATCTTAGGTAGTACTCCATTCAGCTAACACCTCTCAATTTCAGTTAAAACAGCTATTGACAGATTTGACAAAATCTCTAATATCTCCCAACAGAAGTACTAAGAAAGTGACATTTTCTTATCTTTCTTATTTTGGCATATGGGCACTTACAATATTCTGTTTGTGGGTACTAATTCAGATCCCAAATACCTTTCTTCCTTGAGATCTCTGTTCTTGCATCTTCTAATCCTCCTTTTCTTCTGGGATGCTATTCCTGCTCTTTAATCTGGACAGGCATATTTCCTTCGATTTCATAAATCTGACTGTTTATTACATTTGAAGACTTCTACAGTTATATCAAAGACCTGGGAGGACTTATTTTTTCCAGGTGTCCACTTCATATGTGTTTCAAGACTATATCAAAAGTGATATCCTGTCATGAGTGAGCCATCCTTTCCTTCCCTTCCCCTTTCTGCACACTCTGCTTTTTGTGAGAAAGAGGTGTGCAGACTGGAAGGATGGGACTGTGCATGTGAGCCTGATGCCTGTGCAGACCAATAATGGTGAAGGACTCTGGGCACATGCCAGAGCTGACCCTCTCCCCAGTCTAGTCCACCTATTAATCTCCTTCCCAGTAGCCTTGTTCTTAAGCATATCATGCTGTGCACCCACCACCCATCAGGGGAAGCTGAAAAATTGCAACGTTGGTTCTCTGATGTTAGGTCAGTCAAACTCCTCTGTGAACTCACTTTTCTTTGCCTTCTCTCCTTCAAAACATGCTGCCTAAGTATTTCTTTTCTGTATGAAAGGCACAGAAAAATTAATGCAACAGTGCACCTAACAAAAAGCACGGAAGGTTTCCTTTGATATAGCTGGGAGATTTGTCCCATTTGCTTTAGAAAATGATGAAACCGTTTTGCTTTTCAAGTGGTTTGCTTGGTTTCAAACTTCCAGAGAAAGAAAATATGAGAAATTTTAAGAGCTTATGCTCTTGTTGAAAATGTCTGCAGTCTGGTATTACCTTAATAATTAACTTGTTCATTTTATCTGAGATTCCCAGAGCACAGAAGCCCTAGCGGCATTACAGAAGGTTTCCACAGATCTGCTTTCTAGAGGTGCTTAGCTTCTGTAGTCATTGTCTTAACTGCCATGATCTCCACCCAGCGCAAGTGGGATCCAGAGTTTGTAAGTGTTCCTTCAAAAATTTCAGATTTTGTACTAAGTCCTGCACAGAAACAAGACATTACCTTGCCCTTGAGCAGGACCAGGTTTCCTCAGCATTCAGGGCCTGATAGTCAGGCGTCCAGACTCACTGGGGCCAGAAACTGCTCAGTCAATCTGGCTCACAGTGCCTGAAGTAGCTCATGGAGCATTTGATTTCTTCTGTGCAAGGCAGTGACTCCTTCTATGCTCCCATGTTAAAGAGTCACCATTTCACATTCAAAAGTAGCAGTGGCAGAAAATTCAGGGTCTAAAATGTTGTAGCTTCCTCTTAGATGCAAAGGATGTAGCAAGTGCTATATATTAGGGGAGAGAGAGAAAGAAGTTTGTCAGAAGCTAGAGCTGTTGCTTGCCCATTAACAGCTTTCATCAGTTCCTCTGGCTTGTCAAAAATTTCCAGGGAGATTTTTCTTGCCTGCAGTAACAGCCTAGACTGATCTGAACCCGCAGGAATTAATAATTTCCAGTGAGGTACTCACAGTGCACATGGATAAAATGAGATTTTCAAGGGACAAAGGGATATATGCTCTTATTTAATGCACAAACAGCATCATCAGCTGGCATGTGACAGCATCCATCAATCAGTTCAAAAGCCATATGGTTATTGGTACAAAAAAGCTAGTATTTTTGTTTGTTGATGGAGGTTTTTTTGCTAGAGCTTCAATGTATGTTTTTTCATTCTAAGGGTATTTTTGTCCACAATAAATTGTTTATATATGCCTTTTCTTAGAATTTCTTCTCCAGCAACCATTTCTTTTCAGAAATAAACTAAACTCAGGAGAATCAAAACAAACCAAACCAAAGCAAACAAAACAAAGGGAACAGACTAAGGACGCTTGGTTTCTTCAGTCTGTTGACTAGTTGTTCAAGTTTTTACTCAAATGCTACAAGTTGCCTAGGCTATAAGGCTTGATTGTTACATTTCTGCTGCTCTACTGAAACTACTGGACCAAATCTGGTACTGTGCCAATTTATATCAGCAGATAATTCAACATAATATCCTTATATGATTATTTTAACAATTTTAGTTCCATTTAATCACAGCAGGGCAATTTAATAAACACCTAGAACACCAATATTATTAATAAAATAATTTAATTTTGTATTAAAATGCATGTAACTTAATTACATCTGTTTACTATCTTACTGCCAAAAGCCATCAGGCAGCAGGATGCTTTGCAGTAACACAAGCATAGCAGTTTTAAGTTGTCAAGGAGTTTGATGAAGTTACCCCATGGGGATAGTTACATACATGAATTATGTGAAGCAATTTTTGCTATTAGAGAGAAAGCAGAAATTGCAGACAAGACCTATTTCCTCCACTTGTGGATTCATTATTAAAGCTGAAAAGCAACAGTCTCCATTTCTTAGTTATTTTGATGAATGTTTAAGGCAGGAAGATAATTTTTTGAAGGAGACAAAAACGATTGTGAACAATAAAAATCCATTTTCATATTTAATAATGCAGCTTCCTCCCCTGCACATACCCTTAATTTGCATCTTGATATAGTAGGGATAAAGTAACATTGCTGAGAGCTTTGCCTTCAAAACCATACTTTTACAGGAGGATAACACAGAAAAGAACCTGGCCAATTTTCCATGTATCTCACAGTGATGCTAACACCATGCTGGGGTCTGCATTCACAATCAGAGAAGCTGTACAGGTTATGGTGGATGAGTGGAATTGAGAAGACTTTGATGCAGTAGACCTCTTTTAAAATATTCACATTTTGAGCTCTTGAAAATGAAAATTATCAGCTTGATATAAAAGCAGATTTCAAGTTCTCATGCATTTTAACTGGGTTTTACCATGTTGAAGTCTTTTAGTCAGCCAGGAAGACATACCACATTACTTACAGAATCATTGGTCCCCTTGCTCAAGTATCCAACTCTTTGCTCAAAGCCAGATCAACACTGAATTCAGTCCCAGCTACTTAGAGCTTTGTCCAGTTGAGTCTCAAGGTCTCTGAGGATGGAGATGCCACAGCCTTCTTGGGCAAGAAACCTGTTCAAGTGCTTGAGCACCCTTCTGGTGAAAATGCTCTCCCACTGTTTGGTCTGAACCTTCCCTCCTAGTTTCTGACTATTCTCTCTCATACTCCTTTTATGCATCACTGTGGAGAGCTTGGCTCCATCTTCTTAATACTTTTATTATAGGCCCTGGAAAGTTGCTATAGCAAAACAGCCCTCTCTTTTTCCAAGTTGAATAAACCCAGTTCTGAACTTTTATTTTTTTTTTTAATCTCAAATGACTTATTTAGATCCCATAACATTATCATCTGTCCAAACTGTGAGTTGACAGCTATACAGTGTTTAAGATACTTCTAAGAGCCTGCGTTGTTTGTTTTTTTTCTATATCTGCAACTGGGCTGCTTTTTGTAGTGGTTAATTTTTGACAAAAATCTCATCAGAAGTTATATTTTTACAAGTTCAACCCTACTGGAACAAATTTCCCAGGTATACTAATTTTTTTTACTGATGTAAATCTTAGCCCAGTATTATTAGAGACTGGTGCTTCCAGGGCTTGGCTTTGCAGTTTGTGAACATCTGCTGAAAAATCAGTCAAACCAGACTTTCTTTCGTACTTATGCTTGTATGCATTTCAGCCCATTTTCTCTGACTGTAACACAGCCATTAAGACTGAAAGATAAGCCCTTCATTCTCCATAGCATTTAGTGAACCGATTGCATTGCTTGATACAAACTTCTAGACCTTCCACTAGCTAATATTTGAACAAAAAAGTGGAGCCATTACTTACCCATGACAACTTGTAACAAACAATCAATGGGTCGTCCTGACATTGCACACCCGCACTAGAAAAGATTAACTGTTCCAGAATGTTGTGTGGAGTGTCTGCTTCTACCCTTGGCTATTCTACACCAACGGAATGAGCTAGAAACTTTGCTATCACTTCTTGTAATCTCTCTTCAGTATATATGAAAGAAGCCAGAATTGCTACTGCAATGTCAGGGGCTATTTCCTAATGTCTGTCCAAATAGAAATTTCTCCATCTTTTCCTTCAAGATGTTTTTGTTTGTTTGTTGGGTTTTTTTTAGCAACAATTGCTACATTTCATTTCTAACTTGCTCACCAGTCAAATGACTTAAATAGCATAAATATTTCTTCTTATTTTCTGTGATCTTTGACAAGTTATCTGTTGCCTAAGTTTAAAGTGTTCACATTTCTCAAAACTCTTAGTTACTTAAATCATTGGCTGTGCCATACCGATGTCCCCTGTGGTTTGGGCTTTTTCTAAACTTCATGTTGTGGATTCAAAAAAGAATAAGCTTTGTCTGGCACAAGTTTCCCATTTAAGCAACAGGAACAATGTTACTGCTTAGCATCTGTTGATATTATGAGGGCTGACAAATGAGAGAGATGCATTTTTTCACCTTTTTAATAATTTGAAAATTTAGTTTTAGTCTGATACTGCTCATTTTAACAAAATATAGGGACTTCTATTTAGCTCATAAATCTGTTAAAGTTAAGGGACTTTATGTTTTCAAACAAAACTAAAGGACTTTCATGATTTTTGCCACTCACTTCCCAGTTCAGCTAATTGGAGTGTGGCCAGAATTTAGCTTCTGAGTTTGAATTCCATTTGTAACTCAATAATTTCTCTCATGTGTTTCTAGGTAATACTGTAGTTCATACTGTAAAGTATAAACTATGTAATATAAACTATATAAACTACAGTATTAGTATAAAGAACATTAGTGTATTCGTGTTAAGAACAGCTGTTATTCCTTTTTAGTATTTATGCTGATGCACACCAGCAGAGGCACCAGCTGTGCCAACTTTACTTGCCCATTCAGAGCAATAGTGACTAGTAAGCTTTATGAGCAGGAAGTAATTTTCAGACAAAATTCTTTCTTCAGCAGATACTCTGTTTTCAGAAAAACTCACACCCAGTTTGAACTAGACAAGCTCGTAACCACATAACGTGTCTGACAGGGAAAGACTGTCAGGTGTTCATCCCAAGTGTAGATGCTACTGAACTGTGTATTTACACATTGTTTTTACAGATCAGGGAATTTTACCTGCCTTACATAAACGCCGAGTGTGAGATGTTATGTCAAATACTTCTTTATCTGCTATTTTGGCTGTTTAAATGCAACCTAAAAACCAGGTAAGTATCAGTCTAGGTACTGTTACTCTATAGTCCTAGTTGGCTAGCTGGAAGGAGTGGACAGATGGATAGCTGACCTGATTTCTTCCCAGTCATTTGGCAGCTTGTAGTTTGGAAGTGGAATAATTGTAAAATTTTATACTGTAATTTTGAACAGATTCTTCAAGCACACACCTACCAGCCATGCTTGCTGACCTTATGCAGGATCAGTACCTTGGAGAAGCTCTGATCAAATACATTCTTTCTTACATTAGGGGCCAGCAGGAAAAAAATGTGGATTTAACTTCCGGCTGTATAAACTTCTGAAAGTGGAAACAGGAAAAAAGCATCATATTCTTCTTCTCTGTGCTTGTAGAATTCCAAACCCAGGTATCAAGGACTATTAGAGAAGAGCAAGCTAGAATCAGATAGAACAGGCGTCATCAGGGGCTCCTTTTGCATTGTAGCCCTTCTGCCTCCAAGATAGTAGAAAAACTAGGGAGTTGAGTCTGTGCTCCAGGACTTTTCAATTGCTTCTGTCTGCTCAGATAGCCATAGCTGAAATATTTGTATTTCACCACTCACTCCTGAAATAAATGTTATTTCTCCCATATAAAGGATTCTATTTTAGCTACAGTGACTTGCAGAATTTAACTGCAATTCTGTGCTGCTTTGATTCTCATTTATTCTCTAAAAAAACCCAACCCAACCCAAACAAACCCTAGTGATTTATATAGTTAGTTCAGTCAATGATAATACGATATGTGAGCAAGCCTTATAAGTGCTTTCTCCCTTTCTTGCCCCTCTGTGATGGTTGCCCAGCTCTGCCATAAGTAGCCACCCTCAAAATGCTGCTCCAGCTGATGTGACAAACTACACATTTTGGTCAGACACGGCAGTGGCTTGGCCTGGGATCCATTTATGTCAACTGTACAACTGGTATGTTCAGAAATGAGATATCAACCTGGAACTAGATGAGCACACAAAACCTAGGGCTCTTGAGGTTATCCTAACCTTCTCACCTGAATTACCACAACTGGGAAAAACACAACTCTGTTTGGATTCTAAAGAAGGGAGGTCAACTACCTTTTGGGTGGAGTTAATATATCACTGTAATAACTGTTAAAGAGGAATTCAACAGAATATTCAACATAAAGGAAAGAAGAATAAGAAACATGTTAAAGAGAGATATTCTACTTCCTTTTCCCTCATAAGGAATAAATTTTCCTAGCACAAAGGCACATATCTTGCCAAATTTTGTGTTTGATTAGATAGTTAGAGTGGTATATAGCAATCATTCACAGTATTCTTAATTTCTCTTTCTTGATAACCTCTCTGTGAGGGAAGAAACTGTAGCTATCCCATTATTGCAGAGGAATGAGGGCATAATGAAAATGTGACTTGTAGATCGCACTGAAGTATCTGTCATTCAGAGCACTAAAAGTCATTGCCTGTGATAAAATACATTATTGAGGTGAGAAGGCAGTGGCATTTTTACATAAAATTTTCTGTTGTTTTAAAATTAAATTTATTTTGTTTTGATTTAGATTTTATATTTATTTTTGTGAGGCTGCATGCAATAGGAATTTTCGAAGACTTGCATTTTTCTAGCTGAAAATATACAACTGAATAATTATTTGTTAGAATTAACTGTTAAATGTCTGAATGTTTTTCTCAAAATATTTTCTGTGAAACCTATTTAAGCTTCCCTCCTTTGCAGATAATGGCAAAAGAGAGCTTTTTCCCTTCGGGTTTCCAATGCTAGCCCAAAATAGATGCAAAAAAAAGAAAACAGAGCAATTTCTACTTGCAGCCTGTGCACTAATTTAAAAAATGCAGGAAAGAAAAGCAGCAGAAAGTGTTTTCAGGTTTCCTCTGTTCCTTTAAATAATAGTGTATATTGACAAGCATCATCCACAGATATGGTATGATCTAGTTATTACTGTGTGATTTATTCCTTTACAATACTTCACAACATCTAAAAGTTTGCAGGGTGTATTGATGCCTGTGTATCTCTGAGATGCTGTCTATCTTGAAATGTAGCAACTGTGGAGATCACTCTGGCTTTTTTCACTGAATGGAGGAAGAGGGACAAATGAATCATGTCAGTTTGTTGATGTGTCAAAGGACCACTTCAAATTCTATGGTCTTCTTTTCATACATGCTTCAAAATACATCTCCTCTGTGGTTTTAAAGCAGCAAGGAGAAAGTTATTCTATTTCCTTTTCGGCAGTACTGGAAAGGCAAATCAGTTTTTGCTTATTTAGAAACCCAGAAATATCCCAGTATTGTCAAACTCAATGAAAAGTAGAAGGCAATTCCTGTCTGTGGTAAGAGCAAAGCCCAATTCTTGTCTTTGGTAAGAGCAAAGAACTAGCATCAAATTCATGGGCTAACTGTGTTTTGATGGAACTAACTGAAAAATCAGTTCCTGCATATGAGTCTTTCTAATTTATATTTAAAACCAACACTGGCCACTGAACCAATGTCTTACGTAAAATGCAGGTGAGGTCTTTCAGCTTTAGAGGACTATTGTAAAGTGGAATGTAAAAATGCTCTCTCTACGCATTGCTTGTGTTCTCTGAGCTATGCTTCCCATTCATGTTAGTTTCTTGGTTTTGTATGATTCTCAGGACAATATCCTATTTTAGACATACCGGTCTTCCTGGCATGCAGATGCAAATAAATTTAGCTATACATTGATTTTACTTCCTTACCCTAACTGGCAAATAAACTTGTTGGAAGAAATGTATTAGTTCAAATCAAACAAACAGATTTTTGAAGCTATGAAATGTGGGCAGGTTTTGTAATTCTGAAAGAGCCAGGAACTGCCAATTCACTTTCATGGGACTCCTACTCCAGACAAAATGTGAAGGTTAATCCATCACAAAACTTTTTTATCCTTAACTTTCTTAACAGTATCTGAAGACTAAGATGATCATCAGTAACTCATTTTGTGTGGGTAGTAGAGGAGGAGAATTTTTTTAAGTCAAGTATAAACTCCTACATAAAGTGTTATTAGGAAGGTTAAATACATTGTGACTTTCCAGGTACAAGTAACAGTAAGAAGGAAAATGGAACGCCATTTCAGAATGCAATTCTGAAATTAAAAAAAAAGGGATTAAATCCAAAGCATTCTTTTAACTTTCAGTAAAATGGTGGTCTGAAGTGAAAAATTTTTGCAGGTGAGATAGAGGCTATTTGAAGACAGTATGTTGGAAGCTCTCATCACATGCATGCCACATATCCTAAAAGAATAAAATTAGGATAGCTCAACTGAATGTAGAGGGAACTTACTAAGAACAAGAAGGCTGCCTTCGTGAAGTTGCAGTCCTCTCAAACTGTGAATATCAGAAAAGGCCACAAGCACTGGCAGGTCAAATCTGAAAGTATGCCAAAGCAGATTTTGAGAAAAAACTTGTGAAGGCATTAAAAAATAATAATAAATTCTTTTCAAACACATCAGGAGCAGCAAGCTTGCCAGAGAAGTATGAGAGCCAATAGATAAGCAAAGCATTAAAGTATTTGCTGTGGACAGATTTAGGGAAGTTTCCATGCTGAAACCCTTCTTTTTGGAGGAGATGTTAGAGAATCTGTCACAAACTGAAGTGTCAGTGGAACAGATTATAGAACAAATTGACAGAATACTAAAACCACCAGGGCTAGATGACACCATCCCAAGTTCTAAAGGAATGCAAATGTGAAACGACTGAACTACTAGCCAGGGTATGTAACTTCTCACTTGGAGTCACCTCAATATAATGTGACAATGGGAAAGGCAAGATGAGTTTTTAAAAAGGTATCCAGGGAATAACACAAAAGTATAGAGAAAGGTCTAAATCTAAGTCTAATCTGCTAGTGGCAGATTCAAAATAAAAAAGAGTGATTCTTCAAACAATATTTACCTAAGTTATGAACCCCTTTGTCACAGAGTTGGGCAGTTTTGTATCCAGATTTGGGGGAGATTTTCACAGTTTGAAAAGTATTAGGTGAGAGGAAAGAGACAGATCAGAGATTAGAGAAAATGATTTACAGAAAAAAGATTGAAATAATATTGTTTTAAATAAATAGGAGATCACTAAGGGAAGACATAGGTTTTCAAGTCCCTGAGAGGATGTTGCATAGAGGTAAGGAACTGTTCTCAATGTCCTTCTAGGTCAGAAAGGAATTTGCTAAGGTCTGCAGGCTAGTTAAAACCAGGAATAAATTTCTAATGACAGGAAAGCACTAGAAGAGATTCCCTGGTAACCCAGTAGAGCCTCTACCTTTGGAAGGCTTTCACAGAACTGGCAATAACCTTGGGTGATGCTACACGGATGTAAGGATGGTCTATATTGCTTATGAAGGGGTATTCTGTTCTTATATCTGTCCTGTTGGTATTTTCCTCTCCTTAAAGTAAGAGAAGAAACATTATTTCTCCTTTTACTTTGACTTCTTATGACTATGCTTTCAATCCATTTATCAAAGTCAGTGTAGTAAATTGTAGCCCATTACTGCCTAGATATGAAAAATATGTATAGTCTGTAACATTCTGTAAGACAACTGTTAGCCATGACTGACCAATGCAATTTCTGCAGTCTAAACCATGCAGAAAAGGAGCACGAAAGAAGAGATGCTTCAAACCAGTTTAATTGTAGGGAGCTACATGCTAGTCCAATGAGCAATTTGACTGACTAACTGTTGCATTATTACACAGTGGTTTGGGCATGCTTTTATAAAATAGTCCAAGTTTTTCAAGCAAAAAAACCCCAACCACAAGAAACCAACCCAAAGCAAAGTGCTGTATGTCAATCAATTTGCAGCATATCAATTATATTTTATCTGTTTTCTTACCCTAGGCCTTCTATTTCTGCACCAAGCAATCTCAGGTAGCTCCACATGATGATGCTCTAAAGGCATGAAGCACATGCTTGAATACAGTAGGTCTGATGCAGTTTTAGAAAGCAAGTAACAACATAGGAAGACCTTTTGAACAAAGCATTTAACATTTTGGCCTGAGATTGCATTGGGGTTTTTTAATGCCAGAAATGTTTCTTAACTTAGGCCCCTGAAAAAACAAGTTTACTTTCAAATATCCTGGTTTGACAGCCAGTGGAAGACACCTATAATAATCTGTGAGTGCTGGCAGTGAAGTCAGACCAGGCACTTCTAATTTAGGTGTCTAAATATGGATTTAGCTGCTTCTCTTGAGGAACCCAAATTTGAAAATGATTGGCTGGAGTCCCTGCTGAAGCAGCTCACACTGTTCTCTACATGGTCTGTGTGCGTGGTTCTAGTAGCAATTGTTTTAATTGGAAAGAATTTAGTTTTCATTTTTCAGAGTGAAAACTGGCCAGTCCCAATTATGGAAACAAACCTTCAGCATGAAACTTTTTTAAAAAGTAGAAATTCTCCTGGGGAAGTCACAGGCAGGGCAAAACTAGCTTTTCCAGAAGGGCTGACAGTTGTTTACATTTTAGTGTTGAGGAATCCAGCAAGTCTGCAAGTTTATTTTTAGGAGTTGTGAACCGAGTTATTTAACTCCTTTTTTTCTGTGACTGGAGATGAGACATAAAAAATGATTCAAACAATGACAAACTGGTGCCTGACCTCATGCTGGAGTCTGGATGATGATGAACATTGCATTAATCATAAAGCAGTAGGTTTCTTTCACATTATATTTCTTAAGATACCTCATCTAAATATTTGCAATCTAACAGCTTCTGTGCTGTCAGAATAGTTCTGGTTGCCACAAAAATATAGTGGCTTGCTGTCTCTGAGCAGAATGAATCTGCTTGCCTCCTTGTGGAGCAAAACTGGACAAGCAAATTTTGTTACAGTGTCCTGGTTTCATTGCTACTAGCAGAAGTGCCAGATTCAGCAATAAAAGCTGTGTCATTTGCTCTGTCAGTGGCTGTAAGTGGCAGAAGCCAAAAGCCATCTAAGCCTCACTGCAATAGGAAACACGAGGGACCTCCTCCAGTCAGTGTCACCAACAGTGCACGACTCTGGCTTGAGCTCCCCAGCGTGGTACCAGGGACAGTCCCCTGGGCAGTGTGAGCTGCTCCCTGGAGCAGAAAACCACTCGTTTGATGCTGCTGCTCCTGTATACTTGTTGGCTAAAGGAGTTTGCTGCAGTAAATTCATTCCTTTGTGCATGTGAAGCACCTGTCTGTAGGATGGCAAACTTCTAAAGCTGGTGTAAAATTGGAATTGCTTCAAATATAAGTCAATCCAGTTGCAGGAGCTCAGTTTGGAGAGTTTGTTTTTTAAAAGAACATGACTGCTCTCTTTTTCTCCAAAGTCACCGTTAGGGACTGCATCCAAGGAACACTAAGGACAGTGAGTGTCAAAATCATTCCACCAAGGGGCCATACCAGAAAAGTGTGTTAAAGTAGGTACATGAGCACTGACATTTCTAAGTGACGCACAGTGAAGAAAATAAATCCTCATCAGATTTCACTACACTGTCATGTGCCAAAGAAATAGCTCTAATCAAAAGAAGATGAGAAGCAGTCACAACTTAAAATGGATGGCTAGTACCTTTATGGTTCAGCTTCTGTTCATAACCAAGATGCAGACATCTGCCCTTTTGTCTGGCACATCATTTAACCCCAGAGTCTGTTTCCACATATTTCTCCAAAGCTGTGTGATTTAATTAGCTAGACTCCAAGGGGGCTGGAAAAATACTTTAAAAATATTTGCAGATGCTTTTGATCTGGGAGGCACAGCAGAAGGGCAAAGCATGGGTTTTGAAGAGAATTGCAAGCAATCTTTTTGTTTGGTTTTTAACTGAAGCATTGTGCTATTCTGGCAGAAAGCTCAGAAAAATATCTTGCATGTTTGGTGACTGAAACCTTTACTGACACTGTCTCATTACAACTTTTGTACATTTCTCACTGTCATAATTAAATCTATTCAGAGTCTTCCAGAAATAAATGCATCTGAAATCATGCTTAGGTTAGGATAAAACCTCTAATCTGTCACTGGTTCTGTAGAGATAATGACATAAGGATTCTGGGTGGAATTTTGCATGGTATACCTAATATAGCCTATTAAAGGCAAAGGGGATAATTTGGATAGATCTGGTATTGCAGTTATTTTCTTATCTCACTAACACAAATTCTTTATTTGTGAGACCCATATCAATCAAGTTATTCCTGAGTTACTGCTCTGTGAGAGAAGTTAATATTAACAGGCTAGTATTATCTGTGTGTTTCTTTCTAAAACACATGCCTGCTGAATAATGAAAGAGTAGGCAAACTGTCTTTAAGGATCAAACATTAAGCCACTGTGTCATATGCAATTTGGACAAGGAAATATACAGTCTTTTCAGAGGCATTCTTTGTCTTTGAGTTTAATAGTGAGATGTGAAAGGCATGGAAAAAAAGCTGAGTTAAGATTTTCATTAGAGGTTGGTTTATTTTCCTTTCACTGTTTAACCAAACAAACACCACAATCTGTCTTGCCAACAATTAGGAGCCGAATATATCAACATAGTCTGACACTTAATACCAACACTACTCAATATAAACATTGTCAGGCCACTGTCTTTGAACTGTCTTCTTAGTCCCAGAGTGTAGTTCTAGTCTATTGGCCCATGTAAGAGCATTTCTACAGATCTTTAATTGGCAGTGAACCTAAAAATGTCCCTCCCCAAAACTTAAGGAAGGGGGATGATGAATATGAACTTTGAATTAGAAAAAGCTATGCTAGGTAATAATAAAGGACCTGCCCCAAATAACAGTCAACCCAACAGAAACCTGATTGATCAGGTCATAATAGATCTCGCATGTAAATCAAAGCATCTCCCAAAAGTCTGAGGTGAGTTTTCTTCAGAAAAGGCCAAGAAGCAGGACACTGTTTGTGGGAGCAATAAAAAGAGAAACTATCTCTTTACATTGAAAAGAGCCCCATGGTCGCTCTAACTAGTAATCATGGGTGAAAAATAGCAAGCTACTAAGTTTTTAAAATATACTGGCAGATGGAATCTATGTGATTTAAATAGGTTTGATGCTGTAATTAAAAAATGACAGTGCCAACTCTCCAATGTAAAGCTGTCATTCCTGGTAGAAAAATCCCTTATCTGAGGCTAACCTAGGCAGCACTGAAAGATTCTTAATGTTTGGAATGTAAATCTGGCAAAACAATAAAAAGAGAACATGACCATGTAAGTGCACAATTTAGGGTTTATCAAGTAGCTCTTTAAATTGCCAGACAATGAGAAATATCAATAAAATTTATCCTTGGGAAGGCTATCTTAATCCACAATAAAATATTACAAATGCACAAGACAAGAGCTATCAAATTAATTCTTTACTCTTTTTGTAAAAGAGCACCATCCTCTGTATTCAGAACTGCTTAATGTCTAATTTTTTGTCTTTTATAACTCATGTACTTCTAAGATGAGGTCACTTGAGCCATAAAAAGATTCTGAGATTAAGTCTCTGCTACTTAGTGCACAGTTTGTCCCTCATTAAATTACAGAGTACAAACATTCAGAAGATGGTAGTCAAGACTTGCGTAAACATACATTCACCTTTCAGAAAAGGGAAAGTGATTTCAGAAAATTCACTGTAAGAAATGATAAAGTTTAGTATTCACCTGTTACAAAGCCTAAATAACCATAGCAGGGATGCAACAGTCAAAATGGGGAAGCAGGGGTATTTTTGTATGTTTTTGACTTGCTGGGTAGAGTGGTGTGTAAGAAAAAAATAGAATACAAAAGAAGGCAAAGTTTAGATGGTAGTCACACAAGTCATTCACCCAGTAGATTGAGCTAGTGTGCTTGCAAAGCTTAGACTCTTAGGCTTACAAGCTAGAAAACCTGGAAAAGGGTTTTTCTGCCAAACCCCATCTTTATTACTTTTCAACTATGTTTCCTGGTTCTCCCTTATGTTCTCCATTTAGGTGACTTAAAGACATATATACTACAAAAAAAACTGGAGGATGGTATTCCCTAGTAGCATACTTTCTGTAATGTAGCTTGCACTACGGTTTGCTTATATTTTAAGTACAGTGAAATGCAGAGATTGTAAACAAAGGTCAGAGGAAATCAGCTATGCTAATGAAAATTAAATATGGGCCTCAGTATTTCCCTTAACTCCCATAATCCTAAGTGTTGTTGCTGTTCAAGGGTCTGAAAGCTCCACTGGGTAAGAGCTTTGCTGTGTAAAGCACTATACCAACACATAAGCAGACAGTTTGTGCCCTGGAGGGTTTTTCTGTTGAACCAGATTAAATACATCATGCATTCATTTTAATATGACCTTTCTTCCTTTCTTCATTTTACCTGCTTGTGTAATATACTATGCTGGGGACAAGTCTCTGATATTTTTATTTTGAATCAATGTTTAAGCGAAGTATTAACTTTTGGGTCTTGGGAAAGGAAGCCATTCTTAACAAATACATAATGCATGGATTTTTCATTGCTTTGCAGTAAGAGATAGAGTCACATGCTGGCACAAGATACCAAGCAGCTCTACTTTTATTTACATACGGAGACAAAAATCAAGGTTCTTTTGAAACAGAAGAAACACCATTCAGTCTCTGCTGTGTCTCTTAGTGATAAAGGAAAAACAAAATTACTTCAGCAGGAGGGACCACAAGGGAGATGGCTGTGGAAACCATAATTACTGTTCACCAAGCTTTCTTGCTTCATGTAGTGAGAATTGTGTTGTGCCCTTCATCATATAGATGTGCTGTCAGCAGCTCTGTGTAACAATGGGGCCATACAACCTAAGAGAGATCTTGGAGTCAGGATTTGTGTTCATTGCTTCATTTCTCTGCCTACCAGGAACGCACACTGCCTCTATTTTGATTAGCAAGAGGGTTTGCACAGCCTTGTGGGAGAGATGTGATACAAGAATAAGCAGCATCAACTGGTAGCTACAGATAGGGAATGGAGTAGGGAACATTGATTTAGTGGAAATATGTGGAGTGTAAATCAGAGCATAATTGGGACCCAAGGGATGAATTAAATACTGGAATATATATCCTGAAATATATTTCCTAAACTTTAAGATTCAATGACATAAAAATAAAAAGGAACATATTCCTTATACCTAGAGCCCAGTCTAACTCTTATCTGGCTCTGTATTCTAAAAATCCACTCTATCAGGTTTATAAGCACCTTTACTGTTATAAGATATTAAAGACTGGATGAGATTAAACTAAAGACTGCAAGTGGAAATAGTAAACAGCATAAATCACTGCTCATCTTTTGAAAATCTAAACAGGCATGACCTTTCTCACATGTTCTCTTACCAATAGAGGTTTTGTTTGAGTACTAGCCCAGAAAGTCTCTGTAGGTAGAGGTGAAATTATAGTTTAAAATAGTATTACAAAAACTATATTCAATCTGCTGAATGATTTTCAACCATAATTCTGTCACCCCAGTTCACTCTACATCCTGCCTATGTCCTGAGGGTTCTCTCCCTTAGCAGAACATAAACTTCTCGAGTCATGTCAAAGTGAAAATACCATTAGATAAGCATCAAATATACTTGCTCATGACTGTTCTTCCACAGAGAAATGCACTGCCCTAAAGCTATATAATCCTGGAGCTTGAAGCACAGTAGTTACATCCTCTGTGTCAGTAAAACTAAACAGTCCAGTTTGGTCACCACACTGAGGGAGATCTGCTTCTCTCACTACCAGGGCTGTTACCAGGATCTCTTGGCCATTCTCCATTTCCAGAGAAGATACACAAGGCCTTCCATCTGAGAACACATCCTTGACTTTAGCTCCAGAACTGCTAACAAAAACTAGACATTAGGAAGAACTTTATCACTGAAAGGGTTGTCAGACACTGGAACATCACCATCCCTGGATGTCTTTAAAAGTCATCTAGATGTGGTGCTTGGGAATATGGCTTAGTGCTGGACTTGGAAGAGTAGGGTCAATGGTTTGACTCGATGATCTTATAGGTCTTTTGCAACCTAGAGGGATTCTATGATCAAGTTTTATCCTGGTTTTTATTCCTGACGTGTTCCTGTGTAATCTGCTCTGGGGCATCCTGCTCTGGCAGGGGTGTTGGACTATATGATCTCCAGAGGTCCCTTCCAACCCCTACCATTCAGTGATTCTGTGATTCTATGTTCTGGTCCGTGTTCTGAGATTCCCAGACAGTGGTTAAACCTCCAGCTTCTCTTCTTTTTAGTGGATGTTTAGGAAAGTTAGCAACACATATCATGGAGATAAACAAGGAAAGCTGATGTTCAGGGTGATTCTGCCCTCTTTCTACAGGACATTAAGAAAAGTGTTAATGGGGCTTCTATCTTACATGTTGAAAACACATAATTAATACCAAAATTGAGCTCTTTTTTCTCAACTGTCCATCTTCTTAATGCTCATAAAACAGCTCATATATGGCATTCCCAAACACAGAAAAATTGCAATAATACATTTTAAAGCCAGACTGAAAACCTTTGATAAGAAGTATTTGTGAGGCTGCAGCAGATGCTTACAGGTATTAGACTGCCATTACATTCATAGGTTTCCCCAGAGGGGTAAATCAGCACAGCATCACTGATTTGAAAGGAGACAGACTGCTGTAAGCCATCTGCATTGTTTGCCAGTTAATTTTAGAAAACAGGAGGAAAGAAGAGAATACTCAAAACAAAGGGCTTTCTCTTGCAAGGCACTGATTAACCCCTCCCTTTAAATCCCTCATATTCCCTATTGACTTCAACTCCTCCATCTTTCAAAATTGGACAGTCTCCACAAAAGGCAGATTTTTAGCCCTGCAAAAAATAAATCATGTTCCTGTTGAAGTCCTTCATGTTCTAGATAGATTTATATAAAAAATTAATAAGAACAGCAAAAATCCTTATAGTTCTAAGGTTGCTCTTTAAAAATTTCTCCCTTTTTATAATTACAGCTCTGCTTGGGGTTTTTCTGGGGGACGGAAAAAGTAGGAAGGACAGTTGTTTTCTTTCCCAGGAGTGGTTAGAGCATCACTTCCCTTCCTTGGATCAGGTTCTGATTGAGGAAACTCAAGTTTGATTCCCCCTCTGGATATACAAACTTCATTTCTTGAATGGCTCAGAACTGAGCCTCAAGAGTACCAGCTCCCAGTTAGTGTTTGGGTTTAGTGACTCTGCCACACTCTTTGGCCTAGAAGGTCTGAGAGCGTGGGACAAGTTCAAGACCTGAAATTGAACCCCTTCTGGGAAAGTGCATTGTGCTAACTGAGGGAGACTCCAGGGACAGTCCACTTTAAATAGCACTTGTTTCTAAGTGCCATAGTTCATGTGAAAATGCATACAGCACTAGTTCTTACAAATGTTTCGCCTCAGATTGTACTCTGTGTAAAGAACAGTCTCAAGCATTTGCTGGATTTGCAGGATGTGGACAGGAAGAAGAAGGAGGGAGCAAAAGTTCAGCTGTTCTAACATGTAGGTAAAGAAGCTGGCTTTTCATTGTCCCACACTGCTCTCTCTCTCTCATTCGGGGGTGCACAGGGGAATGCATGGGAGAAAGCAAGGCTGTAGCTTCCCAGAACACCGCAGCTGAAGCTTGCCAGACACATGGTGACCATCAGAAGGCTACAGAGATTAGTCTAGCTATATAAATAAACATGGCTGAATTCTGCCCCAACAAAAAAATTGCTTGCTCTATGTGACTCTCCTGCACAGAGCATGCTTAGGTCAGTGCTGCATGGAAAAGAAAGAGGAAGAGATTGCGTGGAAAACTCTCCCACATTGTAAAAGCCAGGGAGATGGAGTTCTTGAGTGGTTTCTATGTGACTGTAGGGGGCAGGAAGAATACAAAGAACACCTCCTCCAAGGTCTTGGGGATTGCATTTTTGGTGCTGCACTGGGCTTCTGCAGTGTCCTCTGTGGGGACAGAGGAGTAAATGCTAAGGTCAGACCTTGTGGAGCTCTGTGAGGGAGCCCTGCCTCCTGAACTGTTCTCAGCAGTGAGTAGGACAACAGAGGCAATGACTAGGAGAGCCACTGGGAACTAAATCAATACCTTGCTTGCTTTTTTTCCCATTCCCTCACCTATTTTTTACTTGAACCTTGTTTGCAAGTGAACCTGGATCAGCAGAAGTGTATTCAGAGCTACTTCAGTCTCCTTGAGGATATCCTAGCGTCCGTGAACCTTTGTATCTTGGTATCAAGTCCATCTTGCAGCATGTAGGTGTGGAACACAGAGGAGAGAAGCAATCTTGTACTTTGTTGGATACTGATGAGTAAATCCTGAACCATGACTGATGGTTTTTTCTCTATGACTCTCTTTTTAATTAAAGTACAGTCCCAGTGCAGGCACTGTTTTGCTCTTGTTCTTTATGGTCTGTGGACATATTCAATACTGCCCCAAGGATTACTGTGAGGCTACTCAATGGACACCATATAAACTGGTTTGTGCACTGAAAGCAGCAAAGCTCTAGTAGCATGGGGTTGAGCTTACTAGTAGTGGTGCAGAGTCATACTGACACAATTCTGCTGCTTTCAGGACAGTAGCCAGTATCTCAGAATGCATTAGAGCCCTGAAAGCTGCTTTGAACTAGGACAAAGAGACTGCTCAAGCAGAACAGCAAACAATACTGTTTCTGGAATCTGTGCTAACTGGCATGGAGCGAGCTGAAAAGTCTCTGTATAGTACCACATTTTATCACAGAGTTGTACTTTTTGTGCTGTAAAAATGAACCAGGTCGATCATAGCTAAGCTTGTGCACTTATAATGCATACCATACAAAACTGAGATATGTCCTAAATCACTCAGCCTACCTGATAGTGTATTTGAGGCCATTATTCTGAATTAGTCTACATCAGCAGAACCTAGACTCCTTCGTTCTGTAGGATGAAGATTTCAAAAGTGCATCTCTTGTCATTTCACTACCATATGGGCTAGTCTCAGCAATAAGGAATATGCAAATAAAGATGTATTCCAACACAGGGAACCATAGCAACAATGGCTACAGTAAGACTGGAAATATTTTCTAATTGAAGAAATTAACAATATTCTGAATCTATATGTCAGGTTCAAGACAACTCTACTCTGGCTTATGGATTTTTATAGCAAAATACTGGAAATGTCATTGTCCTGTTTAAAATCTTTGTCCTGATAAAAGATTGTGCATATCTTGTATGACTGCCTATAAACAGACATATTGCATTTTCTTTTGAATCCAATGAGAAAGAATTTGCTTCAAAGACCTGGTTTTATGACTATGACTTCTCCTTGCTGGGGCTATGGTATCATTTTCTGTGTAGATCTTCATGACAAGAAGGTAGTGTAGAAAGATGCCTGGGAGGACTAGGAGAAGGATGCGTAACAGGTTTTGGTAACCCAGAGAGAACAGTGTGCTAGACCAGCTCTGCTGCTTCCTGTCATCCCAGCTCATTTAATGAGATTGCATGAAAACTATAGGACATACTGCATTTCCCAGTATATACATGCCCTGCAGAGCCACAAAGTAACCGCAAGGTTAGTTTAGGTTGTCAGTGGGATTTCCTGTCCTGTACAGCACAGGCCTTCCCTTCCTACCTCACACGTATCCCCAAAGGTCACGCAACGTGCACCTAATGCAGCTGCAGAGTACTGGCTATGGCTGTGACAAGGAAAGGTTATTAAGGTGATGTCCTGATACTGGGATATCCTGAGACTGGGGCTCTCCAGCCTGAGATTCCCAAGACTGAGAGCAACTGAAAGTATGCTATTACCTCTGCTAGCTAATCTCAGTGGTCTCAACATCATTCTGAAGAAATTATTCATGTGGCACAGATTTTTACTTTAACAACATTACGTTATGTGTAAACTTTGCTCATTATGTGTGAGGGCTTGTCCTAAAAGCCAATACATTTTCAACAGTAACTTCTCTGATAAAGTTAAATATTACTTTCTAAAAAATTCTCTTTTTAAGCTTGCACTATGATGCATATTGTTTCTGCTGTCACGCACACACATCGCTACTGTTGCACTCAATAAGTAATGAGGCTGTTCATTGTTCATTAACCAGCCCTTTCAAGTTTCCAGACAGAGAGAAAGAGAGTGTTTTTCAGGCTGGTTCACTCCAAGTACCTTTTTCTTGTATCCTTGCTGAAAATTTCATAGGAAGCAACTCATTAGCCTGCTGCTTCAAACCATATCCTCAGAAGAGGAACTATACCTGCAAACTCTCCCCCACTTCTACCATCAAGGTTAACACACAATCTTTTTTCTTTTTTTTTTTTTTCTTTTTTTTTGCCACTGCATGCCTTCCAATTTGCTACAGTCAGCAGAAGTTAATGCTACTATTATGATCATGACTGCATTGCACTATTATATATGATTTCTGTTCTTTCATAGGATAAGCAGTGTTTTGTGTTGTTCAAAAGCCAACACTTGCAGAACAGCACCAAAAGTGTTTATATCTTCAGAAATAAAACTCTGCAATCCTGTTGATTGGTTTAGGTTTCCATGTTTCTCTTTATAAGGATTTAGAATTGTATGAAATAATGAGCTGAAAATAAAAATGTTTGCCTAAGGAAGACTGGCTTACCAAATACTAGTTAACTTGGATGCTAATGACTCACTTTACTCTGATGTTCAGCTCCTTAAATGAAAGAGACAGCAAAAGCATAATAAGAATATTGCTGTTAATAGAGTTAGCAACTTCACATATAAATTTTCAATCCCCCTGCATTGCTAAATGCCAGTGAACTCTGGTCCTCAGGTTAGGTGTAGCAATAATAAAATTTAGCAGACTGTAAGCATGCAAAATGTTTTACATAATCTGCAGGTTTTAAAAATGATTGATAGGTTTTGAAAAGAGACACACTGTTTCTGAAGACTAAACTTTTTCCAGTAATTACCAGAGAGAAGGGAGGACTAATTACAGTACTCTCTATGCTACACGATATACATAGCAAACAAATACACTGAAGGGTTTTGATCTAGGTGTTCTCCATTTGGTAGAAGGACTTAACCTATTTTTGGGAAGACACCTATGTGCCTGAAGGCTGTAGGCTGGTGAAAGTCTTCGCACTGTGCTTTGTAGAATCAAAACATTTTTTGATGCTGCTTTAAGTCAAAATCAAAGCTTTTGAATTCAACACAATATGCACAATTACTCAAAGTGCAATTACATTATTATTAAAATTGCCATCCCTTTAGTTCAGCACTGCAAATCATTGACATGCAAAACCACAGTCATAGGTTCTCATAGCATAATAGATATGTAACTTTCAGCAATGGCTGAACATGGCAAGAGTGATGAGATTTCTGTTGCCTTCACATTTTCATTCTCTTAAGCCAACATCTCTTTTTCAAGAATATTGGCAATTTGAAAAATATTTCTAGAAGCCTTTTCTATGTTCATAAATTAATTCTGTGCTTACCTAAACCAGAGGGCAGGACTAACCTAATCAGTCAGTGACAAATAGGTAGTGTGCAGGAAAGGGAGTTATTCCCCTGTCAATTCGCCATGCATTGCAAAGTGACCTAACATTCCCTGAGAAGTACGTTAGGAATGACAGTGTTAGACTTTGTAAAGTAAAGGAGACTTCAACTAAGACTTAACTAAAACAGGCCAAAGAAGTTCAGATGCTTTACCTGGAGAAAATCAACCTCCCTTAAGATACCTGAAAAAATTTAACTAGTATCCCTTGTGTGCCACAGAGCTTCCTGGGCTTCTGACTGATATTTGTTCTTTCTCCAGAAAACAGACTTGCAGCTCTTTGGTTCAAAATTAACTAAGCTGACTGATGTCACACAGCAAAAGCAGAGAGCTTGAAACCCCCCTCAAATCATGGCCAATATAAAACTCAGGTTTCCTGTTAGAGCTTGGATAAGATTATTGCTATTTGCTTTTGGATAAGAGGTACCTCCACCCATAATTGCATATTTTACTTTCGAAGTTTGGAGTCCAAAAGTGCCTGGTAGCCCCACTGAGCACATTCACCAAAATTTCCTGTAGAAGGTGTTACAGTCTTGAGCAGAGATGGCACCTACAGAAACACTGGCTGGGGAATATGTCATTAAGAGAATTACATTCCTCAGTGTACCTTGGCATTGAATGAAAATTCTTGCCTGTGTTGGGTGTAGCTGACAAGGGTTTGGTAGCAGGAGAACTACAGGGGTGGCTTCTGTGGAAGGAGGTCAGGACCTGCCCTGTGCTGGACACAGATGGCTCTGCAACAGATGCACTACTGGACACAGCAAAGCCCAACAGCCAAGTTGGTGGCACCTCTGTAAAAACATCCTGAAGAGCAGAAAAAATTGATGGTTGAGGGAGCAGACACAGGAGGGAATGAGGGAGCAGTGAAAGGAGGAGTGAACAAAGAGAGTGAGAAACAGTAGAGGGAACACCACAGCTAGAGGAGAAGGAGGTTCTCCATGATGGAGCAGGCACACCACCAAAGGGACTGCAGTCTGCTGAGGACCCACACCAGAGCACAGGAAAAACATGGACAGAGGGAAAAACTACATCTTTGACCACAGTACCCTCTGCTGCTCATTTCCTCCCTGAGAGGGCTGGGTGTAACCTGCAGTGATAACAAGGGTTGAGGAGAGGAGTCGGGAGTGAAGGCCCAGAAAATAGGGAGGAGAGGTGTATTAAATGTTTATCTTTTGGGTTTTTTTAATTTCCCATTACCAAACCAGTAATTAAATATTTATGCTAACTGGCAATAAATTAAGTTAAACTCTTCAAATCCAGTATGGTTTTTACAGAGCACTACTTAATGCCATCTTTGTTTTGACCCATGAGTTTTCTTACCCTTCTTCTCACACTCTTTTCCCTGGTCTTGCTGGGTAGAAGAGGGTGAGCAAAGGTCTCAGCGGGTCCTTGGCTGGTAGCTGGGGCCAGCCCATCACACTGACATAGAGACCTTTCAATTCACACTGACCCTGGGACTTGAGCTGGGTTTCAAAAACAGTTTCTTCATAGTGGAAACCTCAGGAAAGCTCTACAAGCCAGACTGAAAAGGCAAATGGTTTTGAAATATTTCACAGCCTGAAATCTGCAGTTATTTTTATAACTCTCTTCTGATGGCCTTCAGCATTTCCAGATTTAAAACCACCTTTAGATAATTCAAACAAACACACAAACAAAAAACAACACAAAAAACCCAACCAAACCAACCAACCAAAAAAACCCAACAAACCAAACCAGTAATAAATAGTATCTGAGATATCTTGGAGAAAATATGGTGAGATGAACTGATTTAGAAGGAGTAGGATGAGAAAGGAGGGGAAAAAATCACGAAATACCATTGTGAATTCTGTTTCAACTGCAAATGAGAACAGCTTACAACAGGTACCACTGTTTTAGAAAGGAGTTTTTTACTAATGACAGCAAATGATGTTTAACATACTAGGCTATAAAGAATCAGAAACATTTATCTTCTTGTGTAAAAGCTATTTATTTTCTTGTATTCCTGCAGATGAACTGGTTGTCTTCTATGTTTTATTGCTCATTTGCTCTCCTACACTAAATATCTGTGAAAACCATTTATGTTTCTCAGTGCTGAAAATAATGTGTGATTGTTTGACAGTGGTTTAATCCTTTAAGTGTTTCACAGAACAGCTCCACATTCTGTGCACTGATAATTATTTAAGCTCCATCTTCAAAACAAACCCTTCTCACTTTGATTCTGTTGATTTCCTAGGAATGTTTTTGGGTTTTTACTGCTCATTAAAGCTTTCTATTTACTTTTTCAAGGATAAGAAAAGTGCATTCACAATGAATTTAGGATTCTAGTATATTTTTATAGAAAAGGCTTAGTGAATTCTGCCAGTGTAGAGAATTAGAAGTCACTTAGTGTAGCCTGTAAATCATATACTTTTGACTGGTTTGTTGACATTTTCGACAACTGCTGCAGTGAAGTGATACATGATGGATAAAGTGTTCTGCACTTCTTCTGGTCCTGTATTGCTGCAGAATGTTGCAGTCTGTAGTGAAATGGCTTCTAAGGTCCACAGGAGCATGAGGACTTGCACAATGACTCTTACACATACCTCAGCATCCTCACAGGGCTGGATGGTGCATGCTCTGTAGAAGTGCTCAAGGTGAAGGAGTAAAGATAGAGCTTCTAAGTGTGGGGTGACATTTTCACCACAACTAAATAACAGATATTAATGGGACTCATGCCCCAAAGTCCTTTGAGCACATCTGAAATCCCATTGCTTGTGCCTTTGCAGAGGGCATGAAGTACAGTCTTTATGAGGATGGTTATCTCTAGTCTATGTACTGAAAACAGTGCTAGGAACTGTCTGGGACAGGCCACTAGAGTGGGATGCCTCGGCTCATAAATTGATTAAGGGCAGAATCCAAAGAATTTTCAGACCAGCAGTGAAAGGCTTAGAGAAGTTGTAGCAATTACTGCAGTTGTTGTTGGAGCAAGGGAGCATATTCCAGACATATTGACATATGAGAAAAGGAAAAGCAAGTCTCTCATTCCATTGAAGAATTCTTTTAGTCATATTTTTCTCACTATATTTTGTCCAGGCTTCCTACGCATCAATGAAACATTACTTTTCTCTCCTTTCTTGTGGCTTTTCAAATTCATTAAAAGTCTGGAATTTTAATAAAAATCAACACAGAATGAATTCATGGATTTTCAGCAAAGCAACAAATTCTTTATTATAAGCTTTTTCACCTCTGAAGTATTTTCTGAAGAAAAATTATTTTCTTATAAAGACCAAACATCTGACTTCCAAGTTCTCTTCCTTTCTGCTTTGTCCCTCCTTGTTGAGCATGTTCCATTGTATTTAAAAAAATATTTATAATATGGTACTAAAAATCTGTTGCACACTTTTTAAATGTATAAACCATACTTAGTGGTTTTGCTGAATGCAACAGTGTAAAATAAACATAATTTCCTTGAGCAGAAATATACAACTTCATAACAGGCACCAGTTTAGAGGGTTGGATAAAACTCCAGATTCTCCCAGAACTCAGAAAGGATTGCTGATTTAGTCAGGGCTTTGACTAAATGTCACTTCCACAGGCATTCACCTAGTCAATAAACTATCCGATCCGAGTACATTACTTTTCAAGTCAGTAATACTGTGTCATCAAGGAAAATGGGAATAAACCTATTTCAGTGTCAAGAGTCAGTAGCTGTTATGGTATCTATGAGGTGACAATTTGGAAACAGGGAGCATATACAGTGTGTTGCATGACTTGGTAAGGTCTCTGTCTGATAGCCCTAATCCCAGGGTCCCCTGATCCTCCATGTGCTGCTCTTGATGTTCTCAGGCATAATTATTACTTTTGCAGGGTTACTTTTTTTCAGTTCAGTGTATGTAATAACATGGCCACTCAGCTGTAGCCCATCGCAGTGATATTTTTTCAGCATGAAACTGAAGATAAGTATACTAAGAGGACATAGAGTGTTCAGACCTGTCTTTGGTGGTGTTAGGTAGATTTGTTTTGATTTCAAGAAAGCTAGCTGGTGGAAGTGCTGGCAGCAAC
Organism: Chaetura pelagica; assembly: GCF_000747805.2. Lineage (NCBI taxonomy): Eukaryota > Metazoa > Chordata > Aves > Apodiformes > Apodidae > Chaetura > Chaetura pelagica. The sequence continues at coordinate 3,224,410 of NW_009952973.1, read as the reverse complement.
CCCCTCCGCTATGAATGGAATTCATAGTGAAGGATGTAGCTAAATTGTTTGATCAGCTATACTTGCCCTATGCATTCTGGATACCCTAATAATAACTTTTATAGTCACTTCCTGCAGTAGGGATATATGCATCAGTTTTTAGTGATGGTATGTGCAGGTAGTTCTGTTGATAAGCCTGACAAAGGTTCACATACATTTTATACAGCTCAACTACTTTACCACTTTTCTTCTTTTCTTTTCTGTTATCTTGTTTTTATAGGAGGGCTTCTTCAATAGCTGTGTTTCTGACTATGGGAAAAGGGGTAAGAAGGAATACTTCTTTGCCTCAGGCTATTGATAATGCTTTTTTTTGTCCTGTAAATTATTCACTGTCCACGTGCTTTTGGGACACATTGTGTTTGAATAGCCTGCAAACTTCACAAGGCTAATACTGTTATTAAACATAAATTCTCATCACTTCATATTACACATGCACTCATAATCCGCTTATAAGCAGCTATTGCACATATCAGATTATTTACTCCTCTAGTCACTTATTTCTTTGGTGCAGCTGCCCTATTATGGCAAACAGTCAGCTTTTCAGCTATAACTTAAAGTTTAGATTGACCTGGGTCCTTTAGATAATTCTTTACTTTATTCATAAGAAGCTCATTGTTTGTTTTTCAATTTCAGTGTAGTTTAGAGAGCGTTGGTATTTCATACATTCAAATCACTGTAAGTTGAAAACCTTTAAAGGCATTTGGCCTCTGGCCTACCTGGATGGACTAGTATGTGGGCGATGTACTAAATGATCTGAGATGCCTGGGTCAGCTGTTCTCAAGGATTTACTTACATTATGGAAAAGTACTGCAATACATTTTTGAAGGTTTTTAGCAGTTGTGGTTGCTGTAGTGTAAAGAGCTCTCTGGGACTTGCTTACTGCTTAGTCAGTGCTGCTAATGTGGAAAATGAATGTTTTGGCTAAACATGCTAAATCAGACTATGATACATGCATATATGTGGCTTGGCTCTGCTTATCTCTACTTTTCATGCCTCTTCCTCACATTTTAGTGGACATTAGCTCTTGCCACTAGCAGAAACTGTGCAGAATTGCTTTAATGCTTCAGAAATACTTTGCAGTTGTCCTGTCTATTTATGATCTTGGGTTATAACCGTCCCAAATAACTCAAAATAGAAAAAAAAATCCCACCAGTTCATAAGTGTCTTGAGTGGCATTTCATATGAATACATGCCTTTGTGTGTGAAGCTTCACATTCTGCAAAGTACCTGATAAGATGCAGAAATTAAAACTTGTCAGTGCTTTATTAAGTCATACTGATGAGACAAAACCTACTGTGTGAGAGACTAAACTCTCTATCTGTCCCTATCCCAAATCTTGGCTATTTGAATGATGCAGGAAGACATAGAAGTAAAGACAGCAGAGGACTGATGAAGTAAGTTAAGCTTTGTTATTAAAAGAACAAATTATTTCTGCCACTCCTCCTCAACTTTTCCATAAGCTTCTCCTAGAAAACAGCAGTGGGGTTTCTGAGTTTTTGCCTTTTCTGTACCCTGTCTTGTTATTTTTGAGATAATTCAGACTGACTCAGTTACCCTGCGGTCAAGACTGAGAAACTACCCTCACTGTTCTGAAGGTGCTTGGCCATAGCAGGAGAAATTGACAGCATGACCATGAAAAGGGACTAGCAAACAGGATTGCATATAAATTGCATAACAGGGAACAAGGAGGGATGTGCAAATCCAATCCAGACTGATGCTTTGTCCACTAGTTCGTTTCCTCCAACTGGAGTTTTGATTATATATATATATATAAAGCCCTTTGGCACCTTGGTGCCATGATACAACTTTTGTTGTTGTTTCTGTTCAGCTGGAGCATTGTCCCTACCCCTACCCTGCAGTATTACTAACCACTATCTCCTTTAAATAGATAATATTTCTAAATCTGCTGTTACCACCCCCAATCATAGCAAACACTAGAGTCTGTGAATATGTTTCACTACTCTGGGAATGTGCCACTGGGAGTACTGAGTGTCTGCACACAAAGAGATTCTAAGGATAAATGCCAGGTTCTTTTTCCTTAACAGTTTCTCAGCTCCAAAGAATCAGTGGCATTCGGCTTCCCTCCTTCTACATTCTTCCCACTCAAATGTCCACCCACTGTTGTCACATTACTGGTCACCACATCCAAATCTCAGTTTATTCCTGGTTTCTGGGAGATTTCTATTATAAACTCTTTATCTGTAAGCAGTGCAATGGTTCTCAGTGATGCAGGTAAAGAACGTGCTATTATTTGTACCAAATAATTGATTTCAGGAGAATGAATCAGATACTTTTATAAACCTCCATAAATAAAAAGTTTTGCTTTTCTCCAGTTCCAAGAGACTAAAAACATTACACAGTAACGTTAGTTTGTAGGAAAAAAACCACACCAAACCCTAGAGAAAATATTTCCTTAATCTGAAGATGCTTTCTTTAACCCTACAGTAAAAAAACCAGAAGTAACTCTCTTTAGCATAGTAAGATTTTAGAAATCTACTTGCAAAAGCTTGCAAAATCATTCTAAATTAAGTACATTATTCATCCTGCTGTCTTTACCATTCTGTCTGTGGCTATAGAGCTGCAAGAAAAAGGACCAAATATGAAGCACAGCCTGTCTGGAAAAAGCAGCTTTAAAATAGCACTTGGCATTTTCCAGTTTATTGCACTGAATGTTAATGCAGATCGGGAATTCATAAACACAGAGAAATTATTTAGACTTCCCTTCCTGTATAACAAACACAGCAGAACAGAGAAGTGCAAAAAGTGATATTATGGTGTTTACAGCTGGGATCCAATTATGTGAATAATATTTTGATCTCTGCTAGTTTCTTGCTCATACACTAGGCTGTTGAATATCAACTCCCAAGGAAAGGGTGGGTGATGCACATCTCGAGTCATAGAATACAGAATTACTTGGATTGGAAAGGACTTCAGAGATCACATAGTTCCAACTCCCACTGTCATAGACAAGGACACCTCCCACTAGACCAGGTAGCTCAGAGCCCCATCCAACCTGCCCTTGAACACTTCCAGCGATGGGGCATGCACAGCTTCCCTGGGCAACCTGTGCCAGTGTCTTACAACCCTCACACTAAATAATTTCTTCCTAATATCTAAGGTAGGACAACTGTAGTTTAGCTCATTCTGGTACCAGTACGTGTGGCCATGTGTATAGACATTATTGAATGGAGATGAGTCTATGGACCCAAGCACTGGCCTGTGATTGCCCAGCATATTCCTGTTGTGGTCGTGCTCACTGGCCCAGTTCTGGCCAATGCCAATTTGCCCTCTCCTGGGAGGATAGGCTGGGGATGGCAAAGGCCAGTGAAGGCTCCCAGTTGACACTGCAGTCCAGGCCTCTCTGTTTTGGGAAATTAAGAAAATGTGGCTGTGTAAACATGAGCTGTGCTGTGACACTTGCCCTCGGGGCCATCAGACAGGCACAGCTTGTTCTACTTACTTGCTATTAGCAGCTCCATAAGGTCTCAGGTCAGCTCCCTTCAGATCTCACACTTGCTGTGCTCCCTGCTCTATTCTGAGCTGGTTGGTTAAAAGGGGAAAGGTACTAAAACATGCTTTGCCTTTCATTTCAACTGGCATATTTATTTTCAATAGAAAGGAAGCATCACTGGTGTACTCTTTATGTATTTGACAGTGCTAATCCCCAAGCTGTCTCACTCCACCAAAGCTACTGTGGATCATCTTGGTGGCACTTGTCAGTGAAAGCCAAAATCTCTTTCAAGAAAACAAATTAAACGTGTACACACACAGATATATACATGTATATATACATGTATATGTATGTGTATGTATATATGTATGTGTATATGTATATGTATATATAAATAAAGTTATTGATTACTCCTTAGTCCTTTCTGTTCTCTCGGTGTTCCAGGGCTAGATAACACTCCCCCTTGCTAGTTTTATTCACATTTTTTAAGAAATGTCACCCAAACCCATTGTTGAAGCAGTTTATTTTTTATGAGGGCAGTTAACCATCAATTTCAATTTTTGGGATGACTTGGAATTTTGGGGAAAAAAATTTAAACTTTTTTTGACATACTAAAAACTGAGTGTTTGCCTAATGCAAAAGTCTCTGTGTCTGGATGTAGTGAATTGTTTTCTTGTGATTCTAGTATCTTGAAATAATAATATCTTGAAAGACATCTCTGATGGAAGTTAAAACATAAAGAGAAGCCACCCTCATTCAAATAAAAAATATCTCTGCTATCCCTCTGGCAGGTTACATGCAGTCCAGACACATGAGTGAAATTCATAAGTAAAAGAATTACTCCACATCTTCTGTTTCACAGACTGACCAGCATAATAATAACACCTTAATGTAGTTTAAATTATGTATCTTTAATCAAGGTTTCCCAGGTAATGCAAAGTACTTGCACAAGCTTTGTTATATCATTCTAACAACTTTTTTTGCTGTCCATGACAGAATATTATGAAAGTACCAAATATGTCTATGGGACATGCTGCAGTGCCATGCAAAGAGATCCAGCCCTGGAAGGGCAGGGCAACATCAGCTGGTCAGAGCTAACCGGGTCTGCTCAAACACAAGGTGGGTAGCCAGAACAAGAAGCCACAATAATGTGGCTGTACTGCTTCCCAACCTAACCAGTTCTGCATGAGAATATGTGGCACAATGTAGACACATCCCTTAGATAAATCTTCAGCCTCATATAAATTAGAAAAGCACAGACTTATTCCAGTTTACATAATCTGAAGATTTGAATCGTGTTTTATAATTAGGAGACACGTCTGGATTTGAGAATGCAACATAAGCACCCAGTGAATTCTCCCCATTCCTGAATTACAAACTTTGCCAGGTCCATCTCATTTGGATTCTTAAATATATTGCCAAATTCTCAGTGGAAGGAAAGGTTTTAGTGTTTATAGACAGTACTTAGGTTATTTAGTTACTGAATCTGCATTACTTTTTCTATATAGAACGGTGAATGCATTAAAAACATGAGAGAATGAAGAGGAGCTTTCTGTTTAACATTGTTCTCCCATCTAATATTTTAAAATAGACTTTAAAGTCAATTAATACAGAAACCTCAGTGCTACCCTCAGTGTATAGAATTACATGTTTTAATTGGCTTTTTGACATGTTTTCCCTTATTTTAATCTGGCACCTAGCAGCAGTTATGAAAATGTACATGGTGTTCACTGTGGCAAAGCCTAGGAAGTAATAAAGAAACTTAAGAAAAAGTTTTTGAAGTTTGAGACCTGTGAGAATTCAAAGCTATTTCTTGATCTCTATAAACATGAAACTGAGAACTTCCAACAGTTTTATAAAAAAATGAAAATCCAAAAATGCCACTGCAAACTAAACAATGGCACAGAAGTGGCAGTAGATAATGGACTACACCCTGGAATTTCCTAGTGCTGGGGCTAGGTATTACTGTGAGTAGAAAATAAATCTGTGTGCTTTCAAGAGAAAAAAGGTGGTTTTGAAAAACTCACAGCTTGAAATAAAAAAAGGTTTTATAAGAGAATTCTGCCCGTGACATCCAGTACTTTTTCTGTATTTCAGCATTAATAAATTCCAGAATGAGAAATGTCAGCAATTCCCTCTCTTCCCTCTCAGTCTGTCACTGCTTTGATTTTTTTTTTTAATCTTTGTGTTGTATGTAAAGGCATATGACATTAAAACAGTTCAGTCACTAATCAGTTTCTTGCTAGCAATGTCACTTTATGTTCGCTTATCCGACTCCTAGCGCAGGGAATTGTGCTCTCTACTAAGGCAAAGCTGTGGAAAAAACAGACTGCTGTCAGTCCCTTTTTATTGTGGCTCTATCCTCTGTCTCCTACCTATTTTCTCTAAAAAAGATTTATTATTAATTGGATTTTGAGGGAACTTCTTCTGCAAGCTTATTCTTTCCTCAGAAAGAAGGCTGTAAAGCATGATTTGCCCCCATCACTATAAATCTTATACTCATGGTCCTTTCTCTCTCCTGTCCCACTGCATTGGCAAAGGAGTGACTTTTACTTCTTACTGATCACATCGCATTTGAGATGTCAGCCAAAAAGCAGCACACCAGATGCACCTCCCAGACTGATTTGTTTAGAGCCAGCTATTAAGCCTAACCAGCTTGGGCAATTCAACAGCAACCTTTAAAAGAATGGCTGAGATATGACCAGCACAGGAGGCAGGAGCTGGCCATTCAGTTGAATCTATTAGCTGGATTTTGGGTACCAAAATGGTACCCAAGAGGAAAAATGCCACCCAACAAGAGTTCTTTTGGAACCCTCAGCCTTGGGGATGAACAAGGCTCCAGGAGCTGCCTGAGGCTCACGTCTCACAGACTTCTCTTTGAACATAATTCCACTTCAGAGGCAAGGAGCAGGAAT